>NW_026015623.1:0-306971 GCF_020379485.1 Brassica napus
TTGGCTCCTATTGGCTAGCTAAAGGCTCCAATGAATCTGCCCACTTTTTTGCTAGATACATGGTCTCCTTTTGCTTTTACTTTACAGCAAGAGACTACCTTTCAGCCTTCACTCGCCAGCCTCTCCTTTGTCTTCTTCTCTTAAGAGTTTCACCAGTGCCCTATTTTGCACCAACTTCAAATGTGCTCAAATGGTTGACTGGTGAACTTCGGGATGTGGTCGTACGGATCCGTACGGTCCGTACAACGTCCGTACCAAATCCGTACAGCCAGTCCCTAAGTTTGCACACTCGCCCAATACTCTTCTAGTCCCTCCTGGACTTGGCCCTATCTTTGCACCACACTTCCATCTTCTCTCTAACTCCTTCAAAGCCCTCACATGATCAGTCTAAGTCTTTCCTAGACTTATCTTCACAAGATAACTTCAGAACACTTCTGAAGCTTGATTTTTTTCTTCTAGACATCTTCTAGAGCTTGCCCTATCATTGTACAAGCTCCATCTTCTCTTCAGTTCAACAAAAGAAACCTTCAACGCACTCACTAGACCTCTCAAAGATTTCAACCTTGAATCTTTAAGAGAGCTACCAAAGAACTCAGATTCTAATCAACCTGGCTCTGATACCATATGACTTTTAGGATATAAAGATTAATCTGAGTTTAGAATAAGATTAAGGAAGAGAATAAGAGATTTAAGAGACTGATTAGAGGCTAATGGAGAATCATGATGAAATGAGTAAAGAGAAAGATTGTTTAGAACTGTCTAATCTTTCATTAAGGACATGAGTTACAATATATAGTGTGAGCATACAAGGGTTTTCGAAATCAAGAGAAGACTAAAGCATGTGAGGTCAATCAGGAGAGGATAAGCTCATTTGGACTAGCCAATTAGCTTCTCCACATGCGCGGAGCATCTAGCATCTTGGACCGAGATGCTCTTGCCTTTCCAGCTGTTCCAGCCTGTCAAGGCGCGCTCTACCTTATCCCTAAACGGTCTGATGCATCCAGGTAAGTTCCTTCCCTTCACCTAAGTTACCGCAAGTAACTTCTTTACCCTTGTCAAGGTTTCACCCATCTTCATGTGTACGGTCATGTACGGATTGTACGGACTTGTACGGACCTTGCCCAAACCTTCCCAAGCTTCAACTCATCTCCTTAGTCTCAACCTCACTTGCTTCACACTTATACTCAACTCAACTCAACAGTTATCCCACTTTCAAATCAGGTGATTCCAGTTTCCCAGTTTGGGAATAGGACAGCTTCTTCGTCGTTCCAATCAAACCAGAATGAATCACTTTGTGAGAAGCTTGATTTGGATACATAAAGTGGTGGAGAATCACCAGGAAGTTGAATAAATCTCATAGGAGTTGGAAAGAAGAAGTTATCCCACTTTCAAATCAGGTGATTCCAGTTTCCCAGTTTGGGAATAGGACAGCTTCTTCGTCGTTCCAATCAAACCAGGATGAATCACTTTGTGAGAAGCTTGATTTGGATACATAAAGTGGTGGAGAATCACCAGGAAGTTGAATAAATCTCATAGGAGTTGGCAAGAAGAAGTTATCCCACTTTCAAATCAGGTGATTCCAGTTTCCCAGTTTGGGAAAGTACAGCTTCTTCGTCGTTCCAATCAAACCAGGATGAATCACTTTTTGAGAAGCTTGATTTTGATACATAAAGTGGTGGAGAATCACCAGGAAGTTGAATAAATCTCATAGGAGTTGGGATGAAGAAGTTATCCCACTTTCAAATCAGGTGATTCCAGTTTCCCAGTTTGGGAATAGCACAGCTTCTTCGTCGTTCCAATCAAACCAGGATGAATCACTTTGTGAGAAGCTTGATTTGGATACAAAAGTTGTGGAGAATCACCAGGAAGTTGAATAAATCTCATAGGAGTTGGAAAGAAGAAGTTATCCCACTTTCAAATCAGGTGATTCCAGTTTCCCAGTTTGGGAATAGGACAGCTTCTTCGTCGTTCCAATCAAACCAGGATGAATCACTTGTGAGAAGCTTGATTTTGATACATAAAGTGGTGGAGAATCACCAGGAAGTTGAATAAATCTCATAGGAGTTGGGATGAAGAAGTTATTCCCTTTCAAATCAGGTGATTCCAGTTTCCTAGTTTGGGAATAGCACAACTTCATCGTCGTTCCAATCAAACCAGGATGAATCACTTTGTGAGAAGCTTGATTTGGATACATAAAGTGGTGGAGAATCACCAGGAAGTTGAATAAATCTCATAGGAGTTGGCAAGAAGAAGTTATCCCCCTTTCAAATCAGGTGATTCCAGTTTCCCAGTTTGGGAATAGCACAGCTTCTTCGTCGTTCCAATCAAACCAGGATGAATCACTTTGTGAGAAGCTTGATTTGGATACATAAAGTGGTGGAGAATCACCAGGAAGTTGAATAAATCTCATAGGAGTTGGGATGAAGAAGTTATCCCACTTTCAAATCAGGTGATTCCAGTTTCCCAGTTTGGGAATAGGACAGCTTCTTCGTCGTTCCAATCAAACCAGGATGAATCACTTTGTGAGAAGCTTGATTTGGATACATAAAGTGGTGGAGAATCACCAGGAAGTTGAATAAATCTCATAGGAGTTGGAAAGAAGAAGTTATCCCACTTTCAAATCAGGTGATTCCAGTTTCCCAGTTTGGGAATAGGACAGCTTCTTCGTCGTTCCAATCAAACCAGGATGAATCACTTTGTGAGAAGCTTGATTTGGATACATAAAGTGGTGGAGAATCACCAGGAAGTTGAATAAATCTCATAGGAGTTGGCAAGAAGAAGTTATCCCACTTTCAAATCAGGTGATTCCAGTTTCCCAGTTTGGGAATAGGACAGCTTCTTCGTCGTTCCAATCAAACCAGGATGAATCACTTTGTGAGAAGCTTGATTTGGATACATAAAGTGGTGGAGAATCACCAGGAAGTTGAATAAATCTCATAGGAGTTGGCAAGAAGAAGTTATCCCACTTTCAAATCAGGTGATTCCAGTTTCCCAGTTTGGGAATAGGACAGCTTCTTCGTCGTTCCAATCAAACCAGGATGAATCACTTTGTGAGAAGCTTTATTTTGATACATAAAGTGGTGGAGAATAACCAGGAAGTTAAATAAATCTCATAGGAGTTGGGATGAAGAAGTTATCCCACTTTCAGATCAGGTGATTCAGTTTCCCAGTTTGGGAATAGCACAGCTTCATCGTCGTTCCAATCAAACCAGGATGAATCATTTTGTGAGAAGCTTGATTTGGATACATAAAGTGGTGGAGAATCACCAGGAAGTTGAATAAATCTCATAGGAGTTGGGATGAAGAAGTTATCCCACTTTCAAATCAGGTGATTCCAGTTTCCCAGTTTGGGAATAGCACAGCTTCATCGTCGTTCCAATCAAACCAGGATGAATCACTTTGTGAGAACCTTGATTTGGATACAAAAAGTGGTGGAGAATCACCAGGAAGTTGAATAAATCTCATAGGAGTTGGAAAGAAGAAGTTATCCCACTTTCAAATCAGGTGATTCCAGTTTCCAGTTTGGGAATAGGACAGCTTCTTCGTCGTTCCAATCAAACCTATGACTTTTAGGAATGTAAAGGATTATCTGAGTTTAGAAAGGATTAAAGAAGGAGAATAAGAGATTAAGAGACAACTTAGAGACTAATGGAGAATCATAGTGAAATGAGTAAAGAGAAAGATTGTTTAGAACTGTCTAATCTTTATTAAGGGATGAGATTACATATATATAGGTCCATACACTTAGGGTTTTCGAAATCATAAAGCTAAGTAAGCATGTAGAGTCAAAGAGGAGCTAAGCTTTAATTTGAACCGGCCAATGAGTGTCTTCACACGTTTGGAGCATCTTCTTGATCCAAGACTAGATGCTCTTCCTTTCCAGCTCTTGCCAGCCTGTCCTAGCTGTCAAGCCGCGTCTCCCTTATCCTCTCAACGTTCGGATAAGGTCTTGGCCGAGTGTAACTTAAGCTCAGTACATGGGAGTTATTTGGATAGTTACTTTGACCCCTTTTACCTTGTACGGATGATCACTTGTACGGCCTTGTACGGATGATCAACCCATTCCTCCTCTTCACCTCTTTGCTCTCTTTATGTTCTCAACTCCTTTGTGTCTTTACCTCAAACGTCTCAACTCATCTCAACACTCCCCCTCAAGCTTAGCTTTGTGAAAGCCTAAGCTTGGACAGCTATGAGATCTTCCTCATTAAAAACCTTACCAAGGAAAACCCATTGGGATAAAACCTTGATAAGGGAAAAAGAGTAAAGACCTCACAGCCAAGGGGATCAGCTCCTTCTCTTCCCAAGATCAATGAGGCCCAACCGTATGTGAATGGACTCCATTGTCTTCTGTCTTGCAGCCTTGGTGAACACATCCGCTAACTGATCTTCACTCTTGTGTAGCATGGCAAGATAACTCCTAGGATGATCATCTGCCTCACCTTGTGGCAATCAACTTCAATGTGCTTGGTTCTCTCATGGAACACCGAGTTGGAGGCAATGTGGATAGCTGCTTGGTTGTCACAATGCATGGTCATTGGTGTGGCTTGATCAATCTCCAAATGCTTCAAGATGCCTTTGATCCATACTAACTCGTTGGTGAGCTTCAGCATAGCTCTATACTCAGCTTCTGCACTTGAGCAAGACACCACCTTCTGCTTCTTACTTTCCAAGTCACCAAGTTGCCTCCAATGAATGTGCAATAGCCTGTGGTTGATCTCCTGTCTGCTCTATCACCAGCCCAATCCGCATCACAGTATCCCACCACTTCAGTGCTTCCATTGCAGCCCATCCATACTCCTTGATCAGGTGAGCCGTTGAGATACATCAAGATCCTCTCTACCATGCGCCAGTGATGCTCCTTAGGCACTTGCATGTGTTGACTCACCTGATTCACAGCAAAGCAAATGTCAGGTCTAGTTATGGTAAGATAAATCAATTTGCCAACTAGTTTTCTATAGAGTTTAGGATCCTGATAAGGCTTGCTGTCTTCAATCTCCCCCTCTCGTGGGACTTTGTAGCCATCCTCCATAGGCATCCTTGCTGTCTTGCCTCCATAAGCACCTGCACCTTTCAAAAGATCAAGTGTATATTTCCTTTGGGACATGAACAAACCTTCCTTGGATCTACATATCTCAATTCCAAGAAAGTATTTCATTTCTCCCAAGTCTTTAATCTCAAACATGGATTTAAGGAACTCCTTGGTTGCTATGATACCTTCCTTATCACTTCCTGTGATAATGATATCATCAACATACACAAGGAGTGCAATCATACCTGAGGGAGTAGTGAGAGTGAAGAGGGTGTGATCTAGTTCAGACTTCTTGAAGCCTCGGCCATTGAGAGTAGTGCTCAGCTTGTTGTACCAAGCTCTTGGTGATTGCTTCAGCCCATAGATAGCTTTCTTCAATCTTAACACGTTCCCTCTCTTCACTAAGTGTTCCAGGCCTGGAGGTGGATGCATATACACTTCATCCTCAAGTTCTCCTTGTAGGAATGCATTCTTCACATCCATTTGCCATAAACCCCATCCAAGATTCACAGCCAAGCTTAACACAATCCGGATTGTATGTAGTTTAGCTACTGGTGCAAAGGTTTCTATGTAATCTTCTCCATAAGTTTGAGTGAAACCTCTTGCAACCAGCCTTGACTTCTTCCTCTCAATCTTTCCATCTGCCTTATACTTGATTGTGAATATCCACCTACTAGTCACAGCCTTCTTCCCTTTTGGTAACTCACTCTCATACCATGTATCATTCTTGATCATAGCGCCTGCCTCAGCTCCAACTGACTCCTTCCATTCTTTATCCATGATTGCTTCTTCATAGCTTCTTGGGATGTAATTCTCATCCAAGTTAACCATGAAGGCGCAATGTTCTTCAGGGTATTGAGCAAATGAACACACGACTTGAGAAGGATGCTCCACAGCTTGGGCATTGTAGTACACTCGCGTGTTTACCCAAGAGGAAGGATCCTTTCTCAGCCTTGTGCTTCTCCTCAATACTGGTTGTTCTTGCTCTTGAACCGGCTCATCTTGTGTAGTCGGTTCTTGTGCTTCACTCTGATGTTCTTCCTCTCCTTGGTCTTGCTCACCTTGATGATGAGAACCTGAGTTGAACTCTCCTCCTTCCTCACTCAAGCCGACTCCTTCTTGGCCATTTTCTTGAGTTTCAGGTTCACTTCCCCCCTCATGATCAAGGTGAGGTGTTTGAGCAGCTCCACTTGGTGCAGTTGAGCTCTCTTCTTGTCTTCCACTTCTTGTGGATTGGTCCTGGTTCATCTTGATACCGAGACCTTCCAAAATGATTCTTAAGACTCCAGCCTTATCTGATGTGAGATCCTTTAAATCTTCTTGATTCTTCTCCTCATAGTATCCTCTTATACACTTTTGTGTATTAGAGCATGATTCAAATAATCAGAGATAATCAGATGAAAAGATTAAAGAGATTAAGAGATTTTAGTGAGAGAATAAAGAGAGAGACTCAAAACTCCATTAATTAATAAAGATGAGGTTTACAACATACTTATATGAGAGAGACAATCAATTTCGAAATCAATAGATAAGGTAGAGGTTCAGGGCATGTGTAGTCAAAGAGAGCCATCCAAAAGCAGCCAATGGGAGTCTTCACATGCTTGATCCCTTTGGCATCTTTTACTAGATGCTGTCTACTTTACAGCCTGTCTCCAGCCTCTCTAGCTGTGAGGAAACCTTATCCAGACTGCTCCTCCCTTATCCATACAGCTCTTGGTCGTGGCTTACTCTCCAATGTGAGCCAAGGTAACTTTCCAAGCTTTAACTTAGTTACCACAGTAAAACCAAAGTTACTGTGGTAACTCCAAAGTTACTGTCTGTCTCAATCCTCTTTCTCTATCAATGTAGTCACTCTTTATTACCTCATCTCAACACTCCCCCTCAAGCTTGACCATGTGGAACAAGTCAAGCTTGGAAACCATGAAGACCTCCCTCATTAAAAACCTCACCAAAGAAAACCCATTGGGATAAAACTTTGATGAGGGAAAAAGAGTGGAGACTCCATGGTTAAGGGGCTCAGCTCCTGGGAGTAAGATCAATGAGTCCAAGCCTGGATAGTATGGACTCCATTGTCTTTAATCTCGCTGCCTTAGTAAACACATCTGCAAGCTGATCTTCACTTCTTGTATAACATGGCAGAATCACTCCTAAGATAATCATCTGCCTCACCTTATGACAATCCACCTCTATGTGCTTTGTTCTCTCATGAAACACTGAGTTGGAGGCAATGTGGATAGCTGCTTGATTGTCACAATGCATAGTCATAGGAGTACTCTGCTCAATCTCTAGATGCTTCAAGATCCCCTTGATCCACACCAACTCGTTTGTCAGCTTCAGCATGGCTCTATACTCAGCTTCAGCACTTGAACAAGAGATAACCTTCTGCTTCTTACTCTTCCAAGTAACCAAGTTTCCTCCAATGAATGTACAATACCCAGTAGTTGATCTCCTGTCCACTCTATCTCCTGCCCAATCAGCATCACAATACCCAACCACTTCTGTACTGCCATTACAACCCATCCAAACCCCTTGTCCAGTCGTCCCACTCAGATACCTCAGTATCCTATCAACCATCTTCCAGTGATGGACCTTTGGCGCCTGCATATGCTGACTCACTTGGTTCACAGCAAAACATATATCTGGTCTGGTGATGGTCAAGTAGATCAGCTTGCCAACCATCTTCCTATACAGCTTAGCATCCTCAAACAACTGGTTCTCTTCAACCTCCCCCTCACGTAAGACCTTATACCCCTCTTCAAGAGGTGTCTTGGCTACCTTTCCTCCAAGTACATCAGTCTCCTTCAACATATCCATTGTATACTTCCTTTGACACATAAACAAACCCTCCTTGGATCTGCATATCTCAATCCCCAAGAAATACTTCATCTCTCCCAAGTCTTTGATATCAAACACAGACTTGAGGAACTCTTTAGTGGCTTTAATCCCAGCCTTATCACTCCCTGTGATAATCAAATCATCCACATATACCAGTATCACAATGATCCCTGATGGAGTAACCAAAGTGAAGAGTGTATGATCCAGTTCAGACTTCCTGAATCCTCTCCCATTGAGAGTTGTACTCAGCTTTCTGTACCAAGCTCTAGGAGACTGCTTCAGCCCATATATTGCCTTCTTCAATCTCAAAACATTTCCTGGTTTTACTAGATGCTCAAGACCAGGAGGAGGAAGCATGTATACCTCATCTTCTAGCTCACCTTGTAAGAAAGCATTCTTCACATCCATCTGCCACAAATCCCACTCCAAGTTTGTTGCAATGGACAACACAATCCGAACTGTGTGCAGCTTAGCTACTGGTGCAAAGGTATCAATGTAATCCTCTCCATAGGTTTGTGTAAATCCTCTTGCAACCAGTCTGGTCTTCTTCCTATCAATCTGTCCATTTGCTAGATACTTGATTGTGAAGATCCATCTACTAGATACAGCCTTCTTTCCCTTAGGCAGCTCACTCTCATACCATGTATCATTCTTGATCATAGCACCTGCTTCAGCTCCCACTGATTCTTTCCATTCCTTGTCTAACATAGCTTCTTCATAAGTCCTTGGCACATAACTCTCATCCAGACTAATCATAAAGGCATAATGCTCCTCTGGAAACTCAGCAAAGGAACACACGGCTTGAGAAGGATGCTCCACAGCCTGGGCATTGTAGTACACTCTCGTGTTTACCCAGTTGGAAGGATCCCTCTTTATCCTTGTGCTCCTCCTCAAAGCTTGCACCTGATCTTCAGTTTGCACACTAGCCGGCTCCACTTGCTCTTCTTCTGAACTGGCCGGTCCGACTTGTTCTTCTCCACTAGACTGAACCTCATCTACTTCTCCACTAGACTGAACCTCATCCACTTCTCCACTAGACTGAACATTGTTCTCAACTTGATCATGAAGACCTGAATCCTCTTGGTTTTGCTCTTGCTCACCAGATTCAGTTCCATTCCCCCTCTCATGATCAAGAGGAGTTGTTCTTCCAGCTCCACCAGTCTGATTGGAAGACTCTCTCCTGCCGGGTTCCTGATCCTGGGACAACCCTATCCCGAGCTTCTCCAACAACACTCTCAGTATTGTTGCCTTATCAGATGGAGCTTGAGACAAATCCTTCAGATTTTCCCACTCCTTTTCTTCATAATAACCTTTTGTTTCAACAAACTTCACTTCTCTAGATACCATCACTCTCCTTGCTTCAGGATCATAGCACTTGTACCCTTTCTGAGTGATAGAGTAACCAATGAACATAGCCTTAGTACTCTTTGCCTCCAGCTTGTTTCTCTGCTCTCCTGGAACCATGACATAGCACACACACCCAAAGACACGTAGGTGATCAATGACAGGTTTGCTCTTGTTCAACACTTCAAATGGAGACAGATTCTTCAATATCTTGGTTGGAACCCGGTTGATGAGATAGCAAGCAGTCTGCACAGCATCACTCCAAAAACGTTTTGGGACATTTGCATGAAACATCATTGATCTAGCAACCTCCATCAAGTGCCTGTTCTTCCTCTCAGCTACACCATTCTGCTGTGGTGTATAAGGACAGCTAGTCTGATGCACAATCCCATGCTTGGCTAGATGACTCTTGAAGGCATTGCTGATGTATTCACCTCCATTATCTGATCTCAGTACCTTCACAGTAGCATTGTATTGATTAGATACATATGCTTGGAAGTTCATAAATGCTTCTAGCACCCTATCTTTAGATGGAAGCAATGTAAGCCAAGTATACTTAGACTTCTCATCAATGAATGTCACAAAGTACTTCTGGCTATCTCTAGACAAACAAGGAGCAGTCCACACATCTGAATGAACTAGATCAAAGCAATGCTCATAAGTAGTTTCTGATGTTGGAAAAACAGTCCTACAATGCTTTCCTAATATGCATGCTTCACACTCCAAGTGATTAAATGACATATTAGGAATTATCAATTCAATAGCACGAGCATGAGGATGACCCAATCTAGCATGCCAAGTAATACTATCAATCTTCTCATAAGTACTACTCAAACACATAGAATCAAAGGGTTTAGAAATCTTAGCCAATTGGAGCTGGTATAGATTATTCTTGCTGTCTCCTCTCCCAATGACCCTTCCAGTCTTCAAATCTTGGAACTCAACATCATCTGGCCTGAATACTACTTGACAGCCAAGATCAATTGTGGCTTTCCTTACAGATAGTAGATTTGAAGCAAACTGTGGCATGTAGAAGGCATCTGAGTCTTTATCAAATAGCTTGAGCTTTCCAACTCCTTCTATAGGAATCCTATCACCATTAGCTATCATCACACCCCCAGTAGCTTTCTTTACATCACTCATTAAGCTTCTGTCACTAATCATGTGATGACTTGCTCCAGAATCAACAATGATGGGTTTGTTGGATGTGGATGCTTTGGCAGGAGCACCCTGTCTCCGGGTCGTAGCCAAAGCATACACATACTTGACAAACTCATCCCATTCCTCCTTTGTGACACGCTCATCCGCTCCTTTGGTCTCTAGCTTCCTCATAACCCCACTGCTCTCTACAGATTCTCCCATGTAAGCTGAGTAAGAACACTCTCCCATAAGAATCTGTTGTGCTTCTACTCTGCCCATCTTCATAGTACCATAGCTACCTTGATAACCAGACAGTATGCTTCTCTTCCAACACCTTCCTCTTCTGATCTGAGCCTTAGAACGTCGTCTCAGCCTTCCCTTCTTCCTTTTAGCACCCTCCTTACTCCAAGTTATCTCTTTGTTCTCTTCCATCACTTGATGAAGCCTCTGAACAAGTACACACACTTCTTCCATGTTGGGTAGCTTCTCTTCCTTGAGAATAAGCTTTACCAACCAGCCATAAGATGAATCCAAGCTTGCAAGGAGGCTGAAGACAACATCTTGCTCTCGCCACTCTTCTAGCACTCTCGGATCACAACTTCTTGGTCTCAAGCTTTGTAACTCCGACCACAAACATCTCAGCTTCTTCACATGCTGATTGAAACCTTCTTTCCCTTGTTTCAACTCACAGATCATCTTCCTGACTTCATACATCCTCCTTAGATTGATCTTGTTCTCATAAACATCTTCAATCTTCTCAAGAGATATACTTTCTTCAAGACTCAACTGATCTTCACATTTCAACCTTGCTGTCTGACCCCCATCAGCAGCTCTCTCCATTAAAGGTTCTCCCTTTACTTGATTACTCCAAATCTCACAGCTTCCCAAAGCTGTCTTTACCCATCTTGGCCAAACCCACTTGTTTTCTTCTTGAATCTTCACTGCTCCACTAGATTCGTGCTTCATATCCATGTTTCCACCAGAGAATCTCAAATAAACCCAGCCACAAAAGAATAGACAACACACATACCCAGAAACCTCAATAATCCCAAGAACACTCAAGAACACTCAAGAACACTCTGATTTTGAGAAAAAGAAATCACACTCACCCCCTTTTTGCCAACCTGGCTCTGATACCATATACACTTTTGTGTATTAGAGCATGATTCAAATAATCAGAGATAATCAGATGAAAAGATTAAAGAGATTAAGAGATTTTAGTGAGAGAATAAAGAGAGAGACTCAAAACTCCATTAATTAATAAAGATGAGGTTTACAACATACTTATATGAGAGAGACAATCAATTTCGAAATCAATAGATAAGGTAGAGGTTCAGGGCATGTGTAGTCAAAGAGAGCCATCCAAAAGCAGCCAATGGGAGTCTTCACATGCTTGATCCCTTTGGCATCTTTTACTAGATGCTGTCTACTTTACAGCCTGTCTCCAGCCTCTCTAGCTGTGAGGAAACCTTATCCAGACTGCTCCTCCCTTATCCATACAGCTCTTGGTCGTGGCTTACTCTCCAATGTGAGCCAAGGTAACTTTCCAAGCTTTAACTTAGTTACCACAGTAAAACCAAAGTTACTGTGGTAACTCCAAAGTTACTGTCTGTCTCAATCCTCTTTCTCTATCAATGTAGTCACTCTTTATTACCTCATCTCAACACTCCCCCTCAAGCTTGACCATGTGGAACAAGTCAAGCTTGGAAACCATGAAGACCTCCCTCATTAAAAACCTCACCAAAGAAAACCCATTGGGATAAAACTTTGATGAGGGAAAAAGAGTGGAGACTCCATGGTTAAGGGGCTCAGCTCCTGGGAGTAAGATCAATGAGTCCAAGCCTGGATAGTATGGACTCCATTGTCTTTAATCTCGCTGCCTTAGTAAACACATCTGCAAGCTGATCTTCACTTCTTGTATAACATGGCAGAATCACTCCTAAGATAATCATCTGCCTCACCTTATGACAATCCACCTCTATGTGCTTTGTTCTCTCATGAAACACTGAGTTGGAGGCAATGTGGATAGCTGCTTGATTGTCACAATGCATAGTCATAGGAGTACTCTGCTCAATCTCTAGATGCTTCAAGATCCCCTTGATCCACACCAACTCGTTTGTCAGCTTCAGCATGGCTCTATACTCAGCTTCAGCACTTGAACAAGAGATAACCTTCTGCTTCTTACTCTTCCAAGTAACCAAGTTTCCTCCAATGAATGTACAATACCCAGTAGTTGATCTCCTGTCCACTCTATCTCCTGCCCAATCAGCATCACAATACCCAACCACTTCTGTACTGCCATTACAACCCATCCAAACCCCTTGTCCAGTCGTCCCACTCAGATACCTCAGTATCCTATCAACCATCTTCCAGTGATGGACCTTTGGTGCCTGCATATGCTGACTCACTTGGTTCACAGCAAAACATATATCTGGTCTGGTGATGGTCAAGTAGATCAGCTTGCCAACCATCTTCCTATACAGCTTAGCATCCTCAAACAACTGGTTCTCTTCAACCTCCCCCTCACGTAAGACCTTATACCCCTCTTCAAGAGGTGTCTTGGCTACCTTTCCTCCAAGTACATCAGTCTCCTTCAACATATCCATTGTATACTTCCTTTGACACATAAACAAACCCTCCTTGGATCTGCATATCTCAATCCCCAAGAAATACTTCATCTCTCCCAAGTCTTTGATATCAAACACAGACTTGAGGAACTCTTTAGTGGCTTTAATCCCAGTCTTATCACTCCCTGTGATAATCAAATCATCCACATATACCAGTATCACAATGATCCCTGATGGAGTAACCAAAGTGAAGAGTGTATGATCCAGTTCAGACTTCTTGAATCCTCTCCCATTGAGAGTTGTACTCAGCTTTCTGTACCAAGCTCTAGGAGACTGCTTCAGCCCATATATTGCCTTCTTCAATCTCAAAACATTTCCTGGTTTTACTAGATGCTCAAGACCAGGAGGAGGAAGCATGTATACCTCATCTCCAGACTGCTCCTCCCTTATCCAAACAGCTCTTGGTCGTGGCTTACTCTCCAATGTGAGCCAAGGTAACTTTCCAAGCTTTAACTTAGTTACCACAGTAAAACCAAAGTTACTGTGGTAACTCCAAAGTTACTGTCTGTCTCAATCCTCTTTCTCTATCAATGTAGTCACTCTTTATTACCTCATCTCAACACCTCTTTCTTCAATGAACTTCACATCTCTAGATACAAGCACCCTTCTAGCTTCTGGATCATAACACTTATATCCTTTTTGAGTTGTTGAGTAGCCAATGAACATTGCCTTTCTGCTTCTTGCTTCTAGCTTGTTCCTCAACTCTCCTGGTACTAGAACATAGCATAAGCATCCAAACACTCTCATGTATTCCAAGGATGGCTTGCGCTTGTTCAGAACTTCAAATGGTGCTTGATCCTTCAACACTTTGGTAGGCATCCTGTTGATTAG
Source organism: Brassica napus (assembly GCF_020379485.1). Classification (NCBI taxonomy): domain Eukaryota; kingdom Viridiplantae; phylum Streptophyta; class Magnoliopsida; order Brassicales; family Brassicaceae; genus Brassica; species Brassica napus. The sequence goes on from NW_026015623.1 coordinate 13,807, forward strand.
ATAGCACGCAGTAGATACAGCATCACTCCAGAATCTCTTAGGTACATTAGCTTGGAACATTAGTGACCGAGCCACTTCCATCAAGTGCCTGTTCTTCCTCTCAGCTACACCATTCTGTTGTGGTGTGTAGGGACAGCTTGTTTGATGAAGGATTCCATGGTGATCTAGATGACTCTTGAATGCATAGCTTGTGTACTCTCCTCCATTATCTGATCTCAAAATTTTAATCCTAGCATGATAATGGTTAGTCACATAAGCTTGAAAGTTCTTGAATGCATCTATCACCCTATCTTTTGATGGAATGAGTGTTAACCAGGTGTATTTAGATTTTTCATCAATGAATGTGACAAAATACTTATGATTATCTCTAGAAAAACTAGGTGCAGTCCACACATCAGTATGAATCAAATCAAAGCAATTTTCATAGACAGTAGATGTTCTTGGAAACACATTCTTACAATGCTTGCCTAAAATGCAAGCCTCACACTTATTATTTTCAAAAACCACACCTGGTAACATCAAGTTTAAAGCCCTCTCATGGGGATGACCTAATCTAGCATGCCACAATGCATTTTTATTCAAACTAGAAGCAGAAGTAAATTGAAAGAATTGAGATGAAATAAAAGGAATATGATGAGAATAAGCTTCTGGTTCAGTATGAAACCAGAGAGAGTGATTGATAAGCAATTGAAAGTAATGAGAGAGTGAAGAGAGTATAAAGTGTTTGGGAGAGTTTCTGAGTATGCTAGAGTATAAGGGAGTAATGGAGGTCGTGAGAGACAAGAGAATAGAGAGAATCTGAGAGTTTAGTAACCAGAGTATATGAAGAAAGAGTTTTACTCTCCTTGGTTTACAATCAGATACAGCATTGTCTTAAATAGACAAGCACACATATTAAACAAAGACTAAAACAGGGTTTTACTAAACAAATAATATTGTAGGGTTTTCTGATGAAGCCAGGAAGGTACAGCCAAGGTGAATCTCGACCAGAGGGAGTAGAGAGTGACAGGAGAGAGATATGGGCACAGTCTGGTTGGGTGAAAGTGACAACAGGTTCATCCTCTTATGCACATGTGACTTTTACTCTATTTAATTCCCAACTTGTCTCAGCTCTCTCCAACGGTCTGATGCTCCATTTTAACTTCAAATCTGCTTCAGAAGATCAAGCTGGACGAGTTCCTCACCTGCCTTATCATCCAAGTCACTCTAGGTAACTTGGAAGCCAAGACTGTACGGACTGCCTTGTGTAGCAAGGTTTTCCAGACCTGAATCTCTTCAAGTATCTCTTCTTCTCTTTGTCTTCTTTATTTCTAAGATCAATGGATCACACACAGCCATGCTTCTTCCTTCTCCACTCTAACCATAACTTGGTTCACAAGTCTGTATGAACTAGTCTCATCTTGAAGTATCCGGATTACTTCCTCTACAATATCAAACTTGGATCATGAACTAGATTCTTCTTCTGGTCATTCTCTTCTTCATTTCAACACTCCCCCTCAAGCTTGACCATAGGAGATCCTTGGACAAGTTTGGAACCTTGAAGAAGCTCTCTCATTAAAAACCTTAGCAAGAAAACCCATTGGGACAAAACTTGCTAAGGGAAAAAGAGTGGAGTTTCTACAAAGCTTAGGGATTGGCCAGTGAGCCTAAGGAACTTCAGATTCATCTTGGTGGAGTCCTTAGGCTCTGGATCGTGGCCTAATAGGTATAGCAAGTATGAATCACCATAACTTGCTATCCTTGAGCACAAGTAGCCGGCTGGATCATTTTGTGGCCGGTTTAGGGTCTCCCTCTCTCAACTGGCTTCAAGCCACCTTAGGAAGGCTAGGACATGACCGGATCATCATCATCATCTTCGGTGAGGCTCAAGCTTATTTTGGTACCTGATACATCATTTCAAAAGTGCATCAGTTCTTAAGGAAATGCACTCATCATATCAACCTCAATAATATTTTAAGTATAAGGACAATCATGAATGTATTGAGATGAGTTTAAGGTGCTTCCCTTTTATAAGAATGGTGAGGAGTGGACTCCAATTGAATCCCCACTTGATAAGGCACAGTCCGGATTATGGAACTTCAATTACACGGTTGGTACTGAGTGATGCAAGAGTGAATCCACTACTTGCAAACTTGGATTGGCGCCAATTCCTTCACCATCAAATCACCTTTGAGCTTCTTCTTATGACCTGAGCTTGTCTCCCCCTTTCTTCTGGCTTCTTGCCTCTATTTAGGGGTTGAGTTCAAAGCTTGTCTTTGTTCATGAGCTCAATAGGTACCTGATTCAATCATACAAAGAATGCATGTATCAATTCTCAAGGGGAAAACCTATTCTCACATAAGAATAAGGATGGTTTTAGGTACTTCCCTTGCATTAGTTTCTGGAATGTTGATGAGGAGTGCAGAGCACTTGAATCCTCCACGCCATTCCTTCTATCAACCAGCCTTTGCATTGTTCTCTTGAAGTTTCAACATGTAGGGGGACTTTGCAACTCCATAATTTGCCACCATCATGTGATTGCTTAGCCAAGAATGTCCCTGATTGAATAATCCTTGCATCTGGCTGGTAAGAACAGTGAGGAGTGACAGCTTCTTCAGACTGATCACTTAAGTTCTCTTTTAATTTGCCAACCTCTTGCTGGTCTTCTATGAGGAAATGGGACACTGGATACAGTAAGCTTCATGGATCTTTTGGTAGCTCACTGATATTCCCCTCCTCAAGCTTGACTGAGTATAGTGACAAGCTTGAACGTGAGCTTCAATGAGTTTTGAACTGGGAGCACAACAATACCAACATCTGCGCTTAAGCCAACCAGTTCACCATCTTCCAGGAGCACAACAATACCAACATCTGCGCTTAAGCCAACTGGATCACCATTTGCCTTCAGCTCCAATGTCTTTGGACCACCAGTCTCCTCATGACTTAGGTGATGGCCTTCCTTGTGAGTCTCTTGAACCAGGAGCACAACAGCTCCTACGCCTGCGCTTAAGCCAACTGATTCCACTCATAAGATGTCTATCCATGGTCAGTAATATACACCAAGTGTAGGCTCTGAACAACATGGTCTCTTTTCTCCATGTTCAGGAATATGCATCTTGTGCAGGCTCTGATTAACATGGTATATCCCTTTTCCTGTTGCTGCTTCTGGTCTAATAGTCAAATCCTGTGTCCTACACACCATTACAACTCAGATAGGGATCAGTAACATCAGCATGGGACCAGATCATTGAATAAACTCAAGCTGGTCGCCACTGCTTAAAAAAAAGATTGCAAAACAGCTTATCACCTCCTATGACAGCTTTAGAAACAATATGAATGCATCAGGAACAATATGTATGCCTCTTTAATACAATCCAATATGCATTTTTAAGACAATCCAGATGCTAAAGAAGACAAGGCTAATAACCTAATCAATTTCAACAACAGCATGAATACACCACACATCTAGGAACACTCCTAGATACTTAACATCTCAAGGCAGACATGACAATTAAAGGACTCCCAATCATATCAATATATCATGGATGCATGACAACCTAGGCAGACACTTCTAGGAACAAAAACAACCACAGATGATAAGATTAAGACACAATGCAACTTCTAGCAACTTATCATGATCCATTGGACTCTACACCATCACTCAAAAAAACGACCAGACACATTACACAAGCTATTGTTCAGGTTTAGGAGGTTTAACTTACAGCCAAGGAACCTGGGCTGGTTCCTTGAACCTCCATATACACACTACTCATCTGAGCTTGGTGGATTTGAGTTTTGGATTCATTACCCAACTCCTTTTCCTTGTGTGTTTAGCCCTGTTTGTAAAGCTCACCCTTAGATCCCCTCCTGTCCTCCTGGTCTTCTTGGTTCTATTGGACACCATCCGCCATACACGACCAGGGGATCAGATAGGAACCCTGAGAATGACTGTGGCTTTTGTTGACTCCATATGGAAGTAAATTTGAGAAAGTCGGTTTGAGCAGTCTTCAAGAGGGTGTGAGCTTTGAGCTTGTGCTTGATGTGTAAAGGCCATCACATAACATTTAATAACCTGTCACCACAACTAAAGACAGGTATCAAAAGACAATAAAGAGATCAGAACATGGTTTCTCACCAAGTCTGATCTCCAAAAACACCTTAACAAAGAACACAATGGACATAAACTTTCTTGAAACTATTCAAGCAACAACACTGAATCCTAATTATCATAACTAACCTTTCAGGTAACATAGAAACATCACAACCTAACACCAGGTCTAAACAACTGTTAAAAGAAATTTCTAAACTTTTTCTTGACAATTTTGAAGCAAATAAACCAGACAATTTTCTAGAAAGATTAGAATAATATAATGGCAAATTTTTTTTTTTTTTCAGAGACAGAGATTAAAAATAGCACTAAGACTCTTAACAAAATTCTAAGGCAGACAAATACTTAGACAAAATGACAATTGGACAGTCTTTTCATGTGTAGAAACTAGACAAGAACAACAAGCTAGTTTCTAAACACCCTAAGACAACACAAACGACCAGCACACACAGTGCTTTTATTAGAGTAGAAGATTCAGCTTACTCTCAAGAAACCTGAGCTGGTTTCTTGACTCTCCAGCCCATGGGGGCTTATTGAAAGTACATTTGTTTCCAGATGTGGATTGAATATCCACCACCTATCCTTAGTGAGTCCTTCCTTGCAGTGCTGACTCTTCTGACCTTTCTTCTCTTCCAACTTGAAGTAGGATTTGTTGGACAGAGACTGAGCTTCTGGTTGCCTCTCATTAACATGAGCAAAGACCTTGCAGATTTTCCATGGAGCTTCATCTGAAGTATGGCTCCAAACACCTTTGCCTCTAGGGTTTTTCTTCATCATTCTGACCCAGAGAGAGTAGTTTGGAGTTTTGAGCTTCACTGAACTCGCCCATGCTTGAATATTCATCATCTTGAAGATTTTTGGACCAGTGGATAATAGGATGTTCCTACTGGTTTGAAAGGGACAGGATTTGAAAGACTGGACTTTGATGAAGCTTGCTGAACTGAGCTAAGACTTTCTTGAGTTCCAGAGATTGAGATACTCCTTTATCTTGAGTTCTGGTGAGGTTTTTCCCTCCTGGAAAACCTTTGGACCAGAGGATAAAAGGATGTAACGAACAGGTTTGAACAGATTTTTAAAGAGAGATTTTGGACAGGGATGATTTGCGGAAGCAATATAGGTTCTCAAGAGCTTGTTGCTCTGATACCATGAAAGAATTGAGATGAAATAAAAGGAATATGATGAGAATAAGCTTCTGGTTCAGTATGAAACCAGAGAGAGTGATTGATAAGCAATTGAAAGTAATGAGAGAGTGAAGAGAGTATAAAGTGTTTGGGAGAGTTTCTGAGTATGCTAGAGTATAAGGGAGTAATGGAGGTCGTGAGAGACAAGAGAATAGAGAGAATCTGAGAGTTTAGTAACCAGAGTATATGAAGAAAGAGTTTTACTCTCCTTGGTTTACAATCAGATACAGCATTGTCTTAAATAGACAAGCACACATATTAAACAAAGACTAAAACAGGGTTTTACTAAACAAATAATATTGTAGGGTTTTCTGATGAAGCCAGGAAGGTACAGCCAAGGTGAATCTCGACCAGAGGGAGTAGAGAGTGACAGGAGAGAGATATGGGCACAGTCTGGTTGGGTGAAAGTGACAACAGGTTCATCCTCTTATGCACATGTGACTTTTACTCTATTTAATTCCCAACTTGTCTCAGCTCTCTCCAACGGTCTGATGCTCCATTTTAACTTCAAATCTGCTTCAGAAGATCAAGCTGGACGAGTTCCTCACCTGCCTTATCATCCAAGTCACTCTAGGTAACTTGGAAGCCAAGACTGTACGGACTGCCTTGTGTAGCAAGGTTTTCCAGACCTGAATCTCTTCAAGTATCTCTTCTTCTCTTTGTCTTCTTTATTTCTAAGATCAATGGATCACACACAGCCATGCTTCTTCCTTCTCCACTCTAACCATAACTTGGTTCACAAGTCTGTATGAACTAGTCTCATCTTGAAGTATCCGGATTACTTCCTCTACAATATCAAACTTGGATCATGAACTAGATTCTTCTTCTGGTCATTCTCTTCTTCATTTCAACATAAATGAGCAGTTATAATTGGAAACAGGATCAAGCTTCTCAAGCATGTATAAGTCTCCCTTTGTAACTCCTTTTCCAATCAATTGGCTGCTCTCAATATCCTGAAACTTCACATCATTAGGACTGAATATAACATTGCAATTCAAATCAGTAGTGCATTTCTTAACTGAAAGAAGGTTTGATGTGAATTCCGGAATATAAAATGCTCTAGTGTTCTTATCAAATAGTTTTAAGTTTCCTATTCCCTTAATAGGTATCTTATCCCCATTTGCAATCATCACACATCCATTAGTAGGTTCTATATCTTTAATCAGGTTGGTGTCACTAATCATATGATGAGATGCACCTGAATCTATAATCAATGGTTTGGATGTATTGCTAGCACTATGGCAGATGCTAATTTGTGATCTATATGCATTCATCCTAGCATTTCTATCAATGCAATGCTCAATTCCAGTCTTACTATCAATCCTAGCAATCTCAGCCACATTAGGAGTCATTTCTATAGTTCTAGCAATCATAGAACCACCAAATGAATACCCATGAATGTTACCATTATCCTTGAGCATTTTGATGAGTGCATCCATCTCGGATCTCCTGATGAAGTCTTGATCATTGCCTCGGGGGTTGATAGCTCCAGTGTAGGTCACCAAAGCCTTTCCATCTCCTTCACGGTTCTCCACTTCAGCTCCACGGTTGGATGGCCCTGCTCCGCTTGATCCTTCAGTCATGTGAGCTTTTGCCTCTTTCTCCTTCATGAACTTAGCCGGCTTCAAGTGGGGATGGAGTATCCAGCACTGACTCTTCTTGTGTCCATGCTTCTTGCAGTGATCACAATTCCCATTGAACTTCCTATCCTCATACTTGTTGTAACCAGCTTTGTTGGCTTGTGGAGGCTCTTCCGGTCAGGTTGCACAGCATTTGCAAGAGATAAGTCTCCCTTGCCTCCAAACAAACCCATTGAGCCCTGCTCCTTCTGTATCTTAGCGCACACCTCTTCAAGGTCAGGCAGCTTCTCAGACCATAGCATGTGCTGGATAAGACCACTGTAGCTTGCATTCAACGTGAGCAGCAACCCAAAGACCTTGTCCTGCTCGCGTCTCTCATTTAGAAGCTCTGGATCAACCGTGCTTGGCCTCAGCATCTCCAACTCAGACCAAAGAGACCTGAACCTCCCCAAGTGCTTAGTGAACTCCGTGTCATCTTGAGTTAACCCATTGATTGCCTTCTTGACTTCAAACACTCGGTTCAGGTTAGAAGTGTTTCCATACACTTTCTGTAGAGTATCCCACAGCTCCTTGGCTGTCTCACAGTAGCTATAAGCATCTAGTATAGCCGGCTCCAAAGAGGCATGAAGGACTTACATCACCATCATGTCTTCTTGTTGCCACTTCTCTACAACACTCCCCTCGGGACTCTCCGTTTCATCCCCCTGAGTAATCACCTTTGGAGCCTCACCAGATGTGATATGCTTCCACAACCCCTTGCTTCCCACAGCAGTCTTCACCATCCTAGACCAGACTAGGTAGTTGGTTCCTTTGAATGTCACCGCGACCTTCATCTTCATGCCACTCTCCATCTTGAACAGCTTTGACGTCTATAGCTTGAACAACCGGTTAGATCTTGTACTGAGAACCCACGCTGCTCTCTAGAACACAGATTCACTCTTGAGTCTTCAAATGAACCTCCCACGGACCACCAAGACACACACAAAACACCTTGAGCTTTTGAACTCTCAAGAAACTCTCAAACACACTCACTTGTTCTTTTAAAGTTTCAAACTTGAATCCTTAAGAGAATCACTCACGAACTCAGATTGTAATCAACCTGGCTCTGATACCATATGACTTTTAGGAATGTAAAGGATTATCTGAGTTTAGAAAGGATTAAAGAAGGAGAATAAGAGATTAAGAGACAACTTAGAGACTAATGGAGAATCATAGTGAAATGAGTAAAGAGAAAGATTGTTTAGAACTGTCTAATCTTTATTAAGGGATGAGATTACATATATATAGGTCCATACACTTAGGGTTTTCGAAATCATAAAGCTAAGTAAGCATGTAGAGTCAAAGAGGAGCCTAAGCTTTAATTTGAACCGGCCAATGAGTGTCTTCACACGTTTGGAGCATCTTCTTGATCCAAGACTAGATGCTCTTCCTTTCCAGCTCTTGCCAGCCTGTCCTAGCTGTCAAGCCGCGTCTCCCTTATCCTCTCAACGTTCGGATAAGGTCTTGGCCGAGTGTAACTTAAGCTCAGTACATGGGACTTGGATAGTTACTTTGACCCCTTTTACCTTGTACGGATGATCACTTGTACGGCCTTGTATGGATGATCAACCCATTCCTCCTCTTCACCTCTTTGCTCTCTTTATGTTCTCAACTCCTTTGTGTCTTTACCTCAAACGTCTCAACTCATCTCAACAAAACCAGAATGAATCACTTTGTGAGAAGCTTGATTTTGATACATAAAGTGGTGGAGAATAACCAGGAAGTTGAATAAATCTCATAGGAGTTGGGATGAAGAAGTTATCCCACTTTCAAATCAGGTGATTCCAGTTTCCCAGTTTGGGAATAGCACAGCTTCATCGTCGTTCCAATCAAACCAGGATGAATCACTTTGTGAGAAGCTTGATTTGGATACATAAAGTGGTGGAGAATCACCAGGAAGTTGAATAAATCTCATAGGAGTTGGGATGAAGAAGTTATCCCACTTTCAAATCAGGTGATTCCAGTTTCCCAGTTTGGGAATAGGACAGCTTCTTCGTCGTTCCAATCAAACCAGGATGAATCACTTTGTGAGAAGCTTGATTTGGATACATAAAGTGGTGGAGAATCACCAGGAAGTTGAATAAATCTCATAGGAGTTGGCAAGAAGAAGTTATCCCACTTTCAAATCAGGTGATTCCAGTTTCCCAGTTTGGGAATAGCACAGCTTCTTCGTCGTTCCAATCAAACCAGGATGAATCACTTTGTGAGAAGCTTGATTTGGATACATAAAGTGGTGGAGAATCACCAGGAAGTTGAATAAATCTCATAGGAGTTGGGATGAAGAAGTTATCCCACTTTCAAATCAGGTGATTCCAGTTTCCCAGTTTGGGAATAGGACAGCTTCTTCGTCGTTCCAATCAAACCAGGATGAATCACTTTGTGAGAAGCTTGATTTGGATACATAAAGTGGTGGAGAATCACCAGGAAGTTGAATAAATCTCATAGGAGTTGGGAAGAAGAAGTTATCCCACTTTCAAATCAGGTGATTCCAGTTTCCCAGTTTGGGAATAGCACAGCTTCTTCGTCGTTCCAATCAAACCAGGATGAATCACTTTGTGAGAAGCTTGATTTGGATACATAAAGTGGTGGAGAATCACCAGGAAGTTGAATAAATCTCATAGGAGTTGGCAAGAAGAAGTTATCCCACTTTCAAATCAGGTGATTCCAGTTTCCCAGTTTGGGAATAGGACAGCTTCTTCGTCGTTCCAATCAAACCAGGATGAATCACTTTGTGAGAAGCTTGATTTGGATACATAAAGTGGTGGAGAATCACCAGGAAGTTGAATAAATCTCATAGGAGTTGGGATGAAGAAGTTATCCCACTTTCAAATCAGGTGATTCCAGTTTCCCAGTTTGGGAATAGCACAGCTTCTTCGTCGTTCCAATCAAACCAGGATGAATCACTTTGTGAGAAGCTTGATTTGGATACATAAAGTGGTGGAGAATCACCAGGAAGTTGAATAAATCTCATAGGAGTTGGGATGAAGAAGTTATCCCACTTTCAAATCAGGTGATTCCAGTTTCCCAGTTTGGGAATAGCACAGCTTCTTCGTCGTTCCAATCAAACCAGGATGAATCACTTTGTGAGAAGCTTGATTTGGATACATAAAGTGGTGGAGAATCACCAGGAAGTTGAATAAATCTCATAGGAGTTGGCAAGAAGAAGTTATCCCACTTTCAAATCAGGTGATTCCAGTTTCCCAGTTTGGGAATAGCACAGCTTCTTCGTCGTTCCAATCAAACCAGGATGAATCACTTTGTGAGAAGCTTGATTTGGATACATAAAGTGGTGGAGAATCACCAGGAAGTTGAATAAATCTCATAGGAGTTGGGATGAAGAAGTTATCCCACTTTCAAATCAGGTGATTCCAGTTTCCCAGTTTGGGAATAGCACAGCTTCTTCGTCGTTCCAATCAAACCAGGATGAATCACTTTGTGAGAAGCTTGATTTGGATACATAAAGTGGTGGAGAATCACCAGGAAGTTGAATAAATCTCATAGGAGTTGGCAAGAAGAAGTTATCCCACTTTCAAATCAGGTGATTCCAGTTTCCCAGTTTGGGAATAGCACAGCTTCTTCGTCGTTCCAATCAAACCAGGATGAATCACTTTGTGAGAAGCTTGATTTGGATACATAAAGTGGTGGAGAATCACCAGGAAGTTGAATAAATCTCATAGGAGTTGGGATGAAGAAGTTATCCCACTTTCAAATCAGGTGATTCCAGTTTCCCAGTTTGGGAATAGCACAGCTTCTTCGTCGTTCCAATCAAACCAGGATTAATCACTTTGAGAAGCTTGATTTGGATACATAAAGTGGTGGAGAATCACCAGGAAGTTGAATAAATCTCATAGGAGTTGGCAAGAAGAAGTTATCCCACTTTCAAATCAGGTGATTCCAGTTTCCCAGTTTGGGAATAGGACAGCTTCTTCGTCGTTCCAATCAAACCAGGATGAATCACTTTGTGAGAAGCTTGATTTGGATACATAAAGTGGTGGAGAATCACCAGGAAGTTGAATAAATCTCATAGGAGTTGGCATGAAGAAGTTATCCCACTTTCAAATCAGGTGATTCCAGTTTCCCAGTTTGGGAATAGGACACAGCTTCTTCGTCGTTCCAATCAAACCAGGATGAATCACTTTGTGAGAAGCTTGATTTGGATACATAAAGTGGTGGAGAATCACCAGGAAGTTGAATAAATCTCATAGGAGTTGGATGAAGAAGTTATCCCACTTTCAAATCAGGTGATTCCAGTTTCCCAGTTTGGGAATAGCACAGCTTCTTCGTCGTTCCAATCAAACCAGGATGAATCACTTTGTGAGAAGCTTGATTTGGATACATAAAGTGGTGGAGAATCACCAGGAAGTTGAATAAATCTCATAGGAGTTGGCATGAAGAAGTTATCCCACTTTCAAATCAGGTGATTCCAGTTTCCCAGTTTGGGAATAGCACAGCTTCTTCGTCGTTCCAATCAAACCAGGATGAATCACTTTGTGAGAAGCTTGATTTGGATACATAAAGTGGTGGAGAATCACCAGGAAGTTGAATAAATCTCATAGGAGTTGGGATGAAGAAGTTATCCCACTTTCAAATCAGGTGATTCCAGTTTCCCAGTTTGGGAATAGCACAGCTTCTTCGTCGTTCCAATCAAACCAGGATGAATCACTTTGTGAGAAGCTTGATTTGGATACATAAAGTGGTGGAGAATCACCAGGAAGTTGAATAAATCTCATAGGAGTTGGAAGAAGAAGTTATCCCACTTTCAAATCAGGTGATTCCAGTTTCCCAGTTTGGGAATAGCACAGCTTCTTCGTCGTTCCAATCAAACCAGGATGAATCACTTTGTGAGAAGCTTGATTTGGATACATAAAGTGGTGGAGAATCACCAGGAAGTTGAATAAATCTCATAGGAGTTGGCATGAAGAAGTTATCCCACTTTCAAATCAGGTGATTCCAGTTTCCCAGTTTGGGAATAGCACAGCTTCTTCGTCGTTCCAATCAAACCAGGATGAATCACTTTGTGAGAAGCTTGATTTGGATACATAAAGTGGTGGAGAATCACCAGGAAGTTGAATAAATCTCATAGGAGTTGGGATGAAGAAGTTATCCCACTTTCAAATCAGGTGATTCCAGTTTCCCAGTTTGGGAATAGCACAGCTTCTTCGTCGTTCCAATCAAACCAGGATGAATCACTTTGTGAGAAGCTTGATTTGGATACATAAAGTGGTGGAGAATCACCAGGAAGTTGAATAAATCTCATAGGAGTTGGGATGAAGAAGTTATCCCACTTTCAAATCAGGTGATTCCAGTTTCCCAGTTTGGGAATAGCACAGCTTCTTCGTCGTTCCAATCAAACCAGGATGAATCACTTTGTGAGAAGCTTGATTTGGATACATAAAGTGGTGGAGAATCACCAGGAAGTTGAATAAATCTCATAGGAGTTGGGAAGAAGAAGTTATCCCACTTTCAAATCAGGTGATTCCAGTTTCCCAGTTTGGGAATAGCACAGCTTCTTCGTCGTTCCAATCAAACCAGGATGAATCACTTTGTGAGAAGCTTGATTTGGATACATAAAGTGGTGGAGAATCACCAGGAAGTTGAATAAATCTCATAGGAGTTGGGATGAAGAAGTTATCCCACTTTCAAATCAGGTGATTCCAGTTTCCCAGTTTGGGAATAGCACAGCTTCTTCGTCGTTCCAATCAAACCAGGATGAATCACTTTGTGAGAAGCTTGATTTGGATACATAAAGTGGTGGAGAATCACCAGGAAGTTGAATAAATCTCATAGGAGTTGGGATGAAGAAGTTATCCCACTTTCAAATCAGGTGATTCCAGTTTCCCAGTTTGGGAATAGCACAGCTTCTTCGTCGTTCCAATCAAACCAGGATGAATCACTTTGTGAGAAGCTTGATTTGGATACATAAAGTGGTGGAGAATCACCAGGAAGTTGAATAAATCTCATAGGAGTTGGGATGAAGAAGTTATCCCACTTTCAAATCAGGTGATTCCAGTTTCCAGTTTGGGAATAGCACAGCTTCTTCGTCGTTCCAATCAAACCAGGATGAATCACTTTGTGAGAAGCTTGATTTGGATACATAAAGTGGTGGAGAATCACCAGGAAGTTGAATAAATCTCATAGGAGTTGGGATGAAGAAGTTATCCCACTTTCAAATCAGGTGATTCCAGTTTCCCAGTTTGGGAATAGCACAGCTTCTTCGTCGTTCCAATCAAACCAGGATGAATCACTTTGTGAGAAGCTTGATTTGGATACATAAAGTGGTGGAGAATCACCAGGAAGTTGAATAAATCTCATAGGAGTTGGGATGAAGAAGTTATCCCACTTTCAAATCAGGTGATTCCAGTTTCCCAGTTTGGGAATAGCACAGCTTCTTCGTCGTTCCAATCAAACCAGGATGAATCACTTTGTGAGAAGCTTGATTTGGATACATAAAGTGGTGGAGAATCACCAGGAAGTTGAATAAATCTCATAGGAGTTGGGATGAAGAAGTTATCCCACTTTCAAATCAGGTGATTCCAGTTTCCCAGTTTGGGAATAGCACAGCTTCTTCGTCGTTCCAATCAAACCAGGATGAATCACTTTGTGAGAAGCTTGATTTGGATACATAAAGTGGTGGAGAATCACCAGGAAGTTGAATAAATCTCATAGGAGTTGGCATGAAGAAGTTATCCCACTTTCAAATCAGGTGATTCCAGTTTCCCAGTTTGGGAATAGCACAGCTTCTTCGTCGTTCCAATCAAACCAGGATGAATCACTTTGTGAGAAGCTTGATTTGGATACATAAAGTGGTGGAGAATCACCAGGAAGTTGAATAAATCTCATAGGAGTTGGGATGAAGAAGTTATCCCACTTTCAAATCAGGTGATTCCAGTTTCCCAGTTTGGGAATAGCACAGCTTCTTCGTCGTTCCAATCAAACCAGGATGAATCACTTTGTGAGAAGCTTGATTTGGATACATAAAGTGGTGGAGAATCACCAGGAAGTTGAATAAATCTCATAGGAGTTGGGATGAAGAAGTTATCCCACTTTCAAATCAGGTGATTCCAGTTTCCCAGTTTGGGAATAGCACAGCTTCTTCGTCGTTCCAATCAAACCAGGATGAATCACTTTGTGAGAAGCTTGATTTGGATACATAAAGTGGTGGAGAATCACCAGGAAGTTGAATAAATCTCATAGGAGTTGGGATGAAGAAGTTATCCCACTTTCAAATCAGGTGATTCCAGTTTCCCAGTTTGGGAATAGCACAGCTTCTTCGTCGTTCCAATCAAACCAGGATGAATCACTTTGTGAGAAGCTTGATTTGGATACATAAAGTGGTGGAGAATCACCAGGAAGTTGAATAAATCTCATAGGAGTTGGGATGAAGAAGTTATCCCACTTTCAAATCAGGTGATTCCAGTTTCCCAGTTTGGGAATAGCACAGCTTCTTCGTCGTTCCAATCAAACCAGGATGAATCACTTTGTGAGAAGCTTGATTTGGATACATAAAGTGGTGGAGAATCACCAGGAAGTTGAATAAATCTCATAGGAGTTGGCAGAAGAAGTTATCCCACTTTCAAATCAGGTGATTCCAGTTTCCCAGTTTGGGAATAGCACAGCTTCTTCGTCGTTCCAATCAAACCAGGATGAATCACTTTGTGAGAAGCTTGATTTGGATACATAAAGTGGTGGAGAATCACCAGGAAGTTGAATAAATCTCATAGGAGTTGGCATGAAGAAGTTATCCCACTTTCAAATCAGGTGATTCCAGTTTCCCAGTTTGGGAATAGCACAGCTTCTTCGTCGTTCCAATCAAACCAGGATGAATCACTTTGTGAGAAGCTTGATTTGGATACATAAAGTGGTGGAGAATCACCAGGAAGTTGAATAAATCTCATAGGAGTTGGCATGAAGAAGTTATCCCACTTTCAAATCAGGTGATTCCAGTTTCCCAGTTTGGGAATAGCACAGCTTCTTCGTCGTTCCAATCAAACCAGGATGAATCACTTTGTGAGAAGCTTGATTTGGATACATAAAGTGGTGGAGAATCACCAGGAAGTTGAATAAATCTCATAGGAGTTGGGATGAAGAAGTTATCCCACTTTCAAATCAGGTGATTCCAGTTTCCCAGTTTGGGAATAGCACAGCTTCTTCGTCGTTCCAATCAAACCAGGATGAATCACTTTGTAAGAAGCTTGATTTGGATACATAAAGTGGTGGAGAATCACCAGGAAGTTGAATAAATCTCATAGGAGTTGGGATGAAGAAGTTATCCCACTTTCAAATCAGGTGATTCCAGTTTCCCAGTTTGGGAATAGCACAGCTTCTTCGTCGTTCCAATCAAACCAGGATGAATCACTTTGTGAGAAGCTTGATTTGGATACATAAAGTGGTGGAGAATCACCAGGAAGTTGAATAAATCTCATAGGAGTTGGCATGAAGAAGTTATCCCACTTTCAAATCAGGTGATTCCAGTTTCCCAGTTTGGGAATAGCACAGCTTCTTCGTCGTTCCAATCAAACCAGGATGAATCACTTTGTAAGAAGCTTGATTTGGATACATAAAGTGGTGGAGAATCACCAGGAAGTTGAATAAATCTCATAGGAGTTGGGATGAAGAAGTTATCCCACTTTCAAATCAGGTGATTCCAGTTTCCCAGTTTGGGAATAGCACAGCTTCTTCGTCGTTCCAATCAAACCAGGATGAATCACTTTGTGAGAAGCTTGATTTGGATACATAAAGTGGTGGAGAATCACCAGGAAGTTGAATAAATCTCATAGGAGTTGGCATGAAGAAGTTATCCCACTTTCAAATCAGGTGATTCCAGTTTCCCAGTTTGGGAATAGCACAGCTTCTTCGTCGTTCCAATCAAACCAGGATGAATCACTTTGTGAGAAGCTTGATTTGGATACATAAAGTGGTGGAGAATCACCAGGAAGTTGAATAAATCTCATAGGAGTTGGGATGAAGAAGTTATCCCACTTTCAAATCAGGTGATTCCAGTTTCCCAGTTTGGGAATAGCACAGCTTCTTCGTCGTTCCAATCAAACCAGGATGAATCACTTTGTGAGAAGCTTGATTTGGATACATAAAGTGGTGGAGAATCACCAGGAAGTTGAATAAATCTCATAGGAGTTGGGATGAAGAAGTTATCCCACTTTCAAATCAGGTGATTCCAGTTTCCCAGTTTGGGAATAGCACAGCTTCTTCGTCGTTCCAATCAAACCAGGATGAATCACTTTGTGAGAAGCTTGATTTGGATACATAAAGTGGTGGAGAATCACCAGGAAGTTGAATAAATCTCATAGGAGTTGGCATGAAGAAGTTATCCCACTTTCAAATCAGGTGATTCCAGTTTCCCAGTTTGGGAATAGCACAGCTTCTTCGTCGTTCCAATCAAACCAGGATGAATCACTTTGTGAAAGCTTGATTTGGATACATAAAGTGGTGGAGAATCACCAGGAAGTTGAATAAATCTCATAGGAGTTGGCATGAAGAAGTTATCCCACTTTCAAATCAGGTGATTCCAGTTTCCCAGTTTGGGAATAGCACAGCTTCTTCGTCGTTCCAATCAAACCAGGATGAATCACTTTGTAAGAAGCTTGATTTGGATACATAAAGTGGTGGAGAATCACCAGGAAGTTGAATAAATCTCATAGGAGTTGGCATGAAGAAGTTATCCCACTTTCAAATCAGGTGATTCCAGTTTCCCAGTTTGGGAATAGCAAGCTTTTCGAGAATCGAGTTGTATATGAGAGAGTATGATTTAGGTTGAGTAGAGAAAGGATTAGTGACTAATGAGAATCATTATGGAAAGTGTAGAGAGAGAGATTGATAGGATAGAACTGTCTAATCTTATTATGAGATGAGGTTACATCATTTATAGAAGAGCATTAGGGTTTACAAGTTAAGGGAAAACATCACTAGTCATAAGCATGTGTAGTCAAACCAAAGGGAGCGTTTCTTTTGAAGAGTGGAGGTAAGCCACATGCTTTGCCTTTGCCTTACAGCCTGTCCACGGCCTGGATGGATAAGGCTCGTCCCTCCCTTATGTTGAGATGAGGTGATGAGGAGTGGATACATTGATAGAGGAAGAGTATTGGGGTGGTCAGTAAGTTTGGGATTTACCACAGTAACTTTAAAGTTACTGTGGTAACTAAGTGAAAGGAAGAGAAGTTACCAGGATGGGTTAAATTGGAGTCTAACTGATGTTAATCCTCTCTTATCTTAAGAAGGACGTGGGAAGAGGATAAGGAAGGGATAAGAGCTTACTTTGACAGCCTGTATGATGCTGGAAAGGAGAGGATGCTTTTTACTAGTGCAAGCATGTGAGAAAGCACAGCCAAGTGATTCAAAAGGAGTTCCAGCCTGTCCATTGACTCCACATGCTTATACATTTCGAAAACCCTTGTTGCTCTCTCTATTAATACTTGTAAACCTCATCAGATATTAATTAATGGAGTTTTTGAGTCTCTCTCTCTCTATTCTTTAAAATCTCTTAATCTCTTTAATATCTTGATCTGATTATCTCTGATTGTTTGAATCATACTCTTAAAACACAAAAGTGTTTATGGTATCAGAGCCAGGTTGTTCAAACAGGGGAGAGTGTGATTTCGTTTTTCATAAAAATCTGAGTGTTCTTGAGTGTTCTTGAGTGTTCTTGGTGTTCTTGAGTTCTGGTCTTTATTATCTGAGTGGTGTGAGATATTCTGATGGATTCAAACTATCTCAACATGGAAATGAAGCACAGATCTAGTACAACCATGGAGCTTGAAGAAGAGAGAGATGGCGATTGGTCAAGATGGGCAAAGAGAGCTTTGGAAAGCTGTGGGTTATGGAGTAGTCATGGAAAGGGGAAACCTTTCATGGAAATGGCTACTGAAGAAGGTCAGACAAGAGGTCTGAAGCTGGGAAATGAAGTTGTTCAAGGAAACACTACAAGGAGTGAGATTGAAGCAACTTTAGGCAAGTCCAAGCTTGTGAGAGTCATTGAGGACAGAGGGGTGATCCGCGGCTTGAGACAAGGAAAGGATGAGTGTTATCAGCTTGTGGGAAGGCTGAGAGAAGTATGGTCAGAGCTAGATGTGGTGAAGACACACACATCAAATCCGAGATGTTGTCAAGAAAGGAGGAAGCAAGATGTGATCTTCAGCTTCCTTATGGAAGAGGTATGTGAGCTTGTTAAATATACATATGATGTGTGGGAAATAAACAGGAAGCCAGAAAGATGGAAGGGAGGTACAAGCTGTAAGAGGGGAAGGTTGAGAAAACTTTCTAAGGAGTGGTTAATGAAGAGAAGAGCATGGAGAAAGGATAGCGAGTCTGAGCACTTAAGTGACAGGATGAGTGTAATCTTGAAGAGAATCAAGGATGTACTTCAGCAGATGGTTATAGGAGAGTGTTCATACTCAGCTTACATGGGAGAGACAGTAGGAGACAGTGCGGACATGAGAGGAATGGATACCAAGAGGGCAGATGAGTTTGTGACAAAGAAGGAATGGGATGAGTTGGTTAAGCATGTGTATGCTTTGGCTACGACCCGGAGTCTGGGTGCTCCTGCCAAAGCATCCACATCTAAACCCATCATCATTGATTCTGGAGCAACACACCACATGATCAGTGACAAGAGACTAATCAGTGAGGTTAAAGCAGCAACAGGGAGTGTCATGATAGCCAATGGTACCAGGATCCCAATAGAAGGAGTGGGAAACCTCAAGCTGTTTGAGAAGAACTCCACTGCCTTCTACCTACCTCAGTTTACATCCAATCTAATCTCAGTTAAGAAGGCTACAGTTGATCTGGATTGTCAAGTGGTTTTCAGACCAAATGAAGTTGAGTTCCAGGATTTAAAGACTGGAAGAGTTATTGGCAGAGGAGACAGCAAGCATCAGCTCTATCATCTCCAAACAACTGAGGCGCCTAGTCTTGTGGAGTCTGTGTGTTTAAGCAGCACAACGGATAGATGTGATAATCTCACATGGCATGCAAGGCTGGGACATCCTCATGCCAAGGCAATTGAACTGATTCTACCAAGTATGGCGTTCAATCACTTGGAGTGTGAAGCCTGTATACTTGGAAAGCACTGTAGGACGGTCTTCCCAACATCAGAGACCAGATATGAGAATTGCTTTGATCTGGTGCATTCAGACGTGTGGACAGCTCCCTGTATGTCTAGAGACAGCCATAAGTACTTTGTGACCTTCATTGATGAGAAGTCCAAGTACACATGGATCACCATGATTCCCTCCAAAGACAGAGTCCTGGAAGCCTTCATGAACTTCCAAGCATATGTTACTAACCAGTACAATGCCACTGTGAAGATTCTGAGGTCTGATAATGGAGGAGAATACACTAGCAATGCTTTCAAGAGTCATCTTGCAAAGCATGGGATTGTGCAACAAACTAGCTGTCCTTACACACCACAACAAAATGGGGTGGCTGAGAGGAAGAACAGACATTTGATGGAGGTTGCGAGATCAATAATGTTCCACATGAATGTCCCTAAGAAGTTTTGGAGTGATGCTGTTCAGACTGCTTGCTATCTCATCAATAGAGTGCCAACACGTGTCTTGAAGAAACTGTCTCCCTTTGAAGTATTAAACAAGGCCAAGCCACACATAGATCATTTGAGAGTCTTTGGGTGCTTATGTTATGTGATGATTCCCGGAGAAAGAAGGAACAAGCTAGAAGCAAAGAGTACTAAAGCTATGTTCATTGGGTACTCAATCACTCAGAAAGGGTACAAGTGCTATGATCCAGCAACCAGGAGAGTGTTGGTGTCTAGAGATGTTAAGTTCATAGAGACCAAGGGGTATTATGAAGAAAAGAATTGGAAAGACTTGGAAGATCTGTCTCAAGAACCAAGAAACATGGCAGAGAATCTGAGGAACATATTGGAAAGGCTTGGGGTAAACATGTCCCATGATAAGGTTAGAGAACCTGAAAGAACAACTCTCCTTGATCATGAGGGGGGAAATGAGTCTGAATCAGGAGTGCAAGAGCAGCACCAAGGGGATTCAGGTCATCATGATCAAGTGGTGACACAAGAAGTAGAGAATTTTCCTCAGGTCAGTGTGGATGAGCAAGGAGAGGTTCATGATCAAGAGGAGGTGAGTGAGACAGAACCAGAGGGTCACGCAGAGGTTCATACTGAGGAACAGGTTCAACCATTGAGGAGGAGCACACGGATAAAGAGGGATGCTTCCAACTGGGTAAACACGAGAGTGTACTACAATGCCCAGGCTGTGGAGCATCCTTCTCAAGCTGTGTGTTCCTTTGCTGAGTTTCCAGAGGAGCATCATGCCTTTATGATTAGTCTGGATGAGAGTTATGTACCAAGGACTTATGAAGAAGCTATGTTAGACAAGGAATGGAAAGAATCAGTGGGAGCTGAAGCAGGTGCTATGATCAAAAATGATACATGGTATGAGAGTGAGCTGCCTAAGGGAAAGAGGGCTGTATCTAGTAGATGGATCTTCACAATCAAGTATCTAGCAAATGGACAGATTGATAGGAAGAAGACCAGATTGGTTGCAAGAGGGTTTACACAGACCTATGGAGAGGATTACATTGATACCTTTGCACCAGTAGCTAAGCTACATACAGTTCGGATTGTGTTGTCCATTGCAACAAACTTGGAGTGGGATTTGTGGCAGATGGATGTGAAGAATGCTTTCTTACAAGGTGAGCTAGAAGATGAGGTATACATGCTTCCTCCTCCTGGTCTTGAGCATCTAGTAAAACCAGGAAATGTTTTGAGATTGAAGAAGGCAATCTATGGGCTGAAGCAGTCTCCTAGAGCTTGGTACAGGAAGCTGAGTACAACCCTGAATGGCAGAGGATTCAGGAAGTCTGAACTGGATCATACACTCTTCACTTTGGTTACTCCATCAGGGATCATTGTGATACTGGTATATGTGGATGATTTGATTATCACAGGGAGTGATAAGGCTGGGATTAAAGCCACTAAAGAGTTCCTCAAGTCTGTGTTTGACATCAAAGACTTGGGAGAGATGAAGTATTTCTTGGGGATTGAGATATGCAGATCCAAGGAGGGTTTGTTTATGTCTCAAAGGAAGTATACAATGGATATGCTAAAGGAGACTGATGTACTTGGAGGAAAGGTAGCAAAGACACCTCTTGAGGAGGGGTATAAGGTTTTGCGTGAGGGGGAGGTTGAAGAGAAGCAGTTATTTAAGGATCCTAAGCTATACAGGAAGATGGTTGGCAAGTTGATCTACTTGACCATCACACGGCCAGATATATGTTTTGCAGTGAACCAAGTGAGTCAGCATATGCAGGCGCCAAAGGTACATCATTGGAAGATGGTTGATAGGATACTGAGGTATTTGAGTGGCACGCCTGGTCAAGGAGTTTGGATGGGTTGCAATGGCAGTACGGAAGTGGTTGGGTATTGTGATGCTGATTGGGCAGGAGATAGAGTGGACAGGAGATCAACTACTGGATATTGTACATTCATTGGAGGGAACTTGGTTACTTGGAAGAGTAAGAAGCAAAAGGTTATCTCTTGTTCAAGTGCTGAAGCTGAGTATAGAGCCATGTTGAAGCTGACAAACGAGTTGGTGTGGATCAAGGGGATCTTGAAGCATCTAGAGATTGAGCAGAGTACTCCTATGACTATGCATTGTGATAATCAAGCAGCTATCCACATTGCCTCCAACTCAGTGTTTCATGAGAGAACAAAGCACATAGAGGTGGATTGTCATAAGGTGAGGCAGATGATTATCTTAGGAGTGATTATGCCATGTTATACAAGGAGTGAAGATCAGCTTGCAGATGTGTTTACCAAGGCAGCGAGATTGAAGACAATGGAGTCCATACTATCCAGGCTTGGACTCATTGATCTTACTCCCAGGAGCTGAGCCCCTTAACCATGGAGTCTCCACTCTTTTTCCCTCATCAAAGTTTTATCCCAATGGGTTTTCTTTGGTGAGGTTTTTAATGAGGGAGGTCTTCATGGTTTCCAAGCTTGACTTGTTCCACATGGTCAAGCTTGAGGGGGAGTGTTGAGATGAGGTGATGAGGAGTGGATACATTGATAGAGGAAGAGTATTGGGGTGGTCAGTAAGTTTGGGATTTACCACAGTAACTTTAAAGTTACTGTGGTAACTAAGTGAAAGGAAGAGAAGTTACCAGGATGGGTTAAATTGGAGTCTAACTGATGTTAATCCTCTCTTATCTTAAGAAGGACGTGGGAAGAGGATAAGGAAGGGATAAGAGCTTACTTTGACAGCCTGTATGATGCTGGAAAGGAGAGGATGCTTTTTACTAGTGCAAGCATGTGAGAAAGCACAGCCAAGTGATTCAAAAGGAGTTCCAGCCTGTCCATTGACTCCACATGCTTATACATTTCGAAAACCCTTGTTGCTCTCTCTATTAATACTTGTAAACCTCATCAGATATTAATTAATGGAGTTTTTGAGTCTCTCTCTCTCTATTCTTTAAAATCTCTTAATCTCTTTAATATCTTGATCTGATTATCTCTGATTGTTTGAATCATACTCTTAAAACACAAAAGTGTTTACCTTATCCCTAAACGGTCTGATCAGTCTTGAGACCCTCCGTGTGCTGTAGAGGCTTTACTCACCCATCTCCTTCTCCCTTTATGTTTCCTTAGATGTACGGCCAAGCCCCTGTCCGTACATGGGCCGTACTGTCCGTACCTAGGCCGTACTGTCCGTACTCTTTCCCATCACTTGCTTAGCTCTACCTTTCCTTCTCATAATGGCTTCCTCTTCTCAACACTCCCCCTCAAGCTTAGCTTTGTGAAAGCCTAAGCTTGGATGGCCATGAGATCTTCCTCATTAAAACCTCACCAAGGAAAACCCATTGGGACAAAACCTTGATGAGGGAAAAAGAGTAAAGACCTCACAGCCAAGAGGATCAGCTCCTACTCTTCCCAAGATCAATGAGGCCCAACCTGATATGAATGGACTCCATTGTCTTCTGTCTTGCAGCCTTGGTGAACACATCAGCTAACTGATCTTCACTCCTCGTATAACATGGCAAGATGACTCCTAGAATGATCATTTGCCTCACCTTGTGGCAATCAACTTCAATGTGCTTGGTTCTTTCATGAAACACCGAGTTGGATGCAATGTGAATGGCTGCTTGGTTATCACAATGCATTGTCATTGGCGTGGCTTGATCAATCTCCAAATGCTTCAAGATGCCTTTGATCCACACCAACTCGTTGGTAAGCTTCAGCATAGCTCTATACTCAGCTTCTGCGCTTGAGCAAGAGACCACCTTCTGCTTCTTACTCTTCCATGTCACCAAGTTGCCTCCAATGAATGTGCAATAGCCTGTGGTTGATCTCCTGTCTGCTCTATCACCAGCCCAATCTGCATCACAGTATCCAACCACTTCAGTGCTTCCATTGCAGCCCATCCATACTCCTTGATCAGGTGAGCCGTTGAGATACATCAAGATCCTCTCCACCATGCGCCAATGATGTTCCTTAGGAACTTGCATGTGTTGACTCACCTGGTTCACAGCAAAACAAATGTCAGGTCTAGTTATAGTAAGATAGATCAATTTGCCAACTAGTTTTCTATAGAGTTTAGGATCCTGATAAGGTTTGCTGTCTTCATTCTCCCCCTCTCGTGGGACTTTATAGCCATCCTCCATAGGCATCCTTGCTGTCTTGCCTCCATAAGCCCCTGCATCTTTCAAAAGATCAAGTGTATACTTCCTTTGGGACATGAACAAACCTTCCTTGGATCTACATATCTCAATTCCAAGAAAGTATTTCATTTCTCCCAAATCTTTAATCTCAAACATGGATTTAAGAAACTCCTTGGTTGCTATGATACCTTCCTTATCACTTCCTGTGATAATGATATCATCAACATACACAAGAAGTGCAATCATACCTGAGGGAGTAGTAAGAGTGAAAAGGGTGTGATCAAGTTCAGACTTCTTGAAGCCTCGGCCATTTAGGGTAGTACTTAGCTTGTTGTACCAAGCTCTTGGTGATTGTTTTAACCCATAGATAGCTTTCTTTAGTCTCAACACATTCCCTCTCTTCACTAAGTGTTCCAAGCCGGGAGGTGGATGCATATACACTTCATCCTCAAGTTCTCCTTGTAGAAAGGCATTCTTCACATCCATTTGCCATAAGCCCCATCCAAGGTTCACGGCCAAGCTTAAGACAATTCGGATTGTGTGTAGTTTAGCTACTGGTGCAAAGGTCTCAATGTAATCTTCTCCATATGTTTGTGTGAAGCCTCTTGCAACCAGTCTTGACTTCTTCCTTTCAACCTTTCCATCAGCCTTATACTTGATTGTGAAGATCCATCTACTTGTCACAGCCTTCTTCCCTTTGGGTAGCTCACTCTCATACCATGTATCATTCTTGATCATAGCTCCTGCCTCAGCTCCAACTGATTCCTTCCATTCTTTATCCATCATTGCCTCTTCATAGCTTCTTGGAATGTAGTTCTCATCCAAGTTTACCATAAAAGCACAATGTTCTTCAGGGTATTGAGCAAATGAACATACAGCTTGAGAAGGATGCTCCACAGCTTGGGCATTGTAGTACACTCTCGTGTTTACCCAAGAGGAAGGATCCTTCCTCAGCCTTGTACTTCTTCTTAGTTGTTGTTGTGGAGGTGTCGGCTCTCTCAATTCTTCTTGAGTCTCATCACCTGATGACTCTCCCATTGGTACTGATTCGGTCTCCACACCATCTTGTGTTGTTTCTACACCTTGATCATGTGACGCCAAATCCTCTCCTCTTCTATCACTTGAGCTTTCTTGAGCTCCTGTTTCTTCTCCCCCCTCATGATGAAGGTGGGGTTGTTCTGTGGTTTCCATAGATGGTGGAGATGTTCCCGGACAGCTCCCTCCACTATTTTGGTCTTGAGACACCTTAATACCTAGGTTCTCCAAGATAATTCGCAGCACACCAGCCTTGTCTGATGTAATGTCCTTCAAGTCTTCCTGATTCTTCTCATCATAGTATCCTCGTGATTCAATGAACTTCACATCTCTAGAAGTCAAAACCCTCCTTGTAACCGGATCATAACATCTATACCCCTTTTGAGTTGTTGAATAACCAATAAACATGGCTTTGGTGCTTCTAGCTTCAAGCTTGTTGCGCAGCTCTCCCGGAATCAGCACATAACACAAGCATCCGAAGACTCTCAAGTAGTCAAGGACTGGCTTGTGTTTGTTTAGAACTTCAAATGGAGCATGATCTCCTAACACCTTAGTTGGAGTTCTGTTGATCAAGTAGCATGCAGTAGAGACAGCATCACTCCAAAACCTTTTGGGAACGTGTGCTTGAAGCATGAGAGCCCTTGCCACCTCCATGAGATGTCTATTCTTCCTCTCAGCCACCCCATTTTGCTGAGGAGTATAGGGACAACTAGTCTGATGGAGTACTCCATGCTGAGCTAGATGTTGTTTGAACGCCAAGCTTGTGTATTCTCCTCCATTATCTGATCTAAAAATTTTAATCTTGGCATGATAATGGTTAGTCACATAAGCTTGAAAGTTCTTAAATGCATCAAGTACCCTATCTTTGGTTTGAATTAAGGTTAACCAGGTGTATTTGGATTTTTCATCAATGAATGTGACAAAGTACTTAAAATTATCCCTAGACATACAAGGAGCAGTCCATACATCAGAATGAATCAAATCAAAGCAATTCTCATAGACTGTTGTAGATTTAGGAAACACATTCTTACAATGCTTGCTTAGGATACAAGTTTCACAATCTTTATTCTCATAAATAACACCTGGTACCATTAAATTCAAAGGTTTAACATGAGGGTGGCCTAGTCTAGCATGCCATAATGCATTCTTATTCAAACTAGAGACAGAATCAGAAGCAAAAGTAAATGAGCAGCAATGATTAGGAACAGAAGTAAGATCTTCAAGTAAGTAAAGTTCTCCTTTAGTAACTCCTTTCCCAATCACCTTGTTGCTTTTAATATCCTGAAACTTTACATCATTAGGACTGAATATAACATTGCATTGCAAGTCAGTAGCACATCTCTTAACCGACAATAGATTAGATGTAAACTCAGGCATGTAGAAGGCCTTAGATTCTTTTTCAAACAACTTAAGTTTTCCTATCCCTTTTATGGGAATTTTATCACCATTAGCAATCATTACATTTCCATTTGCAGGCTCAATATCCTTAATTAGTCTAGTGTCACTTATCATATGATGAGATGCACCAGAATCAACTATCAATGCTTTAGGCCTATTACTAGCAGTATGAGCTTGATACGGAGTCCTAGCCGGTTTACATTCATTCCTTAAGTTGATGAATGCATTTTCAATCCTAGCATTTCTAGAATCACTTGCAATACTATCAGTTAGGTTATCAATCAGGGATGCGCCAAAAGAATAACCATAGTTGATACTACTTTTGTTACCATTGTCTTTGAACATCTTGATGAGGGCGTCTATGTCTGATCTCCGGATGTAGTCATTGTTGCTTGGCCCTCCTGTGTAAGCCACAAGTGACTTCCCATCACCCACATCACGCGTATCTCCTTCATTTGCCCTGCTTGATGAACCAGCACCCGAGGAGCTCTCGGTCATGTGTGCCCTTGCTTCTTTTTCTTTCAAGAACTTAGTCGGCTTCAGGTGAGGATGAAGGATCCAGCACTGACTCTTCTTGTGCCCATACTTCTTGCAATGATCACAGTTCCCATTGAACCTCTTGTCCTCATACTTGCCATAACCCGCCTTGTTTGCTTGAGGGGCTTCATTCTGATCGGCTTGAGCAGCTTGATTGGCCAATGAGAGCCCTCCTTTGCCTCCAAACAATCCAATGGAGCCTTGCTCTTTCTGAATCTGTGAGCATACATCCTCAAGATCAGGGAGCTTATCAGACCTCAACATATGCTGAATGAGACCGGAGTAGGCAGGACTCAGCGTGAGTAGTAACCCAAACACCTTGTCTTGCTCGCGCCTCTCATTCAACTGATCTGGATCAGTTGTGCTTGGCCTCAACATCTCTAGCTCGGACCACAAAGCCCTGAACCTCCCCAAATGTTTGGTGAACTCCATGTCTTCTTGCACTAGGTTGTTGATGGCTTGCTTCACCTCAAAGACCCGGCTCAGGTTTGAAGTGTTCCCATACACTTTCTTCAAAGTGTCCCACAGCTCCTTGGCTGACTCACAGTAGCTGTATGCCTCCAGTATCGCCGGCTCCAACGACCCATGAAGAACAGACATCACCACCATGTCTTCTTGCTGCCACTTCTCTACAGCTTCACTTGAGACCTCTCCTTGGTCTTCTACTTGAGTAATGAGCTTTGGAGCTTCACCGGTTGTGACATGACTCCACAAGCCCTTACTTCCAACGATGGTCTTCACTAGCCGAGACCAAACCAGGTAGTTGTTCCCCTTAAAGGTAATCGCCACCTTCATCTTCATGTTCTCCATCTTTACACAGCTTGACTTTAAAAGCTTGAGATAGATGAGACCTTGATCCAACGAGTCTTGTAAGAACTGATCTGAACTTGTCTAGAACCCACACACACACAAAGATGAACACCTTTGAGCTTTGATCTTCCACGGATGACTTCAAAGCTTCAAACTTGTTTCTCAACGTTTCAAACTAGAACTCAGATCCTTTGCAACCTGGCTCTGATACCATGAAATCTTTTAGAGAATCTGAGTTGTATATGAGAGAGTAGTATGATTTAGGTTGAGTAGAGAAAGGATTAGTGACTAATGGAGAATCATTATGGAAATGTGTAGAGAGAGAGATTGATAGGATAGAACTGTCTAATCTTATTATGAGATGAGGTTACATCATTTATAGAAGAGGCATTAGGGTTTACAAGTTAAGGGAAAACATCACTAGTCATAAGCATGTGTAGTCAAGACCAAAGGGAGCGTTTCTTTTGAATGAGTGGACGGTAAGGCTCACACGCTTTGCCTTTGCCTTTACAGCCTGTCCACGGCCTGGATGGATAAGGCTCGTCCCTCCCTTATCCCTAAACGGTCTGATCAGTCTTGAGACCCTTCGTGTGCTGTAGAGGCTTTACTCACCCATCTCCTTCTCCCTTTATGTTTCCTTAGATGTACGGCCAAGCCCCTGTCCGTACATGGGCCGTACTGTCCGTACCTAGGCCGTACTGTCCGTACTCTTTCCCATCACTTGCTTAGCTCTACCTTTCCTTCTCATAATGGCTTCCTCTTCTCAACAAATAGCACAGCTTCTTCGTCGTTCCAATCAAACCATGATGAATCTCTTTGTGAAAAGCTTGATTTGGATACATAAAGTGGTGGAGAATCACCAGGAAGTTGAATAAATCTCATAGGAGTTGGCATGAAGAAGTTATCCCACTTTCAAATCAGGAGATTCCAGTTTTCCAGTTTGGGAATAGCACAGCTTCTTCGTCGTTCCAAACAAACCAGGATGAATCACTTTGTAAGAAGCTTGATTTGGATACATAAAGTGGTGGAGAATCACCAGGAAGTTGAATAAATCTCATAGGAGTCGGCATGAAGAAATTATCCCACTTTCAAATCAGGTGATTCCAATTTCCCAGTTTGGGAATAGCACAGCTTCTTCGTCGTTCCAATCAAACCAGGATGAATCACTTTGTGAAAAGCTTGATTTGGATACATAATGTTGTGGAGAATCACCAGGAAGTTGGATAAATCTCATAGGAGTTGGGATGAAGAAGTTATCCCACTTTCAAATCAGGTGATTCCAGTTTCCCAGTTTGGGAATAGCACAGCTTCTTCGTCGTTCCAATAAAACCAGGATGAATCACTTTGTGAAAAGCTTGATTTGGATACATAATGTTGTGGAGAATCACCAGGAAGTTGGATAAATCTCATAGGAGTTGGGATGAAGAAATTATCCCACTTTCAAATCAGGTAAGTCCAGTTTCCCGTTTGGGAATAGCATAGCTTCTTCGTCGTTCCAATCAAACCAGGATGAATCACTTTGTGAGAAGCTTGATTTGGATACATAAAGTGGTGGAGAATCACCAGGAAGTTGAATAAATCTCATAGGAGTTGGCATGAAGAAGTTATCCCACTTTCAAATCATGTGATTCCAGTTTTCCAGTTTGGGAATAGCACAGCTTCTTCGTCGTTCCAATCAAACAGGATGAATCACTTTGTAAAAAGCTTGATTTGGATACATAAAGTGGTGGAGAATCACCAGGAAGTTGAATAAATCTCATAGGAGTTGGCAAAGAAGTTATCCCACTTTCAAATCAGGTGATTCCAGTTTCCCCGTTTGGGAATAGCACAGCTTCTTCGTCGTTCCAATCAAACCAGGATGAATCACTTTGTGAGAAGCTTGATTTGGATACATAAAGTGGTGGAGAATCACCAGGAAGTTGAATAAATCTCATAGGAGTTGGCATGAAGAAGTTATCCCACTTTCAAATCAGGTGATTCCAGTTTCCCAGTTTGGGAATAGCACAGCTTCTTCGTCGTTCCAATCAAACCAGGATGAATCTCTTTGTGAAAAGCTTGATTTGGATACATAAAGTGGTGGAGAATCACCAGGAAGTTGAATAAATCTCATAGGAGTTGGCATGAAGAATTATCCCACTTTCAAATCAGGTGATTCCAGTTTCCCAGTTTGGGAATAGCACAGCTTCTTCGTCGTTCCAATCAAACCAGGATGAATCACTTTGTAAGAAGCTTGATTTGGATACATAAAGTGGTGGAGAATCACCAGGAAGTTGAATAAATCTCATAGGAGTTGGCATGAAGAAATTATCCCACTTTCAAATCAGGTGATTCCAGTTTCCCAGTTTGGGAATAGCACAGCTTCTTCGTCGTTCCAATCAAACCAGGATGAATCACTTTGTGAAAAGCTTGATTTGGATACATAAAGTTGTGGAGAATCACCAGGAAGTTGAATAAATCTCATAGGAGTTGGCATGAAGAAGTTATCCCACTTTCAAATCAGGTGATTCCAGTTTCCCAGTTTGGGAATAGCACAGCTTCTTCGTCGTTCCAATCAAACCAGGATGAATCACTTTGTAAGAAGCTTGATTTGGATACATAAAGTGGTGGAGAATCACCAGGAAGTTGAATAAATCTCATAGGAGTTGGCAAGAAGAAGTTATCCCACTTTCAAATCAGGTGATTCCAGTTTCCCCGTTTGGGAATAGCACAGCTTCTTCGTCGTTCCAATCAAACCAGGATGAATCACTTTGTGAGAAGCTTGATTTGGATACATAAAGTGGTGGAGAATCACCAGGAAGTTGAATAAATCTCATAGGAGTTGGCATGAAGAAGTTATCCCACTTTCAAATCAGGTGATTCCAGTTTCCCAGTTTGGGAATAGCACAGCTTCTTCGTCGTTCCATACAAACCAGGATGAATCACTTTGTAAGAAGCTTGATTTGGATACATAAAGTGGTGGAGAATCACCAGGAAGTTGAATAAATCTCATAGGAGTTGGCATGAAGAAGTTATCCCACTTTCAAATCAGGTGATTCCAGTTTCCCAGTTTGGGAATAGCACAGCTTCTTCGTCGTTCCAATCAAACCAGGATGAATCTCTTTGTGAAAAGCTTGATTTGGATACATAAAGTGGTGGAGAATCACCAGGAAGTTGAATAAATCTCATAGGAGTTGGCATGAAGAAGTTATCCCACTTTCAAATCAGGTGATTCCAGTTTCCCAGTTTGGGAATAGCACAGCTTCTTCGTCGTTCCAATCAAACCAGGATGAATCACTTTGTAAGAAGCTTGATTTGGATACATAAAGTGGTGGAGAATCACCAGGAAGTTGAATAAATCTCATAGGAGTTGGCATGAAGAAATTATCCCACTTTCAAATCAGGTGATTCCAGTTTCCCAGTTTGGGAATAGCACAGCTTCTTCGTCGTTCCAATCAAACCAGGATGAATCACTTTGTGAAAAGCTTGATTTGGATACATAAAGTGTGGAGAATCACCAGGAAGTTGAATAAATCTCATAGGAGTTGGCATGAAGAAGTTATCCCACTTTCAAATCAGGTGATTCCAGTTTCCCAGTTTGGGAATAGCACAGCTTCTTCGTCGTTCCAATCAAACCAGGATGAATACTTTGTGAAAGGCTTGATTTGGATACATAAAGTGGTGGAGAATCACCAGGAAGTTGAATAAATCTCATAGGAGTTGGCATGAAGAAGTTATCCCACTTTCAAATCAGGTGATTCCAGTTTCCCAGTTTGGGAATAGCACAGCTTCTTCGTCGTTCCAATCAAACCAGGATGAATCACTTTGTAAGAAGCTTGATTTGGATACATAAAGTGGTGGAGAATCACCAGGAAGTTGAATAAATCTCATAGGAGTTGGCATGAAGAAGTTATCCCACTTTCAAATCAGGTGATTCCAGTTTCCCAGTTTGGGAATAGCACAGCTTCTTCGTCGTTCCAATCAAACCAGGATGAATCACTTTGTGAAAAGCTTGATTTGGATACATAATGTGGTGGAGAATCACCAGGAAGTTGAATAAATCTCATAGGAGTTGGCATGAAGAAGTTATCCCACTTTCAAATCAGGTGATTCCAGTTTCCCAGTTTGGGAATAGCACAGCTTCTTCGTCGTTCCAATCAAACCAGGATGAATCACTTGGTGAAAAGCTTGATTTGGATACATAAAGTGGTGGAGAATCACCAGGAAGTTGAATAAATCTCATAGGAGTTGGGATGAAGAAATTATCCCACTTTCAAATCAGGTGATTCCAGTTTCCCCATTTGGGAATAGCACAGCTTCTTCGTCGTTCCAATCAAACCAGGATGAATCACTTTGTGAGAAGCTTGATTTTGATACATAAAGTGGTGGAAAATCACCAGGAAGTTTAATAAATCTCATAGGAGTTGGCATGAAAAAGTTATCACACTTTCAAATCAGGTGATTCCAGTTTCCCAGTTTGGGAATAGCACAGCTTCCTCGTCGTTCCAATCAAACCAGGATGAATCACTTGGTGAAAAGCTTGATTTGGATACATAATGTTGTGGAGAATCACGAGGAAGTTGGATAAATCTCATAGGAGTTGGGATGAAGAAATTATCCCACTTTCAAATCAGGTAAGTCCAGTTTCCCCATTTGGGAATAGCACAGCTTCTTCGTCGTTCCAATCAAACCAGGATGAATCACTTTGTGAGAAGCTTGATTTTGATACATAAAGTGGTGGAGAATCACCATGAAGTTTAATAAATCTCATAGGTGTTGAGATAAGAGAATAAAGTGTTGAGATGAGGAGATGAAGAGTTGATACATGGATAGATGAAGGGATTTGGAGCAGGTAGTAACTTTGGAGATTTACCACAGTAACTTTATTGTTACTGTGGTAACTAAGTTAAAAGACTTGAGAAGTTACCTTGCATCCATTTGGAGAGTGGAACACGACATGAGGAGTCTGGATAAGCAAGGAGGAGTTTGGATAAGGTCTGGTCAAGGGAAGAGAGCTTTAGACAGGCTGGCACCAGCTGGAAAGCTAAAGCAAGATGCCCAAGCATGTGAGGAACCTTATTGGCTGGTTTGAATGAGGCATCTTTGACTACACATGCTTCTTATCCTAACTAGACTGAACCATCACGAAAATATGTATCTCTTATCTATATATGTTGTAAACTCTCTCATTAATCAAGCTAATGGAGTTTTGAGTCTCTCTCTCTCTTGTTCTTAATCTCCAATCTCTTTAATTCTCAGATTAAACTTCATCACTCTTTAAATCACTAAATCTAATATGGTATCAGAGCCAGGTTGCTTTAAAAGGAGAGAGTGATTTCGTGGTTCCAAATGTTCTTGAGTGTTCTTGAGTGTTCTTGAGAGTTCTTGAGATTTTTCAAGAGCTAGATCCTTTAAAAGTCAAGTTTGTGTCTGTTGGTGTTTCTTTTGGAGAGTCAGCTTCAAGGGAGTCTCTGTAGGCGTTTGACAAGGTCAGAAGAGGGGTCTAGCTTGTGGTTAAGCTTGGCGTGTGAGATTAGAAGCAGTTGAGTGAAGATCTAGGCTAAAGAAGATGGAGCTGCTTCAATCTGGTACAACAAGGTGTGAAGAGAAGAAAGAGAGAGGGAATGAGTGGGAGTGGTTCTCACAGATGAAAACAACTCTGAAAAGGTGTGGAATTTGGAGAAACCATGAGAAGGAAGAGTCTTTGAAGGGTAAAGCTGCTGAGAAAGATCAGACAGCAAGAGAAACAAGTGGAGATTGCTTTAGTCTTGAAGAAAGTACACTGCTTGAGAAGATTGAAGATGTTTATGAGGACAAGATCAGTCTTAGGAGAGTGTATGAAGTCAAGAAGGTGATTAGTGAAGTTAAACCAGGAAGAGAAGGGTTTAATAATCATGTGAGGAAGCTACAACATTTGTGGGTTGAACTACAAGGGTTGAGATCCCATGTGGATGGGGATACTACACAAGAGCAAGCGATGGTGCTGAAGCTCTTGGCGAGTATGGAGTCATCATATGGGTGGCTGGTGGAGATGGTTCTAAGAGGGGAACAGCTTCCGGAAATGGAAGAGGTCTGTGTGCTTATAAGAAGGGCGTATGGGATAATGAGAGATGATGAGAGGCTAACCATGAGTAGGAGTGAGAGCTCATGGAAGCCAACTGGGAGTAGGAGTGAGAGCTTCCAGAAGCTAACCATGAGTAGGAGTGAGAGCTCATGGAGGCTAACCGGGAGTAGGAGTGAGGGCTTCCGGAAGAGGAGGAGGTGCAGAATGCTATCCAAAGCTTCTATCAACATAGGAAAGGGTAGAAAGAGAGTTGTGGGAGAGTGTTCTTACTCAGCCTACATGGGGAATCAGTAGAAGACAGTGGGGTGTTAAAAGAGCAGGAGAAAGGGAGTGGAGCTGATGATCGCATCACCAGGAAGGAATGGAGAGTGTTCATGGAACAAGTACAAGCCTTAGCAGCAAGCAGGAAGCAGGCTATACAATCCGGAGCTTCTAAACCCATTGTGATTGATTCTGGAGCAAGTCATCATATGATCAGTGATAGGAGGCTTATAAGTGAGATCAAGGCTGCA
This sequence comes from Brassica napus, assembly GCF_020379485.1. Taxonomy (NCBI): domain Eukaryota; kingdom Viridiplantae; phylum Streptophyta; class Magnoliopsida; order Brassicales; family Brassicaceae; genus Brassica; species Brassica napus. The sequence continues at coordinate 47,670 of NW_026015623.1, forward strand.
ACAGGGAGTGTTATGATAGCTAATGGTGCCATGATCCCAATAGAAGGAGTGGGAAAGCTAAAACTGTTTGAGAAGGACACGGCTGCCTTCTACATGCCTCAGTTCACTTCAAATCTATTATCTGTGAAGAAAGCTACCATTGATCTTGATTGTCAAGTAGTATTCAGACCTGATGAAGTTGAGTTTCAAGATTTGAAGACTGGGAGAGTCATTGGCAGAGGAGACAGCAAGAATCAGCTATACCACCTCGACTTGGCTAAGACCTCTAATCCCTTTGATTCTATTTGCTTGAGTAGTACTGCTGAGAAGATTGATAGTATTACTTGGCATGCTAGATTAGGACATCCTCATGCTCGTGCCATTGAATTGATAATCCCTAATATGTCATTCAATCACTTGAATTGTGAAGCATGCATATTAGGAAAGCATTGTAGGACTGTTTTCCCAACATCTGAGACTACTTATGAGCATTGCTTTGATCTAGTTCACTCGGATGTGTGGACCGCTCCATGCATGTCTAGAGACAGCCATAAATACTTTGTGACATTCATTGATGAGAAGTCTAAGTATACATGGCTCACATTGCTTCCATCTAAAGATAGGGTGCTAGAAGCTTTTATGAACTTCCAAGCATATGTATCTAATCAATACAATGCCACTGTGAAGGTACTGAGATCAGACAACGGAGGTGAATACATCAGCAATGCCTTTAAGAGTCATCTAGCCAAGCATGGGATTGTGCATCAGACCAGTTGTCCCTACACACCACAGCAGAATGGTGTAGCTGAGAGGAAGAATAGGCACTTGATGGAGGTTGCTAGGTCGATGATGTTTCATGCAAATGTCCCAAAACGCTTTTGGGGAGATGCTGTACAAACTGCTTGCTATCTCATCAACCGAGTCCCAACCAAGATACTGAAGAATCTGTCTCCATTTGAGGTGCTGAATAAGAGCAAGCCTTTTATTGATCACCTACGAGTATTTGGGTGTGTGTGCTATGTCATGACTCCAGGAGAACAGAGAAACAAGCTGGAGGCAAAGAGTACTAAGGCTATGTTCATTGGATACTCTATCACTCAGAAGGGATACAAGTGCTATGATCCTGAAGCAAGGAGAGTGATGGTATCTAGAGAAGTGAAGTTTATTGAATCAAAAGGATATTATGAAGAAAAGGAGTGGGAAAATCTGAAGGATTTGTCTCAAGCTCCATCTGATAGAGCAACAACACTGAGGGTGATGTTGGAGAAGCTAGGGATAGGGTTATCCCAGGATCAGGAATCTGGAAGAAGAGAGTCTTCCAATCCGACTAGTGAAGCTGAAAGAGCAACTCCTCTTGATCATGAGAGGGGGAATGGAACTGAATCTCATGAGCAAGTGCAAAATCAAGAAGATTCAGGCCAGCATAATCAAGAGGTGACACAGGAAGTAGAGACTGGTGCTCAGTCTAGTGGAGATGGGCAAAGAGAGTCTACTGGCTCAGATGAGAGTGGAGAGTGGGAAGGAGATCCTAATGGTTCAAATGAGAGTGGTGCTCAATCAAGTGAAGATGGGCAAGAGCCACAAGAAGAACAAGTTCAGGAGCTAAGGAGGAGCACAAGGGTGAAGAGAGATGCTTCCAACTGGGTAAACACGAGAGTGTACTACAATGCCCAGGCTGTGGAGCATCCTTCTCAAGCTATGTGTTCCTTTGCAGAGTTTCCGGACGAGCATACAGCCTTCACAGTAAGCTTGGATGAGAGCTATATTCCAAGGACATATGAAGAAGCCATGGCTTTAAAGGAGTGGAGAGAGTCAGTTGCTGATGAGTCCGGAGCCATGATTAAGAATGAAACGTGGTATGAAAGTGAGCTGCCTAAAGGGAAGAAGGCAGTGACTAGTAAATGGGTGTTCACAATCAAGTTTCATCCTGATGGGAGAATAGAGAGGCGCAAGTCTAGGTTGGTGGCAAGAGGATTTACTCAGACATATGGTGAGGACTATGTTGAGACCTTTGCTCCTGTGGCTAAACTTCATACTATCAGGATTGTATTATCTTTAGCTGTGAATCTTGAGTGGGATTTGTGGCAAATGGATGTGAAGAATGCATTCCTTCAAGGAGAGTTGGAAGATGAAGTATACATGCATCCACCATCAGGCCTTGAACATCTAGTAAAGAAGGGTAATGTGTTGAGGTTGAGGAAAGCTATCTATGGTCTCAAGCAGTCTCCAAGGGCGTGGTACAACAAGTTGAGTACTACACTGAATGGGAGAGGGTTCAGAAAGTCAGAATTGGATCACACTCTCTTTACCCTAACCACCTCATCTGGTATTGTGGTGTTGCTTGTGTATGTGGATGATATCATCATCACAGGCAGTGATAAGGAAGGCATCAAGGCTACAAAGGAGTATCTCAAGGCAAGCTTTGAGATTAAAGACTTAGGGGAAATGAAGTATTTTCTTGGGATTGAGATATGCAGATCAAAGGAAGGATTGTTTATGTCCCAAAGGAAGTATGTGATTGATCTCTTGAAGGGAGCAGATGCCTATGGAGGAAAGACAGCCAAGATGCCAATGGAGGATGGTTACAAGGTTCCACGTGAGGGGGAGATTGAGGATAGCAAGCCGTTCCATGATCCTAAGCTATATAGGAAGCTGGTGGGGAAGTTGATTTATCTCACCATTACTAGACCTGATGTGTGTTTTGCGGTGAATCAAGTCAGTCAACACATGCAAGTTCCTAAGGAGCACCATTGGCAGATGGTGGAAAGGATCTTGATGTATCTGAATGGAACTACTGGTCTTGGAGTATGGATGGGATGTAACAAGAGTACTGAGGTTGTAGGCTATTGTGATGCAGATTGGGCTGGAGACCGAGCAGACAGAAGATCAACCACAGGCTATTGTACATTCATTGGTGGTAACTTGGTCACTTGGAAGAGTAAGAAGCAGAAGGTAGTGTCTTGCTCCAGTGCTGAGGCCGAGTATAGAGCAATGCTGAAGCTTACAAATGAGCTAGTGTGGATAAAAGGGATTTTGAAGCATCTGGAGATTATTCAAGCAACGCCAATGACAATGCATTGTGATAATCAAGCAGCTATCCACATTGCATCTAATTCTGTGTTCCATGAGAGAACAAAGCACATTGAGGTTGATTGTCACAAGGTGAGGCAGATGATGATTCTTGGGGTGATTCTACCTTGTTATACTCGGAGTGAGGATCAGTTAGCAGATGTGTTCACAAAGGCAGCAAGGCAAAAGACAATGGAGTCCATACACATCAGGTTAGGACTCATTGATCTCTCGCCTAAGGACTAGTCTATACACTCTCCTGATCATGTGATCTCTACTCTTTCCTCATTAAGGTTTTGTCCCAATGGGTTTTCCTTAATGAGGTTTTAATGAGGGAGATCTCATGGTTCTTCCAAGCTTGACTTGTTTCACATGGTCAAGCTTGAGGGGGAGTGTTGAGATAAGAGAATAAAGTGTTGAGATGAGGAGATGAAGAGTTGATACATGGATAGATGAAGGGATTTGGAGCAGGTAGTAACTTTGGAGATTTACCACAGTAACTTTATTGTTACTGTGGTAACTAAGTTAAAAGACTTGAGAAGTTACCTTGCATCCATTTGGAGAGTGGAACACGACATGGGGAGTCTGGATAAGCAAGGAGGAGTTTGGATAAGGTCTGGTCAAGGGAAGAGAGCTTTAGACAGGCTGGCACCAGCTGGAAAGCTAAAGCAAGATGCCCAAGCATGTGAGGAACCTTATTGGCTGGTTTGAATGAGGCATCTTTGACTACACATGCTTCTTATCCTAACTAGACTGAACCATCACGAAAATATGTATCTCTTATCTATATATGTTGTAAACTCTCTCATTAATCAAGCTAATGGAGTTTTGAGTCTCTCTCTCTCTTGTTCTTAATCTCCAATCTCTTTAATTCTCAGATTAAACTTCATCACTCTTTAAATCACTAAATCTAATAATAGGAGTTGGCATGAAGAAGTTATCACACTTTCAAATCAGGTGATTCCAGTTTCCCAGTTTGGGAATAGCACAGCTTCTTCGTCGTTCCAATCAAACCATGATGAATCTCTTTGTGAAAAGCTTGATTTGGATACATAAAGTGGTGGAGAATCACCAGGAAGTTGAATAAATCTCATAGGAGTTGGCATGAAGAAGTTATCCCACTTTCAAATCAGGAGATTCCAGTTTTCCAGTTTGGGAATAGCACAGCTTCTTCGTCGTTCCAAACAAACCAGGATGAATCACTTTGTAAGAAGCTTGATTTGGATACATAAACTGGTGGAGAATCATCAGGAAGTTGAATAAATCTCATAGGAGTCGGCATGAAGAAATTATCCCACTTTCAAATCAGGTGATTCCAGTTTCCCAGTTTGGGAATAGCACAGCTTCTTCGTCGTTCCAATCAAACCAGGATGAATCACTTTGTGAAAAGCTTGATTTGGATACATAATGTTGGAGAATCACCAGGAAGTTGGATAAATCTCATAGGAGTTGGGATGAAGAAGTTATCCCACTTTCAAATCAGGTGATTCCAGTTTCCCAGTTTGGGAATAGCACAGCTTCTTCGTCGTTCCAATAAAACCAGGATGAATCACTTTGTGAAAAGCTTGATTTGGATACATAATGTTGTGGAGAATCACCAGGAAGTTGGATAAATCTCATAGGAGTTGGGATGAAGAAGTTATCCCACTTTCAAATCAGGTAAGTCCAGTTTCCCGTTTGGGAATAGAATAGCTTCTTCGTCGTTCCAATCAAACCAGGATGAATCACTTTGTGAGAAGCTTGATTTTATACATAAAGTGGTGGAGAATCACCAGGAAGTTTAATAAATCTCATAGGAGTTGGCATGAAGAAGTTATCACACTTTCAAATCAGGTGATTCCAGTTTTCCAGTTTGGGAATAGCACAGCTTCTTCGTCGTTCCAAACAAACCAGGATGAATCACTTTGTAAAAAGCTTGATTTGGATACATAAAGTGGTGGAGAATCACCAGGAAGTTGAATAAATCTCATAGGAGTTGGCAAGAAGAAGTTATCCCACTTTCAAATCAGGTGATTCCAGTTTCCCCGTTTGGGAATAGCACAGCTTCTTCGTCGTTCCAATCAAACCAGGATGAATCACTTTGTGAGAAGCTTGATTTGGATACATAAAGTGGTGGAGAATCACCAGGAAGTTGAATAAATCTCATAGGAGTTGGCATGAAGAAGTTATCACACTTTCAAATCAGGTGATTCCAGTTTCCCAGTTTGGGAATAGCACAGCTTCTTCGTCGTTCCATACAAACCAGGATGAATCACTTTGTAAGAAGCTTGATTTGGATACATAAAGTGGTGGAGAATCACCAGGAAGTTGAATAAATCTCATAGGAGTTGGCATGAAGAAGTTATCCCACTTTCAAATCAGGTGATTCCAGTTTCCCAGTTTGGGAATAGCACAGCTTCTTCGTCGTTCCAATCAAACCAGGATGAATCTCTTTGTGAAAAGCTTGATTTGGATACATAAAGTGGTGGAGAATCACCAGGAAGTTGAATAAATCTCATAGGAGTTGGCATGAAGAATTTATCCCACTTTCAAATCAGGAGATTCCAGTTTCCCAGTTTGGGAATAGCACAACTTCTTCGTCGTTCCAAACAAACCAGGATGAATCACTTTGTAAGAAGCTTGATTTGGATACATAAAGTGGTGGAGAATCACCAGGAAGTTGAATAAATCTCATAGGAGTTGGCATGAAGAAATTATCCCACTTTCAAATCAGGTGATTCCAGTTTCCCAGTTTGGGAATAGCACAGCTTCTTCGTCGTTCCAATCAAACCAGGATGAATCACTTTGTGAAAAGCTTGATTTGGATACATAATGTTGTGGAGAATCACCAGGAAGTTGGATAAATCTCATAGGAGTTGGCATGAAGAAGTTATCCCACTTTCAAATCAGGTGATTCCAGTTTCCCAGTTTGGGAATAGCACAGCTTCTTCGTCGTTCCAAACAAACCAGGATGAATCACTTTGTAAGAAGCTTGATTTGGATACATAAAGTGGTGGAGAATCACCAGGAAGTTGAATAAATCTCATAGGAGTTGGCAAGAAGAAGTTATCCCACTTTCAAATCAGGTGATTCCAGTTTCCCCGTTTGGGAATAGCACAGCTTCTGCGTCGTTCCAATCAAACCAGGATGAATCACTTTGTGAGAAGCTTGATTTGGATACATAAAGTGGTGGAGAATCACCAGGAAGTTGAATAAATCTCATAGGAGTTGGCATGAAGAAGTTATCCCACTTTCAAATCAGGTGATTCCAGTTTCCCAGTTTGGGAATAGCACAGCTTCTTCGTCGTTCCATACAAACCAGGATGAATCACTTTGTAAGAAGCTTGATTTGGATAGATAAAGTGGTGGAGAATCACCAGGAAGTTGAATAAATCTCATAGGAGTTGGCATGAAGAAGTTATCCCACTTTCAAATCAGGTGATTCCAGTTTCCCAGTTTGGGAATAGCACAGCTTCTTCGTCGTTCCAATCAAACCAGGATGAATCTCTTTGTGAAAAGCTTGATTTGGATACATAAAGTGGTGGAGAATCACCAGGAAGTTGAATAAATCTCATAGGAGTTGGCATGAAGAAGTTATCCCACTTTCAAATCAGGAGATTCCAGTTTCCCAGCTTGGGAATAGCACAACTTCTTCGTCGTTCCAAACAAACCAGGATGAATCACTTTGTAAGAAGCTTGATTTGGATACATAAAGTGGTGGAGAATCACCAGGAAGTTGAATAAATCTCATAGGAGTTGGCTGTTGAGAAGAGTTGAGTATACAAGTGTGAAGTACAAAGGGGTTAAGACTGAAGAGAGTATGTTAAGCATTGGTGTGATGGGAGAGGTTCATATTGGCTTGACCGTACAAGGCCGTACAAGGCCGTACGGTCCGTACACATTCAGACAAGTGAAACCTTGACCGCGGTTACAAGGAGTTACCCGTGTAACTTATGGGAAGAGAAGGGGCTTTGGCTGATGAAATAAGACCGTTGGAGGATAAGAGAGGCGCGGCTTTACAGGCTGGCACAGCTGGAAAGGCAAGAGCATCTTTGTCCAAGATCCTAGATGCTCCAAGCATGTGGGAACGCTGATTGGCCGAGTTAAAGAGAGCTTATCCTAACCTTGTTGACTTCACATGCTTAGCTCTCCTTTATGATTTCGAAAACCCTACTGATCTCTCACTATATATTGTAACTCTTGTCATTAATAATAAACATACAGTTCTGAGTTTCCCTTTCTCTTATCATACTCTCTCAATCATGATTCTACACTAAACTCTTCATAATCTCTCATAATCTACCCAAGTTCTATCTTAATCATTTCATTCTTAGATTCTTATATGGTATCAGAGCCAGGTTACTCATTTCCTGGTTTCTAAATCTCTAGAGTCTCCATCTTCATTCCTAAACCATCTCTACTCACGGTCACACTCATGGAAGACAAGAACAAGACTTTGACGGTTCCGGTTACGTTGAAAGGAGGTGGGAACTACTTGCTGTGGTCTCGCCTGGTGAAAGCTGCAGTTGGGAGCAAGGGTTTGTGGAGTCACATCTCAGATGGAACTCCAAAGCCAGTTTCTACGGAGGGAGAAGGCGGTCAAGAGCTGATGGTAGCGGACCAAGAGAAGTGGGATCAAGACGACTTGAAGGTGTTGACAGTTCTTCATGGGTCGCTTGAAGCTTCAATCTTGGAGGCCTACAGCTACTGTGAGACGCCAAAAGACCTGTGGGATACTCTTCAAAAGGTCTATGGGAACACATCCAATCTGAGCCGGGTGTTTGAGTTGAAGAGATCAATCAACACACTTGCGCAAGAAGAGGTTGAGTTCACAAAGCATTTGGGAAAGTTCAGAGCCTTATGGTCTGAACTAGAAATGTTGAGACCCAACACCACTGATCATAACACTCTTATGGAGAGGAGGGCTCAAGATCAAGTGTTTGGGCTGTTGCTGACATTGAACCCTATCTTTAACGATCTGATCAAACACATACTGAGGTCTCCAAAGCTACCATCACTTGAAGATGTGTGCGCTCAGATACAGAAAGAAGAAGGGTCAGTGGGGCTGTTTGGAGGAAAGGGGGAGCTCACCTTAGCTAACCATGCGGATGGAGCTCAAGCAAACAAAGCGGCATATAAGAGTGAGGAGAGGAAGTTTGGGGGCAACTGTGATCATTGCAAGAAGCTAGGTCACAAAAGGAGCCAGTGCTGGATCCTACATCCTCATCTCAAGCCAGCTAAGTTCATGAAAGATAGAGAGGCAAGGGCGCACCTATCTAATGAAGGAGGAGAAGCTAGCTCATCCGGGGCTGGCTCAGCAATGCGTGAGGGTGAGGGGAGAGCCTTAACTACTCAGCACACACCCTTGAGGAGCACTGAAGGCGAGTTGATCCGGAGATCAGACATAGACGCCCTCATCAAAGCTCTCAAGGAGAATGGTAACTGTATTGGAAATAACCCTTGTTACTCTCTTGCTGCATCATATCTAGATAGGACTTGTGCTCATCTCAGTAGTGATCCTGAATTCAAGTTAAGTGGTGCATCTAGATTAAATAACCTGAGACAACCTAGTACCTTTGCTGCGCATAATGTAATAAAACCACTGATTGTAGATTCAGGTGCTTCCCATCACATGATTAGTGATAATAGCTTGATTAAAGACATAGAACCTGCTCAGGGTCATGTAATGATTGCTAATGGTGATAGGATTGCAATAACAGGAATAGGAAATCTAAAACTGTTTAATAAAGAGTCTAGAGCTCTTTATATGCCTGAATTCACATCAAACTTGTTATCTGTTAAGAAATGCACTACTGATTTACATTGCAATGTTATATTCAGTCCTAATGATGTGAAGTTTCAGGATATTGAGACAAGTAAGATGATTGGCAAAGGAGTGACAAAGGGAGAACTCTATATGCTAGAAGACTTAGCTCCCATTTCCAGTTCAATTTGCTCGTTTAGTTCTAGTTCAAGTATCAATAATGATGCATTATGGCATGCTAGATTAGGTCATCCACATGTTAGAGCCTTAAGCTTAATGTTACCAGGTGTCATGTTTAAAAATAATGATTGTGAGGCATGTATTTTGGGAAAACATTGTAAGACTGTCTTTAAGAAATCAAGTACTATCTATGAGAAGTGTTTTGACCTTGTACATTCTGATGTATGGACTGCTCCTTGCTTATCTAGAGAAAACTATAAGTACTTTGTCACATTCATTGATGAAAAATCGAAATACACCTGGATAACACTTATAAAGACTAAGGATAGAGTTCTTGAAGCATTTAAGAATTTTCAGACTTATGTAACTAACCAGTACAATGCTAAGCTTAAGATTTTCAGATCAGATAATGGTGGAGAATACACAAGTCATGCCTTCAAGCAACATCTGGCTCTACATGGGATTCTACATCAAACAAGCTGTCCTTATACTCCACAACAGAATGGGGTTGCGGAGAGAAAGAATAGACACCTAATGGAAGTAGCTAGATCCATGATGTTCCAAACCAATGCACCTAAGAGATTTTGGAGTGATGCTGTACAAGCTGCGTGCTATTTGATCAACCGGGTGCCTACAAGAATCTTGGAAGATCAGTCACCGTTTGAAGTATTGAACAAGACCAAGCCATCTCTAAGTCATCTTAAAGTGTTTGGGTGTTTGTGTTATGTACTTGTCCCCGGGGAAGTGAGAAACAAGTTGGAACCGAGGAGTACAAAAGCAATGTTTGTGGGATACTCAACTACTCAAAAGGGGTATAAATGCTTTGATCCAGAATCAAGAAGAGTTCTGGTATCAAGAGATGTCAAGTTCATTGAAACAAGAGGATACTATGAAGAAAGGAGCTGGGAAGATCTGAAGGATCTAGCTCAAACATCTGATAAGGCTACAAGCCTTAGGATGATCTTAGAGTGTCTTGGGATTAATCTAACCCAAGATCCAAAGGCACAAGAGACGCCTACTAGGAATGAAGCTGAAGAAACATCCCACATTGATCATGAGGGGGAAGACAAGTCTGAGGCGGTACATGAAGAAGGAAGAGACTCAGCTAGTCATGATCAAAGTGGGATCAGTGATGAAGAGTCAAGTGAAGTAAGGGATCAAAGTGGAGGTACACCACTTGTACCTGAAGAAGAGGAAGAAGAAATGGAGAACATGACTAGTGCTCCAGTTGTGGAGAGTGTGCCTGCGCCTCTGAGGAGGAGTACAAGAGTAAGGAAAGATCCATCTAACTGGGCAAACACCAGGGTCTACTACAATGCACAAGCAGTAGCTCATCCAAGTCAGGCAGTGTGCTCTTTTGCCGAGTTTCCAAGGGATCATTGTGCATTCATAACAAGTCTGGATGAGAGCTACATACCAAGAACGTATGAGGAGGCTATAAAGGATGAAGACTGGAAGAACTCAGTTGCGGATGAGTCTGATGCTATGATCAAGAATGGGACTTGGTATGAGAGTGAGCTGCCTAAAGGGAAGAGAGCAGTGTCATGTAAATGGATATTTACAATCAAGTATAGACCAGATGGGACAGTTGATAGGAAGAAGACCAGGCTTGTGGCTAGAGGGTTTACACAGACATATGGAGAGGACTACATAGACACATTTGCTCCAGTGGCTAAGCTGCACACCATCCGAATCATCTTATCAATTGCTACCAACCTTGAATGGGGATTGTGGCAAATGGATGTGAAGAATGCATTTCTACAAGGGGAACTTGAAGATGAAGTGTATATGCAGCCTCCTCCGGGTCTTGAGAGTCTTGTGAAGCCAGGGAATGTCCTAAGGTTGAAGAAGGCTATCTATGGATTGAAGCAATCACCTAGAGCCTGGTATCACAAGCTGAGTACTACACTGAATGGAAAAGGCTTCAGGAAGTCTGAACTAGACCATACTTTGTTCACTCTAAACACAACCTCAGGTATCATCTGTCTATTGGTCTATGTTGATGATATTATCATTACTGGTAGTGATAAGGTTGGAATACAAGAAACCAAAGACTATCTCAAATCTGTGTTTGAAATAAAAGATCTTGGAGAGATGAAATACTTTCTTGGGATTGAGATTTGTAGATCCAAGGAAGGATTATTCATGTCCCAAAGAAAATATACACTTGATCTTTTGAAAGATGCAGATAAACTCGGAGGACAAACCGCGAAGATGCCGATGGAAGATGGGTACAAAGTACCAAGAGAGGGGGAGCTTGAAGACAGCAAGCTGTTCCATGACCCTAAGCTTTATAGGAAGCTAGTGGGTAAGCTAATCTACCTAACAATCACACGACCTGATATTTGCTTTGCTGTGAATCAGGTGAGTCAACACATGCAAGCTCCAAAGGATCACCATTGGAGAATGGTAGATAGAGTTCTGACCTACCTCAACGGATCACCAAGCCAAGGAGTCTGGATGGGATGCAATGGGAGTACAGAAGTAGTTGGCTACTGTGATGCAGATTGGGCTGGAGATAGAGCAGACAGAAGATCTACAACAGGTTACTGCACCTTCATTGGAGGGAACCTTGTGACTTGGAAGAGCAAGAAGCAGAAGGTGGTCTCTTGTTCTAGTGCGGAGGCAGAGTATAGAGCAATGCTGAAGCTCACTAATGAGTTGGTATGGATCAAGGGGATCTTGAAGCACATTGAGATTGAGCAAGTGGCGCCAATGACAATGCATTGTGATAACCAAGCAGCAATCCACATTGCCTCCAACTCAGTCTTCCATGAGAGAACCAAGCACATTGAAGTGGATTGTCACAAAGTGAGGCAGATGATAGTTTTGGGAGTGATTCTGCCATGCTACACAAGGAGTGAAGATCAACTGGCTGATGTATTCACAAAAGCGGCAAGAATGAAGACAATGGAGTCCATCTACATCAGGTTGGGACTCGTTGATCTATCACCAAGGAGCTGAGCCCCTTACTATGAGGTCTTTACTCTTTTTCCCTCATCAAAGTTTTGTCCCAATGGGTTTTCTTTGGTGAGGTTTTTAATGAGGAAGATCTCATAGTGTCCAAGCTTAGACTTCACAAAGCTAAGCTTGAGGGGGAGTGTTGAGAAGAGTTGAGTATACAAGTGTGAAGTACAAAGGGGTTAAGACTGAAGAGAGTATGTTAAGCATTGGTGTGATGGGAGAGGTTCATATTGGCGTGACCGTACAAGGCCGTACAAGGCCGTACGGTCCGTACACATTCAGACAAGTGAAACCTTGACCGCGGTTACAAGGAGTTACCCGTGTAACTTATGGGAAGAGAAGGGGCTTTGGCTGATGAAATAAGACCGTTGGAGGATAAGAGAGGCGCGGCTTTACAGGCTGGCACAGCTGGAAAGGCAAGAGCATCTTTGTCCAAGATCCTAGATGCTCCAAGCATGTGGGAACGCTGATTGGCCGAGTTAAAGAGAGCTTATCCTAACCTTGTTGACTTCACATGCTTAGCTCTCCTTTATGATTTCGAAAACCCTACTGATCTCTCACTATATATTGTAACTCTTGTCATTAATAATAAACATACAGTTCTGAGTTTCCCTTTCTCTTATCATACTCTCTCAATCATGATTCTACACTAAACTCTTCATAATCTCTCATAATCTACCCAAGTTCTATCTTAATCATTTCATTCTTAGATTCTTATATGGTATCAGAGCCAGGTTACTCATTTCCTGGTTTCTAAATCTCTAGAGTCTCCATCTTCATTCCTAAACCATCTCTACTCACGGTCACACTCATGGAAGACAAGAACAAGACTTTGACGGTTCCGGTTACGTTGAAAGGAGGTGGGAACTACTTGCTGTGGTCTCGCCTGGTGAAAGCTGCAGTTGGGAGCAAGGGTTTGTGGAGTCACATCTCAGATGGAACTCCAAAGCCAGTTTCTACGGAGGGAGAAGGCGGTCAAGAGCTGATGGTAGCGGACCAAGAGAAGTGGGATCAAGACGACTTGAAGGTGTTGACAGTTCTTCATGGGTCGCTTGAAGCTTCAATCTTGGAGGCCTACAGCTACTGTGAGACGCCAAAAGACCTGTGGGATACTCTTCAAAAGGTCTATGGGAACACATCCAATCTGAGCCGGGTGTTTGAGTTGAAGAGATCAATCAACACACTTGCGCAAGAAGAGGTTGAGTTCACAAAGCATTTGGGAAAGTTCAGAGCCTTATGGTCTGAACTAGAAATGCTGAGACCCAACACCACTGATCATGACACTCTTATGGAGAGGAGGGCTCAAGATCAAGTGTTTGGGCTGTTGCTGACATTGAACCCTATCTTTAACGATCTGATCAAACACATACTGAGGTCTCCAAAGCTACCATCACTTGAAGATGTGTGCGCTCAGATACAGAAAGAAGAAGGGTCAGTGGGGCTGTTTGGAGGAAAGGGGGAGCTCACCTTAGCTAACCATGCGGATGGAGCTCAAGCAAACAAAGCGGCATACAAGAGTGAGGAGAGGAAGTTTGGGGGCAACTGTGATCATTGCAAGAAGCTAGGTCACAAAAGGAGCCAGTGCTGGATCCTACATCCTCATCTCAAGCCAGCTAAGTTCATGAAAGATAGAGAGGCAAGGGCGCACCTATCTAATGAAGGAGGAGAAGCTAGCTCATCCGGGGCTGGCTCAGCAATGCGTGAGGGTGAGGGGAGAGCCTTAACTACTCAGCACACACCCTTGAGGAGCACTGAAGGCGAGTTGATCCGGAGATCAGACATAGACGCCCTCATCAAAGCTCTCAAGGAGAATGGTAACTGTATTGGAAATAACCCTTGTTACTCTCTTGCTGCATCATATCTAGATAGGACTTGTGCTCATCTCAGTAGTGATCCTGAATTCAAGTTAAGTGGTGCATCTAGATTAAATAACCTGAGACAACCTAGTACCTTTGCTGCGCATAATGTAATAAAACCACTGATTGTAGATTCAGGTGCTTCCCATCACATGATTAGTGATAATAGCTTGATTAAAGACATAGAACCTGCTCAGGGTCATGTAATGATTGCTAATGGTGATAGGATTGCAATAACAGGAATAGGAAATCTAAAACTGTTTAATAAAGAGTCTAGAGCTCTTTATATGCCTGAATTCACATCAAACTTGTTATCTGTTAAGAAATGCACTACTGATTTACATTGCAATGTTATATTCAGTCCTAATGATGTGAAGTTTCAGGATATTGAGACAAGTAAGATGATTGGCAAAGGAGTGACAAAGGGAGAACTCTATATGCTAGAAGACTTAGCTCCTATTTCCAGTTCAATTTGCTCGTTTAGTTCTAGTTCAAGTATCAATAATGATGCATTATGGCATGCTAGATTAGGTCATCCACATGTTAGAGCCTTAAGCTTAATGTTACCAGGTGTCATGTTTAAAAATAATGATTGTGAGGCATGTATTTTGGGAAAACATTGTAAGACTGTCTTTAAGAAATCAAGTACTATCTATGAGAAGTGTTTTGACCTTGTACATTCTGATGTATGGACTGCTCCTTGCTTATCTAGAGAAAACTATAAGTACTTTGTCACATTCATTGATGAAAAATCGAAATACACCTGGATAACACTTATAAAGACTAAGGATAGAGTTCTTGAAGCATTTAAGAATTTTCAGACTTATGTAACTAACCAGTACAATGCTAAGCTTAAGATTTTCAGATCAGATAATGGTGGAGAATACACAAGTCATGCCTTCAAGCAACATCTGGCTCTACATGGGATTCTACATCAAACAAGCTGTCCTTATACTCCACAACAGAATGGGGTTGCGGAGAGAAAGAATAGACACCTAATGGAAGTAGCTAGATCCATGATGTTCCAAACCAATGCACCTAAGAGATTTTGGAGTGATGCTGTACAAGCTGCGTGCTATTTGATCAACCGGGTGCCTACAAGAATCTTGGAAGATCAGTCACCGTTTGAAGTATTGAACAAGACCAAGCCATCTCTAAGTCATCTTAAAGTGTTTGGGTGTTTGTGTTATGTACTTGTCCCCGGGGAGATGAGAAACAAGTTGGAACCGAGGAGTACAAAAGCAATGTTTGTGGGATACTCAACTACTCAAAAGGGGTATAAATGCTTTGATCCAGAATCAAGAAGAGTTCTGGTATCAAGAGATGTCAAGTTCATTGAAACAAGAGGATACTATGAAGAAAGGAGCTGGGAAGATCTGAAGGATCTAGCTCAAACATCTGATAAGGCTACAAGCCTTAGGATGATCTTAGAGGGTCTTGGGATTAATCTAACCCAGGATCCAAAGGCGCAAGAGACGCCTACTAGGAATGAAGCTGAAGAAACATCCCACATTGATCATGAGGGGGAAGACAAGTCTGAGGCGGTACATGAAGAAGGAAGAGACTCAGCTAGTCATGATCAAAGTGGGATCAATGATGAAGAGTCAAGTGAAGTAAGGGATCAAAGTGGAGGTACACCACTTGTACCTGAAGAAGAGGAAGAAGAAATGGAGAACATGACTAGTGCTCCAGTTGTGGAGAGTGTGCCTGCGCCTCTGAGGAGGAGTACAAGAGTAAGGAAAGATCCATCTAACTGGGCAAACACCAGGGTCTACTACAATGCACAAGCAGTAGCTCATCCAAGTCAGGCAGTGTGCTCTTTTGCCGAGTTTCCAAGGGATCATTGTGCATTCATAACAAGTCTGGATGAGAGCTACATACCAAGAACGTATGAGGAGGCTATAAAGGATGAAGACTGGAGGAACTCAGTTGCGGATGAGTCTGATGCTATGATCAAGAATGGGACTTGGTATGAGAGTGAGCTGCCTAAAGGGAAGAGAGCAGTGTCATGTAAATGGATATTTACAATCAAGTATAGACCAGATGGGACAGTTGATAGGAAGAAGACCAGGCTTGTGGCTAGAGGGTTTACACAGACATATGGAGAGGACTACATAGACACATTTGCTCCAGTGGCTAAGCTGCACACCATCCGAATCATCTTATCAATTGCTACCAACCTTGAATGGGGATTGTGGCAAATGGATGTGAAGAATGCATTTCTACAAGGGGAACTTGAAGATGAAGTGTATATGCAGCCTCCTCCGGGTCTTGAGAGTCTTGTGAAGCCAGGGAATGTCCTAAGGTTGAAGAAGGCTATCTATGGATTGAAGCAATCACCTAGAGCCTGGTATCACAAGCTGAGTACTACACTGAATGGAAAAGGCTTCAGGAAGTCTGAACTAGACCATACTTTGTTCACTCTAAACACAACCTCAGGTATCATCTGTCTATTGGTCTATGTTGATGATATTATCATTACTGGTAGTGATAAGGTTGGAATACAAGAAACCAAAGACTATCTCAAATCTGTGTTTGAAATAAAAGATCTTGGAGAGATGAAATACTTTCTTGGGATTGAGATTTGTAGATCCAAGGAAGGATTATTCATGTCCCAAAGAAAATATACACTTGATCTTTTGAAAGATGCAGATAAACTCGGAGGACAAACCGCGAAGATGCCGATGGAAGATGGGTACAAAGTACCAAGAGAGGGGGAGCTTGAAGACAGCAAGCTGTTCCATGACCCTAAGCTTTATAGGAAGCTAGTGGGTAAGCTAATCTACCTAACAATCACACGACCTGATATCTGCTTTGCTGTGAATCAGGTGAGTCAACACATGCAAGCTCCAAAGGATCACCATTGGAGAATGGTAGATAGAGTTCTAAGCTACCTCAACGGATCACCAAGCCAAGGAGTCTGGATGGGATGCAATGGGAGTACAGAAGTAGTTGGCTACTGTGATGCAGATTGGGCTGGAGATAGAGCAGACAGAAGATCTACAACAGGTTACTGCACCTTCATTGGAGGGAACCTTGTGACTTGGAAGAGCAAGAAGCAGAAGGTGGTCTCTTGTTCTAGTGCGGAGGCAGAGTATAGAGCAATGCTGAAGCTCACTAATGAGTTGGTATGGATCAAGGGGATCTTGAAGCACATTGAGATTGAGCAAGTGGCGCCAATGACAATGCATTGTGATAACCAAGCAGCAATCCACATTGCCTCCAACTCAGTCTTCCATGAGAGAACCAAGCACATTGAAGTGGATTGTCACAAAGTGAGGCAGATGATAGTTTTGGGAGTGATTCTGCCATGCTACACAAGGAGTGAAGATCAACTGGCTGATGTATTCACAAAAGCGGCAAGAATGAAGACAATGGAGTCCATCTACATCAGGTTGGGACTCGTTGATCTGTCACCAAGGAGCTGAGCCCCTTACTATGAGGTCTTTACTCTTTTTCCCTCATCAAAGTTTTGTCCCAATGGGTTTTCTTTGGTGAGGTTTTTAATGAGGAAGATCTCATAGTGTCCAAGCTTAGACTTCACAAAGCTAAGCTTGAGGGGGAG
The DNA here is from genome assembly GCF_020379485.1 of Brassica napus. NCBI lineage: Eukaryota > Viridiplantae > Streptophyta > Magnoliopsida > Brassicales > Brassicaceae > Brassica > Brassica napus. Next base: position 65,026 of record NW_026015623.1, read on the forward strand.
TGTTGAGAAGAGTTGAGTATACAAGTGTGAAGTACAAAGGGGTTAAGACTGAAGAGAGTATGTTAAGCATTGGTGTGATGGGAGAGGTTCATATTGGCTTGACCGTACAAGGCCGTACAAGGCCGTACGGTCCGTACACATTCAGACAAGTGAAACCTTGACCGCGGTTACAAGGAGTTACCCGTGTAACTTATGGGAAGAGAAGGGGCTTTGGCTGATGAAATAAGACCGTTGGAGGATAAGAGAGGCGCGGCTTTACAGGCTGGCACAGCTGGAAAGGCAAGAGCATCTTTGTCCAAGATCCTAGATGCTCCAAGCATGTGGGAACGCTGATTGGCCGAGTTAAAGAGAGCTTATCCTAACCTTGTTGACTTCACATGCTTAGCTCTCCTTTATGATTTCGAAAACCCTACTGATCTCTCACTATATATTGTAACTCTTGTCATTAATAATAAACATACAGTTCTGAGTTTCCCTTTCTCTTATCATACTCTCTCAATCATGATTCTACACTAAACTCTTCATAATCTCTCATAATCTACCCAAGTTCTATCTTAATCATTTCATTCTTAGATTCTTATATTGGCATGAAGAAATTATCCCACTTTCAAATCAGGTGATTCCAGTTTCCCAGTTTGGGAATAGCACAGCTTCTTCGTCGTTCCAATCAAACCAGGATGAATCACTTTGTGAAAAGCTTGATTTGGATACATAATGTTGTGGAGAATCACCAGGAAGTTGGATAAATCTCATAGGAGTTGGCATGAAGAAGTTATCCCACTTTCAAATCAGGTGATTCCAGTTTCCCAGTTTGGGAATAGCACAGCTTCTTCGTCGTTCCAATCAAACCAGGATGAATCTCTTTGTGAAAGGCTTGATTTGGATACATAAAGTGGTGGAGAATCACCAGGAAGTTGAATAAATCTCATAGGAGTTGGCATGAAGAAGTTATCCCACTTTCAAATCAGGAGATTCCAGTTTCCCAGTTTGGGAATAGCACAACTTCTTCGTCGTTCCAAACAAACCAGGATGAATCACTTTGTAAGAAGCTTGATTTGGATACATAAAGTGGTGGAGAATCACCAGGAAGTTGAATAAATCTCATAGGAGTTGGCATGAAGAAATTATCCCTCTTTCAAATCAGGTGATTCCAGTTTCCCAGTTTGGGAATAGCACAGCTTCTTCGTCGTTCCAATCAAACCAGGATGAATCACTTTGTGAAAAGCTTGATTTGGATACATAATGTTGTGGAGAATCACCAGGAAGTTGGATAAATCTCATAGGAGTTGGCATGAAGAAGTTATCCCACTTTCAAATCAGGAGATTCCAGTTTCCCAGTTTGGGAATAGCACAGCTTCTTCGTCGTTCCAATCAAACCAGGATGAATCTCTTTGTGAAAGGCTTGATTTGGATACATAAAGTGGTGGAGAATCACCAGGAAGTTGAATAAATCTCATAGGAGTTGGCATGAAGAAGTTATCCCACTTTCAAATCAGGAGATTCCAGTTTCCCAGTTTGGGAATAGCATGTTGAAGAGTTAAGTATAAAGATGTGAAGCACAAAGGGGGTTAAGACTGAAGGGAGTATGTTAAGCATTGGTGTGATGGGAGAGGTTCACAATGACCTGACCGTACAAGGCCGTACAAGGCCGTACGGTCCGTACACATTCAGATAAGTGAAACCTCGACCACACGGTCACAAGAAGTTACCCGAGTAACTCATGTGGAAAGGAGAGGCTTTGGCTGATGGATCAGACCGTTGGAGGATAAGAAGAGGCGCGGCTTGACAGGCTGGCACAGCTGGAAAGGCAAGAGCATCTTGGTCCAAGATGCCAGATACTCCAAGCATGTGGAGAAGCTGATTGGCCGGTCTAAAGAAAGCTTATCCTCTCCTTGTTGACTTCACATGCTTAGCTTAGCTCTTTGATTTCGAAAACCCTTATGATCTCACACTATATATTGTAACTCTTGTCATTAATAATAACATACACAGTTCTGAGTTTATCTCTCTAAGTTCATACTCTCTTAATCATGATTCTAGTCTAATCTCTTCATAATCTCTCATTCTGTTCCTTAATCTTCTCTAAATCATTTCATTCTCTTAATCTTTCATGGTATCAGAGCCAGGTTGCCCATTTCCTGGTTTCTAAATCTCAGTAATCTTCAGCTTCATTTCATTTACGGTTGTTCTTAAGCATTTGGAATGGAAGAAAGCAAGAGCAAGGCTCTCTCGGTTGCGGTTACGTTGAAGGGTGGTACTAACTACCTGTTGTGGTCTCGCTTGGTGAAAGCGGCAGTTGGGAGCAAGGGTTTATGGAGCCATATCTCAGATGGAGCTCCAAAACCAGTTGCTAAAGAAGGAGAAGGCGGTCAAGAGCTGATGGTGGTAGATCAAGAGAAGTGGGATCAAGATGACTTGAAGGTGCTTACTGTACTACATGGGTCACTTGAAGCTTCAATCCTGGAAGCCTACAGCTACTGTGAGACGCCAAAGGACCTGTGGGATACGCTCCAAAAGGTCTACGGTAACATCTCTAATCTGAGCCGTGTGTTTGAGTTGAAGAGATCAATCAACACACTTGTGCAAGAAGAGGTGGAGTTTACTAAACACTTGGGAAAGTTCAGAGCCTTATGGTCTGAGCTAGAGATGCTGAGGCCTAACACCACTGATCAAGATGTTCTCATGGAGAGAAGAGAGCAGGATCAAGTGTTCGGGTTGTTGCTCACCTTGAATCCGGTCTACAATGACCTCATCAAGCACATCTTGAGATCACCAAAGCTCCCTTCCCTTGAAGATGTATGTGCGCAGATACAAAGAGAGGAGGGATCAGTTGGGTTGTTTGGAGGAAAGGGGGAGCTTACACTCGCAAATCAAGCTGATGCTATCCAAGCAAACAAAGCGGCTTACAATGAAGGGAAGTTTGGAGGAAAGTGTGATCATTGCAAGAAGCAGGGCCATAAGAGGAGCCAATGCTGGATTCTACACCCTCACCTCAAGCCTACCAAGTTCATGAGGGATAGAGAGGCAAGGGCGCATCTGTCTGATGGAGCTAGTGAAGCTGGAACATCCGGAGCTGGACAGGCCATGCGAGAAGGTGAAGGGAAGGCCTTAACCACTCAGCACACTCCGGGGAAGAGCACTGATGGTGAGATGATAAGGAGATCAGACATTGATGCCCTTATCAAAGCTCTCAAGGAGAATGGTAACTGTATGAACACTCCTCTAGGATATTCTCTTGCTGCATCATACATAGATAGAACTCATGGTTATCTAAGTCATAACAGTGAGATAAATGATGCATCTAGATTTCTAAACAGCTTGAATGATTTGCCTAGAACACTTGCTGCTAAAAATGTGATAAAACCTTTGATTGTAGATTCAGGTGCATCACATCACATGATTAGTGACACTAGTCTCATTAAGGATATAGAACCTGCTTGTGGAAATGTGATGATTGCAAATGGTGATAGAATTGCAATTAAAGGGATAGGAAATCTAAATCTGTTTGATAAGGAGTCTAAAGCTTTCTATATGCCTGAATTCACATCAAATTTATTATCTGTTAAAAGATGTACTACTGATCTACATTGTAATGTTATCTTTAGTCCTAATGATGTGAAGTTTCAGGATATTGACACAAGAAAGATGATTGGCAAGGGAGTTACCAAAGGTGCTAGAAGACATAGCTCCCATTTCAAATTCAAGTTTCTCGTTTAGTTCTATCTCTAGTTTGAATAATGATGCATTATGGCATGCTAGATTAGGTCATCCACATGTTAGGGCTTTAAGCTTAATGTTACCAGGTGTCATGTTTAAAAATAATGAATGTGAAGCATGTATCTTGGGCAAACATTGTAAGACAGTCTTTAAAAACTCAACTACTATATATGAGAAATGCTTTGATCTTGTGCATTCTGATGTTTGGACTGCTCCTTGCTTGTCTAGGGAAAATTATAAGTACTTTGTAACATTCATTGATGAAAAATCCAAATACACCTGGATAACACTCATTAAAACTAAGGATAGAGTTCTTGAAGCATTTAAAAACTTTCAAGCTTATGTATCTAACCATTATAATGCCAAGCTTAAGATTTTCAGATCAGATAATGGTGGGGAATATACAAGCAATGCCTTCAAGCAACATCTAGCCTTACACGGAATCCTTCATCTAACTAGCTGTCCTTACACTCCACAACAAAATGGTGTGGCTGAGAGAAAGAACAGACATCTAATGGAGGTTGCAAGATCAATGATGTTTCAAACCAATGTCCCAAAGAGATTTTGGAGTGATGCTGTGATCTCAGCCTGCTACTTGATCAACCGAATTCCTGCAAGAGTCTTGGAAGATCAATCACCGTTTGAAGTACTGAATAAGGTCAAGCCATCTCTAAGCCATTTGAGAGTGTTCGTAAGCCTATGTTATGTGCTGATTCCAGGAGACATGAGGAACAAGTTGGAGCCTAAGAGTACCAAAGCCATGTTTGTGGGATACTCAACAACACAAAGAGGATACAAATGCTTTGATCCGCAAACAAGAAGACTTCTAGTTTCAAGGGACGTAAAGTTCATAGAAACTAAAGGTTACTATGAAGAAAGGAGCTGGGAAGATCTGGAAGATCTAGCTCAACCATCTGATAAGGCCGCGAGTCTTAGGATGATCTTGGATGGTCTTGGGATCAATACAACCCAGGATCCAAAAGTGCGAGAAGCACCAGTTCAAAATGAAGCTGAAGACACATCCCATGCTGATCATGAAGGGGGAAACAAGTCTGATACAGCTCATGAGAATGAAGGGAGCTCAATGTTGAACTGAAGAGAAGATAGAGCTTGTACAATAATAGGGCAAGCTCTAGAAGATGTCCAGAAGAGTTCAATCAAGCTTCAGAAGTGTTCTGAAGTAGTTATCTTGTGAAGTTAAGTCTAGGAAAGACTTAGACTGATCATGTTAAGGGTTTGGAGGAGTTAGAGAGAAGATGGCCATAGGTGCAAAGCTAGGGCGAGTGGTACGGCCATGGTACGGCCTTGTACGGTCTAGGGTGAATCATGAAGGTGTTTGGGGACAGTCAAGAAGGAGATAAGGCATTGTGTATAGTTAGGGATAGTGGTACGGACAGGAGGTCCGTACCATCAACCGTACGGCCACTCCACACGTCCAAGTCACCCGGTTCAGCTTAAATCAAAGATGAGCAATGTAAGGGCGGTTTACTCGGATCCAATCCTATCTTAAGTGACCGTTGGAGGCTTATGGAGGGAAGGAATATACCTGAGCATCTTGTGGTCCAAGAGACAGGCTGGAAAGGGAAAAGAAGCTTTACCTTTACAGCCAAGACTCATCTCCTCCCTTCATTCAAAAGAAGCAATCTGAGCCTCCCATTTGAATCAGCCACGCCAGCTAGCACCAGAAACATCAAGACCAGTCTTCTCTCATCCTAACCATCCATTTATCTTTAATTTACAGCCTTAGGATCTAGGTTTATGATCTGAGTTGTGTAAAGGCATAAATAAGCCTCTTAGGATCATTTTGTAACCCTTTAAGCTGAGAGAGTCTCTCTTCTTCATAAACTTGTTCTTGGATCTTATTCTCTCATAAACTCTGGTTACTAAGTCTCTCTAATCTCCCATACACGTTCCTAATCTCTTAGTCTCTCCCATACTCTCTCTGATTCTCTTAAACTCATTTCTATTCTTCATACTTCATCATACACAAATCTCTCATCTGTTCTTACATCACTCAAGCACTTGTACTCTGAAAATTTCACATGGTATCAGAGCCAGGTTGCTCAGACTCCTGGTAGAAGCTTCCGCAACATCCACAAGCTCCCAAGCTCACGCCCTTGAAGATTCAGCTCACCTTGTCCCAAGATACTACCTTGAAGAGTTCTTTGACAGTCTTGTTCATCCGGCTTCAACATGGAGTCCAAAAGAACCATTGTCATTGCTGTTACTCTCAATGGTCCCAACTACCTTCTCTGGTCACGCATGGTGAAGACAGCTCTAGGAGGGAGAGGCTTATGGAGCCATTGCCTCACGGATGTTCCAAAGCTCTCCAAGACTGCCGGCTAAAATGAAAGCTCAGCAGATGGTGAATCCGGTTCCAAATCTGTATCTGAGGAGAAGTGGGAACAAGAAGACCTCAAGGTCTTATCCATTCTCCATAGCTCACTGTCTCCATCCATCCTTGAAGCATACTCATACTGTGAGAGTGCTAAAGACCTTTGGAGTACACTTAACAAGATATATGGGAACATCTCCAACATCAGCCGAGTATTTGAGATCAAGAAGTCCATCAACATCCTATCCCAAGAAGATGAGGAGTTCACTGCGCATCTAGGCAAGTTCAGAGCCCTTTGGTCTGAGCTAGAGATGCTTAGACCCCAATCTGTTGATCCGGAGGTGTTGATTGAAAGAAGGGAGCAAGACAAGGTGTTTGGCCTACTACTAACCCTCAGCCCTGCCTACAGCGCCTTGATTCAACATATCTTGAGGTCTGAGAAGCTCCCAACACTTGAAGAAGTGTGTTCCCAAGTCCAAAAGGAGGAGGGATCAATCGGGTTGTTTGGAACAAAGGAAACACTCTCCTTTGCTTCTCAAGCTGAAAGAAGCTCTCAGCCCAACAAGGCGCCTTACAAGAAGGGGGATAGGAGAGGCCTGAAGTGTGAGCATTGCAAGAGGGATGGGCACACCAAGGAGAGGTGTTGGATACTGAATCCAAGCCTCAAACCTGCCAAGTTCAAGTGAACCGTGCCCATGGAGGTTCAAGAGATCAGCTCGGATCTCTTGTTTGTAAGCAAACCTCCTAACCCTTAATAAGAGCTTGTGTCTTTATTTATTGTGCTGTGAGTGGTGTCTAGAGTCCCAGAATCTCATGTTTTGGGTTATTGCATTGTCTTGTGTGTTGCCATAGCTTGAATCATCATGAATGTGTTGTAGAATTGAGTAGAATGTCTCTACTGCTTGCATCATGTTTCAAAAGTTGTTTTGCATACATAAGCATGTCTCATATTGTCTAAGTTCAATCCGAGTGTGTACTGATGCTAATGCCTTTGTTTAATCCATCAATGAAAGTCTAGCATCAATTAGAAATTGTCTAAGTTGCTTGCATCATTGGTTTTGATTGAAACTGTTGAGCATAGCTTTAATATGTCTCATGGATTGAACCTGTTGCATTCATATAGTTAATGCTTTAGGATTGTGCATTCATGTATTGATGCATTTAAAAATGAGCCTAAATTGTCAATGTATTGGTAAAGCTTGCATTGTCATTTTTTAGAGATTGAAATCTGCTTGTTCTTGCCTTGATTGATTGGCTTGTTTCAAGGTTTATAAATTGCTGTGGCATTGGTGATCAAACAGGATGGATGATCTTAGTTTGATCCCAATGGGATGATCTGATCTTGCATTGAGTTGTGGTGATGTTAGGTACACAAAGAAGTGATACAGTGACAAGCCAAACCAAAGTGTGAAGACAAAAGGTCTAGTTCCATTGCAAATCATCACTGGATGTGTTAATCCATAATCTACAGGAAGTGTAGTGTGATTGATTATGCAATGAGAGGATGCCATTGTATAATACCATAGGACATGTTCAGTCCATAGTCTACAGGAAGTGTAGCATGGGTTATTATACAGTGAGAACTTGTCTTGTGAGGACTCTCTATGGTGATTCAAACACCCTAGTTCCTGGTTTAAGGAAGAGAGCAGCTCACAAGGCCAAGACCATCACCAAAGTCTTGGAAGACCGGTGGTCCTAAGGCCATGGATAGCTCACGCTTCTCACAAGCTCAGCTCCTCCTATACTCGGAGTTAAGCTTGAGGGGGAGTCTTAATGAGTGTGATCCATGGTCCAGTATGAAGGCATTGCAAAGGCTTCAACAAAGGATCATCAACCGGAGTTATTCTAGGCTGTGTGTGTATGAAGGTTCATGAAGCTGAAGAATCCACACAGTCTTCCATTAAGTTGGTGTTGCCATGAAGAGGGTGCAACAGCCTAGTATGAGGGATTCAAGTGACTATAATCCAGTCACTCCTCACAAAAACAAAAGGGAAGTTTCCCTAAACTCAATTCAATTCAATACATTCATCATTTCAAATCAAAGTCTAGAAATGATACTTAAAATGTTTGAATGGATTGTGTGATGTTTCTTGATAAGTACTGATGCACCTTTGGGATAATGTATCAGGTACCATTGCTTGAGACTCACTAAAGATGTTCCTGGTCATTTCCTAGCTTCTCTAAGGTGGCTGTGAAGTCTGTTGAGAGGGGGAGATCCAAACCAGTTCTATGAAGAGGGCAAGCATAGTTTGAAGTGTTGATCAGCCTTACTGGTGTTTTGAAGATGATCTGGTCGTGTCCTAGCTTCTCTAAGATGGCTGTGAAGTCAGTTGAGAGGGGGAGACTTCAAACCGGTTCCATGAAGAGGTGAAGCTGAAGTGTGAAGTGTGCGCAAAGCTGTGAAGTGTTGCTGCACCTATTAGGCCGTGATCCAGAGCTTCTTGTGTCCAACCACACTGGTTCTAAGGCACAAGAGCTCACTGGCCAATCCCTAGGCTTTGGAGAGCTCTACTCTTTTTCCCTTGCAAGGTTTTGTCCCAATGGGTTTTCCTTGTAAGGTTTTTAATGAGGGAGACTCTTCAGAGTTCCAAGCTTGGCTTAGGATCTCCTAAAGTCAAGCTTGAGGGGGAGTGTTGAACTGAAGAGAAGATAGAGCTTGTACAATAATAGGGCAAGCTCTAGAAGATGTCCAGAAGAGTTCAATCAAGCTTCAGAAGTGTTCTGAAGTAGTTATCTTGTGAAGTTAAGTCTAGGAAAGACTTAGACTGATCATGTTAAGGGTTTGGAGGAGTTAGAGAGAAGATGGCCATAGGTGCAAAGCTAGGGCGAGTGGTACGGCCATGGTACGGCCTTGTACGGTCTAGGGTGAATCATGAAGGTGTTTGGGGACAGTCAAGAAGGAGATAAGGCATTGTGTATAGTTAGGGATAGTGGTACGGACAGGAGGTCCGTACCATCAACCGTACGGCCACTCCACACGCCCAAGTCACCCGGTTCAGCTTAAATCAAAGATGAGCAATGTAAGGGCGGTTTACTCGGATCCAATCCTATCTTAAGTGACCGTTGGAGGCTTATGGAGGGAAGGAATATACCTGAGCATCTTGTGGTCCAAGAGACAGGCTGGAAAGGGAAAAGAAGCTTTACCTTTACAGCCAAGACTCATCTCCTCCCTTCATTCAAAAGAAGCAATCTGAGCCTCCCATTTGAATCAGCCACGCCAGCTAGCACCAGAAACATCAAGACCAGTCTTCTCTCATCCTAACCATCCATTTATCTTTAATTTACAGCCTTAGGATCTAGGTTTATGATCTGAGTTGTGTAAAGGCATAAATAAGCCTCTTAGGATCATTTTGTAACCCTTTAAGCTGAGAGAGTCTCTCTTCTTCATAAACTTGTTCTTGGATCTTATTCTCTCATAAACTCTGGTTACTAAGTCTCTCTAATCTCCCATACACGTTCCTAATCTCTTAGTCTCTCCCATACTCTCTCTGATTCTCTTAAACTCATTTCTATTCTTCATACTTCATCATACACAAATCTCTCATCTGTTCTTACATCACTCAAGCACTGTTCTTAGATCTAGCTCAACCATCTGATAAGGCCGCGAGTCTTAGGATGATCTTGGATGGTCTTGGGATCAATACAACCCAGGATCCAAAAGTGCGAGAAGCACCAGTTCAAAATGAAGCTGAAGACACATCCCATGCTGATCATGAAGGGGGAAACAAGTCTGATACAGCTCATGAGAATGAAGGGAGCTCAAGTCCTGATCAACAAGTGATGCACAATGAAGATGCAACTGAAGAAAGAAGAGATCAGATGGAGATACAACCTGAAGAAAGGGAAGAGGTACTGAATGAAACGGCTATAGAGCCTGATGTGGTCAGTGAGCCACGTATGGAGACAGTGCCATTAAGAAGAAGTACGAGAGTAAGGAAGGATCCATCTAACTGGACCAATACCAGAGTCTATTACAATGCTCAAGTCGTTGCACATTCTAGTCAAGCTGTCTGTTCATTTGCCGAGTTCCCAAACGAGCATTGTGCCTTTATGACAAGTTTGGATACAAGCTACATACCAAGGACATATGAGGAGGCAATGAAAGACAAAGAGTGGAGAAACTCAGTTGCGGATGAGGCTGATGCTATGGTTAAGAATGGAACCTGGTATGAGAGTGAGCTGCCTCAAGGGAAGAAGGCAGTATCATGTAAATGGATATTTACAATCAAGTATAGACCAGATGGGACGGTTGATAGGAAGAAGACCAGGCTTATGGCTAGAGGGTTTACACAGACATATGGAGAGGACTACATAGACACATTTGCTCCAGTAGCTAAGCTTCACACCATCAGAATCATCTTATCAATTGCTACTAACCTTGGATGGGGATTGTGGCAAATGGATGTGAAGAATGCATTTCTACAAGGGGAACTTGAAGATGAGGTGTATATGCAGCCTCCTCCGGGTCTTGAGAGTCTTGTGAAGCCAGGGAATGTCCTAAGATTGAAGAAGGCTATCTATGGATTGAAGCAATCACCTAGAGCCTGGTACCACAAGCTGAGTACTACACTGAATGGAAAAGGCTTCAGGAAGTCTGAACTGGACCATACCTTGTTCACTCTAAACACAACCTCAGGTATCATCTGTCTATTGGTCTATGTTGATGACATTATCATTACTGGGAGTGATAAGGTTGGAATACAAGAAACCAAAGACTATCTCAAGTCTGTGTTTGAGATTAAAGATCTTGGAGAGATGAAATACTTTCTTGGGATTGAGATTTGTAGATCCAAGGAAGGATTATTCATGTCCCAAAGAAAATATACACTTGATCTTTTGAAAGATGCAGGTAAATTTGGAGGACAAACCGCGAAAATGCCAATGGAGGATGGGTACAAAGTACCAAGAGAGGGGGAGCTTGAAGACAACAAGCTGTTCCATGACCCTAAGCTTTATAGGAAGCTAGTGGGTAAGCTAATCTACCTAACAATCACACGACTTGATATCTGCTTTGCTGTGAATCAGGTGAGTCAACACATGCAAGCTCCAAAGGATCACCATTGGAGAATGGTAGATAGAGTGCTAAGCTACCTCAACGGATCACCAGGCCAAGGAGTCTGGATGGGATGCAATGGGAGTACAGAAGTTGTTGGCTACTGTGATGCAGATTGGGCTGGAGATAGAGCAGACAGAAGATCTACAACCGGCTACTGCACCTTCATTGGAGGGAACCTTGTGACTTGGAAGAGCAAGAAGCAGAAGGTGGTCTCATGTTCTAGTGCGGAGGCAGAGTATAGAGCAATGCTGAAGCTCACTAATGAGTTGGTATGGATCAAGGGGATCTTGAAGCACATTGAGATTGAGCAAGTGGCGCCAATGACAATGCATTGTGATAACCAAGCCGCAATCCACATTGCCTCCAACTCAGTCTTCCATGAGAGAACCAAGCACATTGAAGTGGATTGTCACAAGGTGAGGCAGATGATAGTCTTGGGAGTGATTCTGCCATGCTATACAAGGAGTGAGGATCAACTGGCTGATGTGTTCACAAAAGCGGCAAGGATGAAGACAATGGAGTCCATCTACATCAGGTTGGGACTCATTGATCTTTCACCTAGGAGCTGAGCCCCTTACTATGAGGTCTTTACTCTTTTTCCCTCATCAAAGTTTTGTCCCAATGGGTTTTCTTTGGTGAGGTTTTTAATGAGGAAGATCTCATAGTGTCCAAGCTTAGACTTCACAAAGCTAAGCTTGAGGGGGAGTGTTGAAGAGTTAAGTATAAAGATGTGAAGCACAAAGGGGGTTAAGACTGAAGGGAGTATGTTAAGCATTGGTGTGATGGGAGAGGTTCACAATGACCTGACCGTACAAGGCCGTACAAGGCCGTACGGTCCGTACACATTCAGATAAGTGAAACCTCGACCACACGGTCACAAGAAGTTACCCGAGTAACTCATGTGGAAAGGAGAGGCTTTGGCTGATGGATCAGACCGTTGGAGGATAAGAAGAGGCGCGGCTTGACAGGCTGGCACAGCTGGAAAGGCAAGAGCATCTTGGTCCAAGATGCCAGATACTCCAAGCATGTGGAGAAGCTGATTGGCCGGTCTAAAGAAAGCTTATCCTCTCCTTGTTGACTTCACATGCTTAGCTTAGCTCTTTGATTTCGAAAACCCTTATGATCTCACACTATATATTGTAACTCTTGTCATTAATAATAACATACACAGTTCTGAGTTTATCTCTCTAAGTTCATACTCTCTTAATCATGATTCTAGTCTAATCTCTTCATAATCTCTCATTCTGTTCCTTAATCTTCTCTAAATCATTTCATTCTCTTAATCTTTCATGGTATCAGAGCCAGGTTGCCCATTTCCTGGTTTCTAAATCTCAGTAATCTTCAGCTTCATTTCATTTACGGTTGTTCTTAAGCATTTGGAATGGAAGAAAGCAAGAGCAAGGCTCTCTCGGTTGCGGTTACGTTGAAGGGTGGTACTAACTACCTGTTGTGGTCTCGCTTGGTGAAAGCGGCAGTTGGGAGCAAGGGTTTATGGAGCCATATCTCAGATGGAGCTCCAAAACCAGTTGCTAAAGAAGGAGAAGGCGGTCAAGAGCTGATGGTGGTAGATCAAGAGAAGTGGGATCAAGATGACTTGAAGGTGCTTACTGTACTACATGGGTCACTTGAAGCTTCAATCCTGGAAGCCTACAGCTACTGTGAGACGCCAAAGGACCTGTGGGATACGCTCCAAAAGGTCTACGGTAACATCTCTAATCTGAGCCGTGTGTTTGAGTTGAAGAGATCAATCAACACACTTGTGCAAGAAGAGGTGGAGTTTACTAAACACTTGGGAAAGTTCAGAGCCTTATGGTCTGAGCTAGAGATGCTGAGGCCTAACACCACTGATCAAGATGTTCTCATGGAGAGAAGAGAGCAGGATCAAGTGTTCGGGTTGTTGCTCACCTTGAATCCGGTCTACAATGACCTCATCAAGCACATCTTGAGATCACCAAAGCTCCCTTCCCTTGAAGATGTATGTGCGCAGATACAAAGAGAGGAGGGATCAGTTGGGTTGTTTGGAGGAAAGGGGGAGCTTACACTCGCAAATCAAGCTGATGCTATCCAAGCAAACAAAGCGGCTTACAATGAAGGGAAGTTTGGAGGAAAGTGTGATCATTGCAAGAAGCAGGGCCATAAGAGGAGCCAATGCTGGATTCTACACCCTCACCTCAAGCCTACCAAGTTCATGAGGGATAGAGAGGCAAGGGCGCATCTGTCTGATGGAGCTAGTGAAGCTGGAACATCCGGAGCTGGACAGGCCATGCGAGAAGGTGAAGGGAAGGCCTTAACCACTCAGCACACTCCGGGGAAGAGCACTGATGGTGAGATGATAAGGAGATCAGACATTGATGCCCTTATCAAAGCTCTCAAGGAGAATGGTAACTGTATGAACACTCCTCTAGGATATTCTCTTGCTGCATCATACATAGATAGAACTCATGGTTATCTAAGTCATAACAGTGAGATAAATGATGCATCTAGATTTCTAAACAGCTTGAATGATTTGCCTAGAACACTTGCTGCTAAAAATGTGATAAAACCTTTGATTGTAGATTCAGGTGCATCACATCACATGATTAGTGACACTAGTCTCATTAAGGATATAGAACCTGCTTGTGGAAATGTGATGATTGCAAATGGTGATAGAATTGCAATTAAAGGGATAGGAAATCTAAATCTGTTTGATAAGGAGTCTAAAGCTTTCTATATGCCTGAATTCACATCAAATTTATTATCTGTTAAAAGATGTACTACTGATCTACATTGTAATGTTATCTTTAGTCCTAATGATGTGAAGTTTCAGGATATTGACACAAGAAAGATGATTGGCAAGGGAGTTACCAAAGGTGCTAGAAGACATAGCTCCCATTTCAAATTCAAGTTTCTCGTTTAGTTCTATCTCTAGTTTGAATAATGATGCATTATGGCATGCTAGATTAGGTCATCCACATGTTAGGGCTTTAAGCTTAATGTTACCAGGTGTCATGTTTAAAAATAATGAATGTGAAGCATGTATCTTGGGCAAACATTGTAAGACAGTCTTTAAAAACTCAACTACTATATATGAGAAATGCTTTGATCTTGTGCATTCTGATGTTTGGACTGCTCCTTGCTTGTCTAGGGAAAATTATAAGTACTTTGTAACATTCATTGATGAAAAATCCAAATACACCTGGATAACACTCATTAAAACTAAGGATAGAGTTCTTGAAGCATTTAAAAACTTTCAAGCTTATGTATCTAACCATTATAATGCCAAGCTTAAGATTTTCAGATCAGATAATGGTGGGGAATATACAAGCAATGCCTTCAAGCAACATCTAGCCTTACACGGAATCCTTCATCTAACTAGCTGTCCTTACACTCCACAACAAAATGGTGTGGCTGAGAGAAAGAACAGACATCTAATGGAGGTTGCAAGATCAATGATGTTTCAAACCAATGTCCCAAAGAGATTTTGGAGTGATGCTGTGATCTCAGCCTGCTACTTGATCAACCGAATTCCTGCAAGAGTCTTGGAAGATCAATCACCGTTTGAAGTACTGAATAAGGTCAAGCCATCTCTAAGCCATTTGAGAGTGTTCGTAAGCCTATGTTATGTGCTGATTCCAGGAGACATGAGGAACAAGTTGGAGCCTAAGAGTACCAAAGCCATGTTTGTGGGATACTCAACAACACAAAGAGGATACAAATGCTTTGATCCGCAAACAAGAAGACTTCTAGTTTCAAGGGACGTAAAGTTCATAGAAACTAAAGGTTACTATGAAGAAAGGAGCTGGGAAGATCTGGAAGATCTAGCTCAACCATCTGATAAGGCCGCGAGTCTTAGGATGATCTTGGATGGTCTTGGGATCAATACAACCCAGGATCCAAAAGTGCGAGAAGCACCAGTTCAAAATGAAGCTGAAGACACATCCCATGCTGATCATGAAGGGGGAAACAAGTCTGATACAGCTCATGAGAATGAAGGGAGCTCAATGTTGAACTGAAGAGAAGATAGAGCTTGTACAATAATAGGGCAAGCTCTAGAAGATGTCCAGAAGAGTTCAATCAAGCTTCAGAAGTGTTCTGAAGTAGTTATCTTGTGAAGTTAAGTCTAGGAAAGACTTAGACTGATCATGTTAAGGGTTTGGAGGAGTTAGAGAGAAGATGGCCATAGGTGCAAAGCTAGGGCGAGTGGTACGGCCATGGTACGGCCTTGTACGGTCTAGGGTGAATCATGAAGGTGTTTGGGGACAGTCAAGAAGGAGATAAGGCATTGTGTATAGTTAGGGATAGTGGTACGGACAGGAGGTCCGTACCATCAACCGTACGGCCACTCCACACGTCCAAGTCACCCGGTTCAGCTTAAATCAAAGATGAGCAATGTAAGGGCGGTTTACTCGGATCCAATCCTATCTTAAGTGACCGTTGGAGGCTTATGGAGGGAAGGAATATACCTGAGCATCTTGTGGTCCAAGAGACAGGCTGGAAAGGGAAAAGAAGCTTTACCTTTACAGCCAAGACTCATCTCCTCCCTTCATTCAAAAGAAGCAATCTGAGCCTCCCATTTGAATCAGCCACGCCAGCTAGCACCAGAAACATCAAGACCAGTCTTCTCTCATCCTAACCATCCATTTATCTTTAATTTACAGCCTTAGGATCTAGGTTTATGATCTGAGTTGTGTAAAGGCATAAATAAGCCTCTTAGGATCATTTTGTAACCCTTTAAGCTGAGAGAGTCTCTCTTCTTCATAAACTTGTTCTTGGATCTTATTCTCTCATAAACTCTGGTTACTAAGTCTCTCTAATCTCCCATACACGTTCCTAATCTCTTAGTCTCTCCCATACTCTCTCTGATTCTCTTAAACTCATTTCTATTCTTCATACTTCATCATACACAAATCTCTCATCTGTTCTTACATCACTCAAGCACTTGTACTCTGAAAATTTCACATGGTATCAGAGCCAGGTTGCTCAGACTCCTGGTAGAAGCTTCCGCAACATCCACAAGCTCCCAAGCTCACGCCCTTGAAGATTCAGCTCACCTTGTCCCAAGATACTACCTTGAAGAGTTCTTTGACAGTCTTGTTCATCCGGCTTCAACATGGAGTCCAAAAGAACCATTGTCATTGCTGTTACTCTCAATGGTCCCAACTACCTTCTCTGGTCACGCATGGTGAAGACAGCTCTAGGAGGGAGAGGCTTATGGAGCCATTGCCTCACGGATGTTCCAAAGCTCTCCAAGACTGCCGGCTAAAATGAAAGCTCAGCAGATGGTGAATCCGGTTCCAAATCTGTATCTGAGGAGAAGTGGGAACAAGAAGACCTCAAGGTCTTATCCATTCTCCATAGCTCACTGTCTCCATCCATCCTTGAAGCATACTCATACTGTGAGAGTGCTAAAGACCTTTGGAGTACACTTAACAAGATATATGGGAACATCTCCAACATCAGCCGAGTATTTGAGATCAAGAAGTCCATCAACATCCTATCCCAAGAAGATGAGGAGTTCACTGCGCATCTAGGCAAGTTCAGAGCCCTTTGGTCTGAGCTAGAGATGCTTAGACCCCAATCTGTTGATCCGGAGGTGTTGATTGAAAGAAGGGAGCAAGACAAGGTGTTTGGCCTACTACTAACCCTCAGCCCTGCCTACAGCGCCTTGATTCAACATATCTTGAGGTCTGAGAAGCTCCCAACACTTGAAGAAGTGTGTTCCCAAGTCCAAAAGGAGGAGGGATCAATCGGGTTGTTTGGAACAAAGGAAACACTCTCCTTTGCTTCTCAAGCTGAAAGAAGCTCTCAGCCCAACAAGGCGCCTTACAAGAAGGGGGATAGGAGAGGCCTGAAGTGTGAGCATTGCAAGAGGGATGGGCACACCAAGGAGAGGTGTTGGATACTGAATCCAAGCCTCAAACCTGCCAAGTTCAAGTGAACCGTGCCCATGGAGGTTCAAGAGATCAGCTCGGATCTCTTGTTTGTAAGCAAACCTCCTAACCCTTAATAAGAGCTTGTGTCTTTATTTATTGTGCTGTGAGTGGTGTCTAGAGTCCCAGAATCTCATGTTTTGGGTTATTGCATTGTCTTGTGTGTTGCCATAGCTTGAATCATCATGAATGTGTTGTAGAATTGAGTAGAATGTCTCTACTGCTTGCATCATGTTTCAAAAGTTGTTTTGCATACATAAGCATGTCTCATATTGTCTAAGTTCAATCCGAGTGTGTACTGATGCTAATGCCTTTGTTTAATCCATCAATGAAAGTCTAGCATCAATTAGAAATTGTCTAAGTTGCTTGCATCATTGGTTTTGATTGAAACTGTTGAGCATAGCTTTAATATGTCTCATGGATTGAACCTGTTGCATTCATATAGTTAATGCTTTAGGATTGTGCATTCATGTATTGATGCATTTAAAAATGAGCCTAAATTGTCAATGTATTGGTAAAGCTTGCATTGTCATTTTTTAGAGATTGAAATCTGCTTGTTCTTGCCTTGATTGATTGGCTTGTTTCAAGGTTTATAAATTGCTGTGGCATTGGTGATCAAACAGGATGGATGATCTTAGTTTGATCCCAATGGGATGATCTGATCTTGCATTGAGTTGTGGTGATGTTAGGTACACAAAGAAGTGATACAGTGACAAGCCAAACCAAAGTGTGAAGACAAAAGGTCTAGTTCCATTGCAAATCATCACTGGATGTGTTAATCCATAATCTACAGGAAGTGTAGTGTGATTGATTATGCAATGAGAGGATGCCATTGTATAATACCATAGGACATGTTCAGTCCATAGTCTACAGGAAGTGTAGCATGGGTTATTATACAGTGAGAACTTGTCTTGTGAGGACTCTCTATGGTGATTCAAACACCCTAGTTCCTGGTTTAAGGAAGAGAGCAGCTCACAAGGCCAAGACCATCACCAAAGTCTTGGAAGACCGGTGGTCCTAAGGCCATGGATAGCTCACGCTTCTCACAAGCTCAGCTCCTCCTATACTCGGAGTTAAGCTTGAGGGGGAGTCTTAATGAGTGTGATCCATGGTCCAGTATGAAGGCATTGCAAAGGCTTCAACAAAGGATCATCAACCGGAGTTATTCTAGGCTGTGTGTGTATGAAGGTTCATGAAGCTGAAGAATCCACACAGTCTTCCATTAAGTTGGTGTTGCCATGAAGAGGGTGCAACAGCCTAGTATGAGGGATTCAAGTGACTATAATCCAGTCACTCCTCACAAAAACAAAAGGGAAGTTTCCCTAAACTCAATTCAATTCAATACATTCATCATTTCAAATCAAAGTCTAGAAATGATACTTAAAATGTTTGAATGGATTGTGTGATGTTTCTTGATAAGTACTGATGCACCTTTGGGATAATGTATCAGGTACCATTGCTTGAGACTCACTAAAGATGTTCCTGGTCATTTCCTAGCTTCTCTAAGGTGGCTGTGAAGTCTGTTGAGAGGGGGAGATCCAAACCAGTTCTATGAAGAGGGCAAGCATAGTTTGAAGTGTTGATCAGCCTTACTGGTGTTTTGAAGATGATCTGGTCGTGTCCTAGCTTCTCTAAGATGGCTGTGAAGTCAGTTGAGAGGGGGAGACTTCAAACCGGTTCCATGAAGAGGTGAAGCTGAAGTGTGAAGTGTGCGCAAAGCTGTGAAGTGTTGCTGCACCTATTAGGCCGTGATCCAGAGCTTCTTGTGTCCAACCACACTGGTTCTAAGGCACAAGAGCTCACTGGCCAATCCCTAGGCTTTGGAGAGCTCTACTCTTTTTCCCTTGCAAGGTTTTGTCCCAATGGGTTTTCCTTGTAAGGTTTTTAATGAGGGAGACTCTTCAGAGTTCCAAGCTTGGCTTAGGATCTCCTAAAGTCAAGCTTGAGGGGGAGTGTTGAACTGAAGAGAAGATAGAGCTTGTACAATAATAGGGCAAGCTCTAGAAGATGTCCAGAAGAGTTCAATCAAGCTTCAGAAGTGTTCTGAAGTAGTTATCTTGTGAAGTTAAGTCTAGGAAAGACTTAGACTGATCATGTTAAGGGTTTGGAGGAGTTAGAGAGAAGATGGCCATAGGTGCAAAGCTAGGGCGAGTGGTACGGCCATGGTACGGCCTTGTACGGTCTAGGGTGAATCATGAAGGTGTTTGGGGACAGTCAAGAAGGAGATAAGGCATTGTGTATAGTTAGGGATAGTGGTACGGACAGGAGGTCCGTACCATCAACCGTACGGCCACTCCACACGCCCAAGTCACCCGGTTCAGCTTAAATCAAAGATGAGCAATGTAAGGGCGGTTTACTCGGATCCAATCCTATCTTAAGTGACCGTTGGAGGCTTATGGAGGGAAGGAATATACCTGAGCATCTTGTGGTCCAAGAGACAGGCTGGAAAGGGAAAAGAAGCTTTACCTTTACAGCCAAGACTCATCTCCTCCCTTCATTCAAAAGAAGCAATCTGAGCCTCCCATTTGAATCAGCCACGCCAGCTAGCACCAGAAACATCAAGACCAGTCTTCTCTCATCCTAACCATCCATTTATCTTTAATTTACAGCCTTAGGATCTAGGTTTATGATCTGAGTTGTGTAAAGGCATAAATAAGCCTCTTAGGATCATTTTGTAACCCTTTAAGCTGAGAGAGTCTCTCTTCTTCATAAACTTGTTCTTGGATCTTATTCTCTCATAAACTCTGGTTACTAAGTCTCTCTAATCTCCCATACACGTTCCTAATCTCTTAGTCTCTCCCATACTCTCTCTGATTCTCTTAAACTCATTTCTATTCTTCATACTTCATCATACACAAATCTCTCATCTGTTCTTACATCACTCAAGCACTGTTCTTAGATCTAGCTCAACCATCTGATAAGGCCGCGAGTCTTAGGATGATCTTGGATGGTCTTGGGATCAATACAACCCAGGATCCAAAAGTGCGAGAAGCACCAGTTCAAAATGAAGCTGAAGACACATCCCATGCTGATCATGAAGGGGGAAACAAGTCTGATACAGCTCATGAGAATGAAGGGAGCTCAAGTCCTGATCAACAAGTGATGCACAATGAAGATGCAACTGAAGAAAGAAGAGATCAGATGGAGATACAACCTGAAGAAAGGGAAGAGGTACTGAATGAAACGGCTATAGAGCCTGATGTGGTCAGTGAGCCACGTATGGAGACAGTGCCATTAAGAAGAAGTACGAGAGTAAGGAAGGATCCATCTAACTGGACCAATACCAGAGTCTATTACAATGCTCAAGTCGTTGCACATTCTAGTCAAGCTGTCTGTTCATTTGCCGAGTTCCCAAACGAGCATTGTGCCTTTATGACAAGTTTGGATACAAGCTACATACCAAGGACATATGAGGAGGCAATGAAAGACAAAGAGTGGAGAAACTCAGTTGCGGATGAGGCTGATGCTATGGTTAAGAATGGAACCTGGTATGAGAGTGAGCTGCCTCAAGGGAAGAAGGCAGTATCATGTAAATGGATATTTACAATCAAGTATAGACCAGATGGGACGGTTGATAGGAAGAAGACCAGGCTTATGGCTAGAGGGTTTACACAGACATATGGAGAGGACTACATAGACACATTTGCTCCAGTAGCTAAGCTTCACACCATCAGAATCATCTTATCAATTGCTACTAACCTTGGATGGGGATTGTGGCAAATGGATGTGAAGAATGCATTTCTACAAGGGGAACTTGAAGATGAGGTGTATATGCAGCCTCCTCCGGGTCTTGAGAGTCTTGTGAAGCCAGGGAATGTCCTAAGATTGAAGAAGGCTATCTATGGATTGAAGCAATCACCTAGAGCCTGGTACCACAAGCTGAGTACTACACTGAATGGAAAAGGCTTCAGGAAGTCTGAACTGGACCATACCTTGTTCACTCTAAACACAACCTCAGGTATCATCTGTCTATTGGTCTATGTTGATGACATTATCATTACTGGGAGTGATAAGGTTGGAATACAAGAAACCAAAGACTATCTCAAGTCTGTGTTTGAGATTAAAGATCTTGGAGAGATGAAATACTTTCTTGGGATTGAGATTTGTAGATCCAAGGAAGGATTATTCATGTCCCAAAGAAAATATACACTTGATCTTTTGAAAGATGCAGGTAAATTTGGAGGACAAACCGCGAAAATGCCAATGGAGGATGGGTACAAAGTACCAAGAGAGGGGGAGCTTGAAGACAACAAGCTGTTCCATGACCCTAAGCTTTATAGGAAGCTAGTGGGTAAGCTAATCTACCTAACAATCACACGACTTGATATCTGCTTTGCTGTGAATCAGGTGAGTCAACACATGCAAGCTCCAAAGGATCACCATTGGAGAATGGTAGATAGAGTGCTAAGCTACCTCAACGGATCACCAGGCCAAGGAGTCTGGATGGGATGCAATGGGAGTACAGAAGTTGTTGGCTACTGTGATGCAGATTGGGCTGGAGATAGAGCAGACAGAAGATCTACAACCGGCTACTGCACCTTCATTGGAGGGAACCTTGTGACTTGGAAGAGCAAGAAGCAGAAGGTGGTCTCATGTTCTAGTGCGGAGGCAGAGTATAGAGCAATGCTGAAGCTCACTAATGAGTTGGTATGGATCAAGGGGATCTTGAAGCACATTGAGATTGAGCAAGTGGCGCCAATGACAATGCATTGTGATAACCAAGCCGCAATCCACATTGCCTCCAACTCAGTCTTCCATGAGAGAACCAAGCACATTGAAGTGGATTGTCACAAGGTGAGGCAGATGATAGTCTTGGGAGTGATTCTGCCATGCTATACAAGGAGTGAGGATCAACTGGCTGATGTGTTCACAAAAGCGGCAAGGATGAAGACAATGGAGTCCATCTACATCAGGTTGGGACTCATTGATCTTTCACCTAGGAGCTGAGCCCCTTACTATGAGGTCTTTACTCTTTTTCCCTCATCAAAGTTTTGTCCCAATGGGTTTTCTTTGGTGAGGTTTTTAATGAGGAAGATCTCATAGTGTCCAAGCTTAGACTTCACAAAGCTAAGCTTGAGGGGGAGTGTTGAAGAGTTAAGTATAAAGATGTGAAGCACAAAGGGGGTTAAGACTGAAGGGAGTATGTTAAGCATTGGTGTGATGGGAGAGGTTCACAATGACCTGACCGTACAAGGCCGTACGGTCCGTACACATTCAGATAAGTGAAACCTCGACCACACGGTCACAAGAAGTTACCCGAGTAACTCATGTGGAAAGGAGAGGCTTTGGCTGATGGATCAGACCGTTGGAGGATAAGAAGAGGCGCGGCTTGACAGGCTGGCACAGCTGGAAAGGCAAGAGCATCTTGGTCCAAGATGCCAGATACTCCAAGCATGTGGAGAAGCTGATTGGCCGGTCTAAAGAAAGCTTATCCTCTCCTTGTTGACTTCACATGCTTAGCTTAGCTCTTTGATTTCGAAAACCCTTATGATCTCACACTATATTTTGTAACTCTTGTCATTAATAATAACATACACAGTTCTGAGTTTATCTCTCTAAGTTCATACTCTCTTAATCATGATTCTAGTCTAATCTCTTCATAATCTCTCATTCTGTTCCTTAATCTTCTCTAAATCATTTCATTCTCTTAATCTTTCATAGCAGAGCTTCTTCGTCGTTCCCAACAAACAAGGATGAATCACTTTGTAAGAAGCTTGATTTGGATACATAAAGTGGTGGAGAATCACCAGGAAGTTGAATAAATCTCATAGGAGTTGGCATGAAGAAATTATCCCACTTTCAAATCAGGTGATTCCAGTTTCCCAGTTTGGGAATAGCACAGCTTCTTCGTCGTTCCAATCAAACCAGGATGAATCACTTTGTGAAAAGCTTGATTTGGATACATAATGTTGTGGAGAATCACCAGGAAGTTGGATAAATCTCATAGGAGTTGGCATGAAGAAGTTATCCCACTTTCAAATCAGGTGATTCCAGTTTCCCAGTTTGGGAATAGCACAGCTTCTTCGTCGTTCCAAACAAACCAGGATGAATCACTTTGTAAGAAGCTTGATTTGGATACATAAAGTGGTGGAGAATCACCAGGAAGTTGAATAAATCTCATAGGAGTTGGCAAGAAGAAGTTATCCCACTTTTAAATCAGGTGATTCCAGTTCCCCCGTTTGGGAATAGCACAGCTTCTTCGTCGTTCCAATCAAACCAGGATGAATCACTTTGTGAGAAGCTTGATTTGGATACATAAAGTGGTGGAGAATCACCAGGAAGTTGAATAAATCTCATAGGAGTTGGCATGAAGAAGTTATCCCACTTTCAAATCAGGTGATTCCAGTTTCCCAGTTTGGGAATAGCACAGCTTCTTCGTCGTTCCATACAAACCAGGATGAATCACTTTGTAAGAAGCTTGATTTGGATAGATAAAGTGGTGGAGAATCACCAGGAAGTTGAATAAATCTCATAGGAGTTGGCATGAAGAAGTTATCCCACTTTCAAATCAGGTAATTCCAGTTTCCCAGTTTGGGAATAGCACAGCTTCTTCGTCGTTCCAATCAAACCAGGATGAATCTCTTTATGAAAAGCTTGATTTGGATACATAAAGTGGTGGAGAATCACCAGGAAGTTGAATAAATCTCATAGGAGTTGGCATGAAGAAATTATCCCACTTTCAAATCAGGAGATTCCAGTTTCCCAGGTTGGGAATAGCACAACTTCTTCGTCGTTCCAATCAAACCAGGATGAATCACTTTGTGAAAAGCTTTATTTGGATACATAATGTTGTGGAGAATCACCAGGAAGTTGGATAAATCTCATAGGAGTTGGGATGAAGAAGTTATCCCACTTTCAAATCAGGTGATTCCAGTTTCCCAGTTTGGGAATAGCACAGCTTCTTCGTCGTTCCAATCAAACCAGGATGAATCACTTTGTGAAAAGCTTGATTTGGATACATAATGTTGTGGAGAATCACCAGGAAGTTGGATAAATCTCATAGGAGTTGGCATGAAGAAGTTATCCCACTTTCAAATCAGGTGATTCCAGTTTCCCAGTTTGGGAATAGCACAGCTTCTTCGTCGTTCCAATCAAACCAGGATGAATCTCTTTGTGAAAAGCTTGATTTGGATACATAAAGTGGTGGAGAATCACCAGGAAGTTGAATAAATCTCATAGGAGTTGGCATGAAGAAGTTATCCCACTTTCAAATCAGGAGATTCCAGTTTCCCAGTTTGGGAATAGCACAGCTTCTTCATCGTTCCAAACAAACCAGGATGAATCACTTTGTGAAAAGCTTGATTTGGATACATAATGTTGTGGAGAATCACCAGGAAGTTGGATAAATCTCATAGGAGTTGGGATGAAGAAGTTATCCCACTTTCAAATCAGGTGATTCCAGTTTCCCAGTTTGGGAATAGCACAGCTTCTTCGTCGTTCCAATCAAACCAGGATGAATCACTTTGTGAAAAGCTTGATTTGGATACATAATGTTGTGGAGAATCACCAGGAAGTTGGATAAATCTCATAGGAGTTGGGATGAAGAAATTATCCCACTTTCAAATCAGGTAAGTCCAGTTTCCCCGTTTGGGAATAGCACAGCTTCTTCGTCGTTCCAATCAAACCAGGATGAATCACTTTGTGAGAAGCTTGATTTTGATACATAAAGTGGCGGAGAATCACCAGGAAGTTTAATAAACCTCATAGGAGTTGGCATGAAGAAGTTATCACACTTTCAAATTATACACTTTTGTGTATTAGAGTGTGTTTAAGAACAATCAGATTGTTTTGTGTAAGATTAAAGAGATTAAGAGAATAAGTAGAGAGAGAATAGAGAGAATACTCAAAACTCCATTAATTAATTTAATGTCTCAGATACAAGTTATATATGAAGAGATAAGGATAATACAAAGAGGATTTCGAAATCATAAGCATGTGAAGTCAAGGGATAGGCTGTAAAGATGCTTCACATGCTTGGACAGGCTGTAAAGGTGCTTTACCTTTCCAGCTATGACCAGACCTTATCCAAACTACTCCTTCCTTATCCAGACTTCCTCTTGGGCGTGATCCACTCTCCAAAGGGATGCAAAGTAACTTCCTAAGATTTTAACTTAGTTACCACAGTCAAACCGAAGTTACTGTGGTAAAACTCCAAAGTTACTATCTGCCCCAATACTCTTCCTCTATCAATGTATCACCTCTTCTCAACACTCCCCCTCAAGCTTGACCATGTAGAACAAGTCAAGCTTGGAAACCATGAAGACCTCCCTCATTAAAAACCTCACCAAGGAAAACCCATTGGGATAAAACCTTGATGAGGGAAAAAAAGTGGAGACTCCATGGTTAAGGGGCTCAGCTCCTTGGAGTAAGATCAATGAGTCCAAGCCTTGATAGTATGGACTCCATTGTCTTTAATCTCGCTGCCTTAGTAAACACATCTACAAGCTGGTCTTCACTTCTTGTATAACATGGCAGTATCACTCCTAAGATAATCATCTGCCTCACCTTATGACAATCCACCTCTATGTGCTTTGTTCTCTCATGAAACACTGAGTTGGAGGCAATGTGGATAGCTGCTTGATTGTCACAATGCATAGTCATAGGAGTAGTCTGCTCAATCTCTAGATGCTTCAAGATCCCCTTGATCCACACCAACTCGTTTGTCAGCTTCAACATGGCTCTATACTCAGCTTCAGCACTTGAACAGGAGATAACCTTCTGCTTCTTACTCTTCCAAGTTACCAAGTTCCCTCCAATGAATGTACAATACCCAGTAGTTGATCTCCTGTCCACTCTATCTCCTGCCCAATCAGCATCACAATAACCAACCACTTCTGTACTGCCATTGCAGCCCATCCAAACTCCTTGTCCAGCCGTCCCACTTAAATACCTCAGTATCCTATCAACCATCTTCCAATGATGGACCTTTGGCGCCTGCATATGTTGACTCACTTGATTCACAGCGAAGCATATATCTGGCCTAGTAATTGTCAAGTAGATCAGCTTGCCAACCATCTTCCTGTATAGCTTAGGATCCTCAAACAGCTGCTTCTCTTCAACCTCCCCCTCACGCAGAACCTTATATCCCTCCTCGAGGGGTGTCTTAGCTATCTTTCCTCCAAGCACATCAGTCTCCTTCAACATATCCATAGTATACTTCCTTTGAGACATAAACAAACCCTCCTTTGATCTGCATATCTCAATGCCCAGAAAATACTTCATCTCTCCCAAATCCTTGATGTCAAACACAGATTTGAGAAACTCCTTAGTAGCTTGAATCCCTGCCTTATCACTCCCTGTGATAATCAAATCATCCACATACACTAGAATCACAATGATCCCTGAAGGTCCTGTCAAGGTGAAGAGAGTGTGATCTAATTCAGACTTCCTAAAGCCTCTCCCATTGAGTGTTGTACTCAGCTTCCTGTACCAAGCTCTAGGTGTTTGTTTCAGCCCATATATTGCCTTCTTCAATCTCAAAACATTCCCTGGCTTTACTAGATGCTCAAGACCAGGAGGAGGAAGCATGTATACCTCATCTTCTAGCTCACCTTGTAAGAAAGCATTCTTCACATCCATCTGCCACAAATCCCACTCCAAGTTTGTTGCAATGGACAACACAATCCGAACTGTATGTAGCTTAGCTACTGGTGCAAAGGTATCAATGTAATCCTCTCCATAGGTCTGTGTAAATCCTCTTGCAACCAATCTGGTCTTCTTCCTATCAATCTGTCCATTTGCTAGATACTTGATTGTGAAGATCCATCTACTAGATACAGCCCTCTTTCCCTTAGGCAGCTCACTCTCATACCATGTATCATTTTTGATCATAGCACCTGCTTCAGCTCCCACTGATTCTTTCCATTCCTTGTCTAACATAGCTTCTTCATAAGTCCTTGGTACATAACTCTCATCCAGACTAATCATAAAGGCATAATGCTCCTCTGGAAACTCAGCAAAGGAACACACGGCTTGAGAAGGATGCTCCACAGCCTGGGCATTGTAGTACACTCTCGTGTTTACCCAGTTGGAAGGATCCCTCTTTATCCTTGTGCTCCTCCTCAAAGCTTGAACCTGATCTTCAGTTTGCACACTAGCCGGCTCCACTTGCTCTTCTTCTGAACTGGCCGGTCTGAGTTGTTCTTCTACACTAGACTGAACCTCATCCACTTCTCCACTAGACTGAACCTCATCCACTTCTCCACTAGACTGAACCTCATTGTTCTCAACTTCTTGTGATGTATCTTGATCATGAAGACCTGAATCCTCTTGGTTTTGCTCTTGCTCACCAGATTCAGTTCCATTCCCCCTCTCATGATCAAGAGGAGTTGTTCTTCCAGCTCCACCACTCTGATTGGAAGACTCTCTCCTTCCGGTTTCCTGATCCTGGGATAATCCTATCCCAAGCTTCTCTAACAACACTCTCAGTATTGTTGCCTTATCAGATGGAGCTTGAGACAAATCCTTCAGATTTTCCCACTCCTTTTCTTCATAATAACCTTTTGTTTCAACAAACTTCACTTCTCTAGATACCATCACTCTCCTTGCTTCAGGATCATAGCACTTGTACCCCTTCTGAGTGATAGAGTAACCAATGAACATAGCCTTAGTACTCTTTGCCTCCAGCTTGTTTCTCTGCTCTCCTGGAACCATGACATAGCACACACACCCAAAGACACGTAGATGATCAATGACAGGTTTACTCTTGTTCAATACCTCAAATGGAGACAGATTCTTCAATATCTTGGTTGGAACCCGGTTGATGAGATAGCAAGCAGTCTGCACAGCATCACTCCAAAAGCGTTTTGGGACATTTGCATGAAACATCATTGATCTAGCAACCTCCATCAAGTGCCTGTTCTTCCTCTCAGCTACCCCATTCTGCTGTGGTGTGTAAGGGCAGCTAGTCTGATGCACAATCCCATGCTTGGCTAGATGACTCTTGAAGGCATTGCTGATGTATTCACCTCCATTATCTGATCTCAGTACCTTCACAGTAGCATTGTATTGATTAGATACATATGCTTGGAAGTTCATAAATGCTTCTAGCACCCTATCTTTAGATGGAAGCAATGTAAGCCAAGTATACTTAGACTTCTCGTCAATGAATGTCACAAAGTACTTCTGGCTATCTCTAGACAAACAAGGAGCAGTCCACACATCTGAATGAACTAGATCAAAGCAATGCTCATAAGTAGTTTCTGATGTTGGAAAAACAGTCCTACAATGCTTCCCTAATATGCATGCTTCACACTCCAAGTGACTAAATGACATATTAGGAATTATCAATTCAATAGCACGAGCATGAGGATGTCCCAATCTAGCATGCCAAGTAATACTATCAATCTTCTCATAAGTACTACTCAAACACATAGAATCAAAGGGTTTAGAGATCTTAGCCAATTGGAGCTGATATAGATTATTCTTGCTGTCTCCTCTCCCAATGACCCTTCCAGTCTTCAAATCTTGGAACTCAACATCATCTGGCCTGAATACTACTTGACAGCCAAGATCAATTGTGGCTTTCCTCACAGATAGCAAATTTGAAGCAAACTGTGGCATGTAGAAGGCATCTGAGTCTTTATCAAATAGCTTGAGCTTTCCAACTCCTTCTATTGGAATCCTATCACCATTAGCTATCATCACACCCCCAGTGGCTTTCTTTACATCACTCATTAAGCTTCTATCACTAATCATGTGATGACTTGCTCCAGAATCAACAATGATGGGTTTGTTGGATGTGGATGCTTTGGCAGGAGCACCTTGTCTCCGGGTCGTAGCCAAAGCATACACATACTTGACAAACTCATCCCATTCCTCCTTTGTGACACGCTCATCTGCTCCTTTGGTCTCTAGCTTCCTCATAACCCCACTGCTCTCTACAGATTCTCCCATGTAAGCTGAGTAGAAACACTCTCCTACTTGCATACTCTCCTTGATACCCTTCCTCCATAATCTGCTCATCATGACCCACATCTTAGAAAGTTTTCTCAACTTTCCCTTCTTGCAGCTTGTACCTCTCTTCCATCTACCTGGCTTCTTGTTTATCTCCCACACATCACAAATGTGTTCAACCAACTCACATATCTCTCCCATAAGAAAGCTAAAGATCACATCTTGCTTCCTCCTTCCTGTATGAGTTTTCACCATACCCAACTCTGATTCTACTTCTCTCAGCCTCCCCACAAGCTGATACAACTCGTCCTTCCTTTGTCTTAGACTATAGATCACGCCCTTGGCTTCATGACCCTCCAACCTTGCTGTCTGACCTTCTTCAGCAGCTACCTCCTTTAAAGGTTCTACCTTTACTTGAATCTCCTTCAAACTTGCTGTCTGATCTTTCTCAGCAGCTCTCACCTTTAAAGGCTCTTCCTTTACATGATTACTCCAAATCCCACAGCTTTCCAAAGCTGTCTCTACCCAATCTGACCAGATCCACTTGTTTTCTCTCCCTTTCTTCACTTGATAACTTGATCTTGTCTTCATCTCTCTGCTCACGTTTGACTCCATCAGATGTCCTCAATAAAACCCAGCAAATGAAGAACAGAGCTCAAAACCACCAAGAACACTCAAGAACATCAAGAACAGCTCAAGAACACAAAACCAGATTTTTTAAGAACATGAATAACACACTTCCACCCTTTTAGTAACCTGGCTCTGATACCATATACACTTTTGTGTATTAGAGTGTGTTTAAGAACAATCAGATTGTTTTGTGTAAGATTAAAGAGATTAAGAGAATAAGTAGAGAGAGAATAGAGAGAATACTCAAAACTCCATTAATTAATTTAATGTCTCAGATACAAGTTATATATGAAGAGATAAGGATAATACAAAGAGGATTTCGAAATCATAAGCATGTGAAGTCAAGGGATAGGCTGTAAAGATGCTTCACATGCTTGGACAGGCTGTAAAGGTGCTTTACCTTTCCAGCTATGACCAGACCTTATCCAAACTACTCCTTCCTTATCCAGACTTCCTCTTGGGCGTGATCCACTCTCCAAAGGGATGCAAAGTAACTTCCTAAGATTTTAACTTAGTTACCACAGTCAAACCAAAGTTACTGTGGTAAAACTCCAAAGTTACTATCTGCCCCAATACTCTTCCTCTATCAATGTATCACCTCTTCTCAACACAAATCAGGTGATTCCAGTTTCCCAGTTTGGGAATAGCACAGCTTCTTCGTCGTTCCAATCAAACCAGGATGAATCTCTTTGTGAAAAGCTTGATTTGGATACATAAAGTGGTGGAGAATCACCAGGAAGTTGAATAAATCTCATAGGAGTTGGCATGAAGAAGTTATCCCACTTTCAAATCAGGAGATTCCAGTTTCCCAGTTTGGGAATAGCACAACTTCTTCGTCGTTCCAAACAAACCAGGATGAATCACTTTGTAAGAAGCTTGATTTGGATACATAAAGTGGTGGAGAATCACCAGGAAGTTGAATAAATCTCATAGGAGTTGGCATGAAGAAATTATCCCACTTTCAAATCAGGTGATTCCAGTTTCCCAGTTTGGGAATAGCACAGCTTCTTCGTCGTTCCAATCAAACCAGGATGAATCACTTTGTGAAAAGCTTGATTTGGATACATAATGTTGTGGAGAATCACCAGGAAGTTGAATAAATCTCATAGGAGTTGGCATGAAGAAGTTATCCCACTTTCAAATCAGGTGATTCCAGTTTCCCAGTTTGGGAATAGCACAGCTTCTTCGTCGTTCCAACAAACCAGGATGAATCACTTTGTAAGAAGCTTGATTTGGATACATAAAGTGGTGGAGAATCACCAGGAAGTTGAATAAATCTCATAGGAGTTGGCAAGAAGAAGTTATCCCACTTTCAAATCAGGTGATTCCAGTTTCCCCGTTTGGGAATAGCACAGCTTCTTCGTCGTTCCAATCAAACCAGGATGAATCACTTTGTGAGAAGCTTGATTTGGATACATAAAGTGGTGGAGAATCACCAGGAAGTTGAATAAATCTCATAGGAGTTGGCATGAAGAAGTTATCCCACTTTCAAATCAGGTGATTCCAGTTTCCCAGTTTGGGAATAGCACAGCTTCTTCGTCGTTCCATACAAACCAGGATGAATCACTTTGTAAGAAGCTTGATTTGGATACATAAAGTGGTGGAGAATCACCAGGAAGTTGAATAAATCTCATAGGAGTTGGGATGAAAAAGTTATCCCACTTTCAAATCAGGTGATTCCAGTTTCCCAGTTTGGGAATAGCACAGCTTCTTCGTCGTTCCAATCAAACCAGGATGAATCTCTTTGTGAAAAGCTTGATTTGGATACATAAAGTGGTGGAGAATCACCAGGAAGTTGAATAAATCTCATAGGAGTTGGCATGAAGAAGTTATCCCACTTTCAAATCAGGTGATTCCAGTTTCCCAGTTTGGGAATAGCACAACTTCTTCGTCGTTCCAAACAAACCAGGATGAATCACTTTGTAAGAAGCTTGATTTGGATACATAAAGTGGTGGAGAATCACCAGGAAGTTGAATAAATCTCATAGGAGTTGGCATGAAGAAATTATCCCACTTTCAAATCAGGTGATTCCAGTTTCCCAGTTTGGGAATAGCACAGCTTCTTCGTCGTTCCAAACAAACCAGGATGAATCACTTTGTAAGAAGCTTGATTTGGATACATAAAGTTGTGGAGAATCACCAGGAAGTTGAATAAATCTCATAGGAGTTGGCATGAAGAAGTTATCCCACTTTCAAATCAGGTGATTCCAGTTTCCCAGTTTGGGAATAGCACAGCTTCTTCGTCGTTCCAATCAAACCAGGATGAATCTCTTTTTGAAAAGCTTGATTTGGATACATAAAGTGGTGGAGAATCACCAGGAAGTTGAATAAATCTCATAGGAGTTGGCATGAAGAAGTTATCCCACTTTCAAATCAGGTGATTCCAGTTTCCCAGTTTGGGAATAGCACAGCTTCTTCGTCGTTCCAATCAAACCAGGATGAATCACTTTGTAAGAAGCTTGATTTGGATACATAAAGTGGTGGAGAATCACCAGGAAGTTGAATAAATCTCATAGGAGTTGGCATGAAGAAATTATCCCACTTTCAAATCAGGTGATTCCAGTTTCCCAGTTTGGGAATAGCACAGCTTCTTCGTCGTTCCAATCAAACCAGGATGAATCACTTTGTGAAAATCTTGATTTGGATACATAAAGTTGTGGAGAATCACCAGGAAGTTGGATAAATCTCATAGGAGTTGGCATGAAGAAGTTATCCCACTTTCAAATCAGGTGATTCCAGTTTCCCAGTTTGGGAATAGCACAGCTTCTTCGTCGTTCCAATCAAACCAGGATGAATCTCTTTTTGAAAAGCTTGATTTGGATACATAAAGTGGTGGAGAATCACCAGGAAGTTGAATAAATCTCATAGGAGTTGGGATGAAAAAGTTATCCCACTTTCAAATCAGGTGATTCCAGTTTCCCAGTTTGGGAATAGCACAGCTTCTTCGTCGTTCCAATCAAACCAGGATGAATCTCTTTGTGAAAAGCTTGATTTGGATACATAAAGTGGTGGAGAATCACCAGGAAGTTGAATAAATCTCATAGGAGTTGGCATGAAGAAGTTATCCCACTTTCAAATCAGGTGATTCCAGTTTCCCAGTTTGGGAATAGCACAGCTTCTTCGTCGTTCCAAACAAACCAGGATGAATCACTTTGTAAGAAGCTTGATTTGGATACATAAAGTGGTGGAGAATCACCAGGAAGTTGAATAAATCTCATAGGAGTTGGCATGAAGAAATTATCCCACTTTCAAATCAGGTGATTCCAGTTTCCCAGTTTGGGAATAGCACAGCTTCTTCGTCGTTCCAAACAAACCAGGATGAATCACTTTGTAAGAAGCTTGATTTGGATACATAAAGTTGTGGAGAATCACCAGGAAGTTGGATAAATCTCATAGGAGTTGGCATGAAGAAGCTATCCCACTTTCAAATCAGGTGATTCCAGTTTCCCAGTTTGGGAATAGCACAGCTTCTTCGTCGTTCCAATCAAACCAGGATGAATCTCTTTTTGAAAAGCTTGATTTGGATACATAAAGTGGTGGAGAATCACCAGGAAGTTGAATAAATCTCATAGGAGTTGGCATGAAGAAGTTATCCCACTTTCAAATCAGGAGATTCCAGTTTCCCAGTTTGGGAATAGCACAGCTTCTTCGTCGTTCCAAACAAACCAGGATGAATCACTTTGTAAGAAGCTTGATTTGGATACATAAAGTGGTGGAGAATCACCAGGAAGTTGAATAAATCTCATAGGAGTTGGCATGAAGAAATTATCCCACTTTCAAATCAGGTGATTCCAGTTTCCCAGTTTGGGAATAGCATAGCTTCTTCGTCGTTCCAATCAAACCAGGATGAATCACTTTGTGAAAATCTTGATTTGGATACATAATGTTGTGGAGAATCACCAGGAAGTTGGATAAATCTCATAGGAGTTGGCATGAAGAAATTATCTCACTTTCAAATCAGGAGATTCCAGTTTCCCAGTTTGGGAATAGCACAACTTCTTCGTCGTTCCAATCAAACCAGGATGAATCACTTTGTGAAAAGCTTGATTTGGATACATAATGTTGTGGAGAATCACCAGGAAGTTGGATAAATCTCATAGGAGTTGGGATGAAGAAGTTATCCCACTTTCAAATCAGGTGATTCCAGTTTCCCAGTTTGGGAATAGCACAACTTCTTCGTTGTTCCAATCAAACCAGGATGAATCACTTTGTGAAAAGCTTGATTTGGATACATAATGTTGTGGAGAATCACCAGGAAGTTGGATAAATCTCATAGGAGTTGGCATGAAGAAGTTATCCCACTTTCAAATCAGGTGATTCCAGTTTCCCAGTTTGGGAATAGCACAGCTTCTTCGTCGTTCCAATCAAACCAGGATGAATCTCTTTGTGAAAAGCTTGATTTGGATACATAAAGTGGTGGAGAATCACCAGGAAGTTGAATAAATCTCATAGGAGTTGGCATGAAGAAGTTATCCCACTTTCAAATCAGGAGATTCCAGTTTCCCAGTTTGGGAATAGCACAGCTTATTCGTCGTTCCAATCAAACCAGGATGAATCTCTTTGTGAAAGGCTTGATTTGGATACATAAAGTAAACACTTTTGTGTTTTAGAGTGTGTTTAATAATAATCAGAGAAGATTAGAGTAAAGATTAGAGAGAATAGAGAGATTCTAGAGAGAGAGAGAGACTCAAAACTCTATTAATTGATTTAATGATTCAGATACAAGATATATATGAAGAGATAAGGCTGATAAAGTGTATTTGGAAATCCATAAGCATGTGGAGTCAATGGACAGGCTGGAACTCCTTTTGAAATGCTTGGCTGTGTTTCCTCACATGCTTGCTATAGTAATAAAGCATTTTCCCCTTTCCAGCTCAAGACAGCCTGTCCATGTGCTCCTTATCCTCTCCAAATACCCTTGGACGTTTTTACTCTCCAAATGGATGTAAGGTAACTTCCCAAGCTCTAACTTAGTTACCTTTATCCAGAAATGGTGAAACTCCAAAGCTACTGTGGTAAAAACTCCAAAGTTACTGTCTCACTTCATTCATCCCCAAAGCTTTGTTGAACTGAAGAGAAGAATGGAGCTTGTGCATAAATAGGGCAAGCTTCAGGTGATCTCCGGAAGAGTTCTACAAAGCTTCAGGAGAGTCTTGAAGTATCTATCATGGGTGAAGTTAAGTTCAAGAAGGGCTTAGACTGATCTTAAGAAGACATGGAAGAAGTATGGAGGTGAATGGTTGAACGTGCAAAGTTAGGGCGAGGCCGGTACGGACGGCCGTACGGATGGTACGGCCCGTACGGACATGATCGACTCAAAACTTATGTACTCGGCCATTTGAAGCTATTTGAGGGCTGTGCAAATATAGGGCATTGGTGTACGGTTATGGCAAGTCCGTACAGCCAAGGAGAAGCTCTAATATGAATGTGCAAAGTCCGGGATGGTGAGAAGCATCAAATGGAACAAGAAGATGCTTTGGAGGCAAGAAGATTCAAATAAGAGTTGGCGCCAGTCTGTGGGTTATGGGATTGGTTGTAGTGGTCTAAGGACAGGCTGTAAAGAGCTGTAAAGGAAGAGCAAGGCTTGACCAAGTATCTGGCCAAAGAAGAGGGCAGATACATAAGGCTGTGTGGAGCATTTCTAGCCTTGCCTTCCCACATCCAATCAGGCGACAACAACAAGCTGCAAAGACCACAAGACTGAATCAAGATCGTCCAATTCAAATCAGAGCATCTCCACCCTTCATGTCTTATCTATTACTTTAGGGTTTCATGAGTTTGTAACCTGTTTCTATATAAAGACCCCATTAGGGCGAATTGTAAGCCTTAAGTGAGTAAGGGGGGAAAACCCTTCTCCTTCATGTTCTATGAAAGTCTGTTCTTGATACTAAGTCTCTAATCTATTCTCCAAGTCTCTCAGTCTCTTTAATCTGGTTACCTAGTCTCTTTCATACTCTAAATCTCTCCCCCATACTCCTAAGTCTTAAATCTGTTCACATAAACTCTCCTAAACACTTTCTTACACACACACCTTGAGTGAATCCTTATAAACTCACATGGTATCAGAGCCAGGTTCATCAGAACCTGAGCTGTAGCTTCCGCATTCAAGTCACAAGTCTGTCTCACCATGAAGCCAAGCCATGAAGATCTGTCCAGCCAGCTCTCTCACTTCGAGAAGAAGATGTCTGAAGCTATTATGGAGGTTTATCATGGCGGTTCCTTCCTGTTCCAGTCCATACAAGGCGAGCCATTCCTTCTGTCCAAGAGGAAACCTTTGAAGAAGAGTTCTTTCCCTAGTTCCAGAAGCTGGCGAGTTCAAGAGATGAAGAAAGGAGGAACCTTTGGAGGTGAAAGTTCAAGTAGCGGTCATAAACACCAGGAGGGGCTGTTGGGTGAAGATTCAGCATCTCCAGTCCATTAAAAGAGCATGACCGGTTGCAAAGGAGGCTCAAGGAACTAGCACTAGTTCCTTGTTTGTAAGCTACTCCTATCTCTCTTAAAAATGAACTTGTGACTGTGCCTGGTTGTTGTGATGTGTATTGATTGAAAAACCTGAGGATAATGTGTGATTGCTAAATAACTAGTTGAATCTATCCCAGGATGCTTTAAAGGCTTGTGTAGTGTTTAAAGAGTAAAATGCTTGCTCCTGTTAAGTAATGAGTTTGCTAAAATGTGAAATGGTATTGTTTGAAAGTCATGAACTGAAAACAGATTGAAAGTAATGCATTGTCTGATGTTAAGTGATGATAGAAATGCTTAGCCTAAATTATAAATGAATGTGTGATGAATTATATTGTTGCATTCATGAATTGAAACTGGTTAAGGTTAGGGCATAATGTCAAATGGCTATCTGATATTGAAGCATTAGATTCATGTCTAAGTGCTGAGTAAAGAAGCTTTTAAGAGTGCCTAAGTAACTTGTCTTGAATCTGTTAGGATCCTGCTTGTACTTAGAGAGTTAGCTTGCAAAGAATAGAACTTGATAATGCCTTGTGTCTATCTGTTGCATTGCTTGTGATAGGAGGAATCAAACTTGATAAGTTGTTAATCAAGATTTGACATCAATACTATTGAAAATGGTTAAATGCTTAATGTCAGTTCTAAATAAACATGTCATGTTAAGGTGATAGATTATATTATCTAATCATGCTTGCCTTCATGAGTTAGAAACTGAGTAAGATTAATGCATACTGCCTTGTTGCATTTAGATTGAAGTCTAAGTTGCATATTAAGGAATGATTAAAATTGCCTAAAGACTTTGACTTAAACATGATAAGGTCTTGCTTAGTATTTAGAAAATGGTTGCTTGCATAGATAAGAACTTGACATTGTCTTGACTCTATCTAATGTTATAAAGCTTGAGACATTGGTGATCAAACTTGATGAAGTCAAGGATTGATCCCAATGCAATTGTGTCTTATCTTTGCTGGAGTTTGAGTGGTGTTTCAGGTTCACAAGAAGTGTTCTTTGCTCACCATCCATCCAAGTAGAAGAGGAGGACTTTGCCATTGTTAAAGCAATGGAGAAAAACTTGTGTGTATGGCCGGTTGAGATAGCGCAGCTAGTAATAGTGATGAGCTCCTGGTTCATGGAGACACACAAGTAAAGGTCATCACCTAAGTCTAGGGGAGACTGATGACCTGAAGGCATTGGAGCTGAAGGCAATGGCAGATCGGTTGGGTTAAGCGCAGCTGTAGGTAGTGATGTGCTCCCGGTTTGAAGTCTCATTGAGACTCACTTCAAGCTTGCACCTACACTCAGTCAAGCTTGAGGTGTGGACTCAAGTGAGCTACCAGAAGATCCTCTAAGCTCAATGACCTGGTTCCTCAAG
Source organism: Brassica napus (assembly GCF_020379485.1). Lineage (NCBI taxonomy): Eukaryota > Viridiplantae > Streptophyta > Magnoliopsida > Brassicales > Brassicaceae > Brassica > Brassica napus. Next base: position 102,399 of record NW_026015623.1, read on the forward strand.
GCCATTGCAAGCTGATCATGTGTTGATGCAGCCGAAGTAGAGGGAAGAAGAAAGCCACTCAATGAGCTTCTAATAAGAAGTACTTGGAGAGTAAGCTGAGGTATCTCCTGAGTGCAATGGTGGTTAAGTGGGGAAGTAAGCATCAAGTCTGAAGAAGATGGAGGTGTTCCCACAAGGTTGTTAGTAAGCATGTGTGATTAAAAGGAGAAGCTGTTAAGCTTAGCAAGTGAGGACTTAAGTGGCGAAATGAAGAGACCACTCCTCACCATCTTAAACAAGGGAGTAAACCTAATCTCATCTATCTTAATATGTCTTGATAGGTTTATCTCCTGATTATACTATGTGGTTTCTCTAATTTCATTAAGAGTTTATAGCTTCTAGTATAATGTCTAGGCTAATTGCACTGAAATTGTGTTGTTATTGCATTGTCTTGAGTGTGGTCATAAACTTGAATCATCATGAATGTGTTGTAGAATTGAGTAGAATGTCTCTGCTACTTGCATCATGATTGATAAGTTATTTTGCATACATAAGCATATCTCATACTGTCTAAATTCAATCCTAGTGTTATCTGATGCTATTGTCTATGTTTAATCCATCAATGAAAGTCTTGCATCAATTAGAAATTGTCTAAGTTGCTTGCATCATTGGTTCTGATTGAAACTGTTGTGCATAACTTTAAATATTAATCATGGATTGAACCTGTTGCATTCATATAGCTAATGATTTAAGATTGTGCATTCATGTAGTAATGCATTTAAAAATGAGCCTAAATTGCAAATGTACTGATGTAAACTTGCATTGCATTTAGAGAACTTGATAATCATAATCACCTAGGTTGTTATTGTTAGAGATTGAAATCTACTTGTCTTGACTCAATCCAGTTCTGAGTGTTGCTATGCCATAGTTAAATCCATCAGTGATGTCTTATAAGCATTTAGAAGTATGTCTAAGCTACTTGAATCATTGGCTGTGATAAAACTAGTAAGCATAAACATGAATTGAGTCACGCTCATTGCCTTGATTGCATAAGTATCATCTAGTCTTGTGTTCATTTGAATTGTGTTCATTTGGATTGAATCTGGTTCATTCATATGGTTAGTGTGAAATCTAATGCATTCATCTATTGTTGCATTTAAAAAAAAAAAAAAAAACTGAATTGAACCTAAAGGGATCAGTGTATTGTTGAAAGCATTGTCTTTGCATATTCTTGTCTTGATTGTCTAGCTTGTTTCAAGTATCATGTAGTATTGTGGCATTGGTGATCAAACAGGATGGATGATCTTGGTTTGATCCCAATGGGATGATCTGATCTTGCATTGAGTTGTGGTGGTGTTAGGTACACAAGGAAGGTGATACATGTAACTCGCCAACAACCAAGAATGTAAAGACAAAGGTCTTGTGCCATTACATATCATCACTAGGACATGTATGATATTTAGAGATCCTTAGAGTAACTAGAATATAAGTAAGAGTTTAAGTAGAGATTAGGAAGAGATTGTGAAAGATTAAGAGACTTGAGAGCTGTTTAGTGTCTAAGAGAGAATCATGGTGACTTAGGAAATTAGAGAGAGACTCAGAACTGTATATCTTATTAATGAGTGAGGTTACATATTTATATTGTTCTAGACATTAGGGTTTTCGAAATACAAGAGTAGATAAGCATGTGAGGTCAAGGGAAGAGCCTTTGCTTTTGTTTGAACCGGCCAATGACTGGCTTCACACGTTCGGGCATCTTCCTGATCCAGGTCCAAGATGCTCTTCCTTTCCAGCCCTTGCCAGCCTGTCCTAGCTGTCAAGCCGCGCCTCCCTTATCCACTCCAACGTCTGGATAAGCTTTTGGTCGAGTGTAACTTCACCTCGGTCCATAAGAGTTACTCGGTGAAGTTACCATCCTAGTTTTACCTTGGTACGGTCAGTGTACGGATGGCCCGTCCGTACCATGCCTTAGTTTACTCTTAACTCCCTTTCCTTTCACTCCTTAGCTTTCTCATGTCCTTAACTCCTCAATGCCTTCACATATACCTCAACACATCTCAACATCAATGCCTTCACATATACCTCAACACATCTCAACACTCCCCCTCAAGCTTAGCTTTATGATAGTCTAAGCTTGGACAGCCATGAGATCTTCCTCATTAAAAACCTCACCAAAGAAAACCCATTGGGACAAAACTTTGATGAGGGAAAAAGAGTAAAGACCTCATGACTTAGGGGATCAGCTCCTTCTCTTCCCAAGATCTATGAGTCCCAATCTAATGTGAATGGACTCCATAGTCTTTTGTCTTGCAGCCTTAGTGAACACATCAGCCAACTGATCTTCACTCCGAGTGTAGCATGGTAAGATGACTCCTAGGATGATCATCTGCCTCACCTTGTGACAATCAACTTCAATGTGCTTGGTTCTCTCATGAAACACCGAGTTGGAGGCAATGTGAATAGCTGCTTGGTTATCACAATGCATTGTCATAGGTGCGGCTTGATCAATCTCCAAATGCTTCAAGATGCCTTTGATCCACACCAGCTCGTTGGTAAGCTTCAGCATAGCTCTATACTCAGCTTCTGCACTTGAGCAAGAGACCACCTTCTGCTTCTTACTCTTCCATGTAACTAAGTTGCCTCCAATGAATGTGCAATAGCCGGTTGTTGATCTCCTATCAGCTCTATCTCCTGCCCAATCAGCATCACAATAGCCCACCACTTCAGTGCTTCCATTGCACCCCATCCAGACTCCTTGATCTGGCGAGCCATTCAGATACATCAGTAGCCTCTCCACCATGTGCCAATGATGTTCCTTGGGAAGCTGCATATGTTGACTCACCTGATTCACAGCAAAACATATGTCAGGTCTTGTGATGGTAAGGTAAATCAATTTGCCAACAAGTTTTCTATAGAGTTTAGGATCATGAAATGGCTTGCTGTCTTCAATCTCCCCCTCTCTTGGTACTTTGTAGCCATCCTCCATAGGCATCCTTGCTGTCTTGCCTCCATAAGCACCTGCATCTTTCAAAAGATCAAGTGTATACTTCCTTTGGGACATGAATAACCCTTCCTTGGATCTACAAATCTCAATTCCAAGAAAGTATTTCATTTCTCCCAAATCTTTGATTTCAAACATGGATTTGAGAAACTCCTTGGTTGCTTTGATACCCTCCTTATCACTACCTGTGATAATGATATCATCCACATACACAAGGAGAGCAACCATACCTGAGGGTGTAGTGAGGGTGAAGAGTGTGTGATCTAACTCTGACTTCCTGAAGCCACGTCCATTCAAAGTTGTGCTCAACTTGTTATACCACGCTCTTGGTGACTGCTTTAAGCCATAGATAGCCTTCTTTAACCTCAGTACATTCCCTTTCTTCACTAGATGGTCTAGACCTGGCGGAGGATACATGTAGACTTCATCCTCAAGTTCCCCTTGTAAGAATGCATTCTTTACATCCATTTGCCACAATCCCCATCCAAGATTAACCGCCAAGCTTAGAACAATCCTAATGGTGTGTAGCTTAGCTACAGGGGCAAATGTCTCAATGTAATCCTCCCCATATGTCTGAGTTTGCTACTAATCTAGTTTTCTTCCTCTCAATCTGTCCATCAGCCTTGTATTTGATTGTGAAGATCCATCTACTAGACACTGCCTTCTTCCCTTTTGGTAGTTCACTCTCATACCATGTATCATTCTTTATCATAGCTCCTGCCTCAGCTCCTACTGATTCCTTCCATTCCTTATCCTTCATTGCCTCTTCATAGCTTCTTGGGATGTGATTCTCATCCAAGTTTACCATGAAAGCACAATGTGCTTCTGGATATTGAGCAAAGGAGCACACGGCTTGAGAAGGATGCTCCACAGCTTCGGCATTGTAGTACACTCTCGTGTTTACCCAGCTAGAAGGATCCTTCTTTATCCTTGTACTCCTTCTTAGTGGCTGCACAACCGGTTCTTCTTCCTGTGCTTCTTCTACCACTTCGTTTTGAGAAGGTGTTTGTATCACACCATGATCATGCCCATGACCATCAGAACCTATGCTCTCTTCTCCTTCGTTCTCTACTCCTCCTTCATCTTGGTTAGCCTCTTGTATAGGCTCTTCATGCTCCTCTCCTCCCTCATGATCAAGGTGGGATGGTGAACCAACTTCAGGAGGTGTAGTCGTGTGATCTCTTGGATCCTGGGATGTACTGATTCCAAGACCTTCAAGGATGATCCGCAAGGTGGTGGCCTTGTCTGATGTTAAGTCCTTCAGGTCTTCTTGATTCTTTTCTTCATAGTACCCTCTATCTTCTAAGAACTTCACGTCTCTAGATACAAGTACTCTTCTTGCTATAGGATCATAGCACTTGTATCCTTTCTGTGTAGCTGAGTATCCTATGAATACAGCCTTGGTACTTCTTGCTTCTAGCTTGTTGCGCATCTCTCCTGGTTTGAGCACAAAGCATAGACATCCAAAGACTTTCAAGTAATCAAGAACTGGCTTGTACTTGTTTAGAACTTCAAATGGAGCCTTCTCATTCAGAATCTTGGTTGGAGTTCTATTGATCAAGTAACAAGCAGTGGCAACCGCATCACTCCAAAATCTCTTTGGAACGTTACTCTGAAACATAAGTGACCTTGCCACCTCCATGAGGTGCCTATTCTTCCTCTCAGCCACTCCATTTTGCTGTGGAGTATACGGACAACTTGTTTGATGTAGAATCCCATATTGTGATAAGTGTTGCTTGAATGCATTGCTTGTGTACTCTCCTCCATTATCTGATCTCAAAATTTTAATCTTAGCATGATAATGGTTAGTCACATAAGTTTGAAAGTTCCTAAATGCATCAAGCACCCTATCTTTGGTCTGAATTAAGGTTAACCAGGTGTATTTGGATTTTTCATCAATGAATGTGACAAAATACTTATAGCTATCTCTAGATAAGCAAGGGGCAGTCCACACATCTGAATGAACTAGATCAAAGCAATTCTCATAAACGGTAGTAGACTTTTGAAACACATTCCTACAATGCTTGCCTAAAATGCAAGCTTCACAATTTTTGTTTTCAAACACAACACCTGGTACCATTAAGTTCAAAGCTTTAACATGAGGGTGTCCTACTCTAGCATGCCACAATGCATGTTTATTCAACAAAGAAGCAGAAGTAAACGAGCAACTATAATCAGGAACAGAAGTGAGTTCTTCAAGCATATAGAGATCTCCTTTAGTCACCCCTTTCCCAATCAATCTACTGCTCTCAATATCCTGAAACTTCACATCATTAGGACTAAAGATAACATTGCATTGTAAATCATTAGTACATTTCTTTACAGATAATAGGTTTGATGTGAATTCAGGCATGTAAAAAGCTTTAGATTCTTTGTTAAACAACTTAAGCTTCCCTATTCCCTTAATAGGTATCTTATCTCCATTTGCTATCATCACATGCCCATGAGTAGGTTCTATATCCTTAATCAGTTTCTCATCACTTATCATATGATGTGATGCACCAGAATCAATAATCAATGGTTTATCTACTCGTTTAGCATTATGACATAGATTACTAAGTGATGGAGACATCCTATCATTTCTAGCAATGTGTGCATATCTATACTCATTCCTAGCTTCTAACCGTTCTACTAGTTCTCTAATCAAGTGATCATCCTTATATGCAATCATAGAGGCTCCAAAGGAATAACCATAAGTGTTACCGTTTTCCTTTAGCATTTTGAAGAGTGCATCAAGGTCTGATCTCCTGATGTAGTCATTGTTGCTGCATGAGCTTGAGGCGCCTGTGTAAGCCACCAGAGACTTCCCATTCCCATCATTGCCTCCATGACCATCCACCTCACTTGTCTTGATGGTGCCAGCTCCACTTGATCCTTCAGTCACATTTGCCCTTCCCTCACGCTCCTTCATGAACTTGGCCGGCTTGAGGTGTGGGTGTAGTATCCAACATTGGCTCTTCTTATGACCATGCTTCTTGCAATGATCACAGTTACCATTGAACTTCCTGTCCTCATACTTCCCGTGAGATGCCTTGTTAGCTTGTGGAGCTTCGGTTAAGTCCTCATGAGCTGCCTGATTGGCAAGAGAGAGCTCCCCCTTTCCTCCAAACAACCCCATAGACCCTTGCTCCCTTTGGATTTGCGCACACACATCCTCAAGGTCCGGAAGCTTGTCAGCCCTTAACATGTGCTGGATGAGTTGAGTGTAGGCCGGGTTCAACGTGAGAAGCAGCCCAAAGACCTTATCTTGCTCACGCCTCTCATTCAACTGATCAGGATCAGTTGTGCTCGGCCTCAGCATCTCCAGTTCTGACCATAAGGACCTGAACCTTCCCAAGTGCTTAGTGAACTCCATATCCTCTTGTACTAGACGGTTGATAGCTTGCTTCACTTCAAACACACGGCTGAGGTTGGAGATGTTCCCATACACCTTCTTCAGCGTGTCCCACAGCTCCTTGGCTGATTCACAGTAGCTGTAGGCATCCAAGATAGCTGGATCCAAGGATGCGTGTAAAACCGTCATCACCAGCATGTCTTCTTGTTGCCATTTCTCTACAGCCACTTCATTGGAGACCTCTTCTTGATCTCCTCCCTGAGTAATGAGTTTCGGAGCCTCCCCTGTTGTGATGTGCCCCCACAAACCCTTACTTCCCACCGCAGTCTTCACCATCCGAGACCACACAAGGTAGTTGTTACCTTTGAAAGTAACCGCTACCTTCATCCTCATGTTCATACCATGTTCCATCTTTGCTCAGCTTGACTTGAACAGCTTGAATCTGATGAAATCTTGAGTCTTGAATCACGTACACACACCAATCTTGAGTCTAGGATCGCGTAAACACACACTGAACGTAGCACAGCCCAAACACCTTCAAAGCCACTCGCGTGTAGCTTCAAAGCCTTCAGCTTGTAACTCTCTAAAGATCAAACCCCAGATTCTAATGAACCTGGCTCTGATACCATATGATATTTAGAGATCCTTAGAGTAACTAGAATATAAGTAAGAGTTTAAGTAGAGATTAGGAAGAGATTGTGAAAGATTAAGAGACTTGAGAGCTGTTTAGTGTCTAAGAGAGAATCATGGTGACTTAGGAAATTAGAGAGAGACTCAGAACTGTATGATCTTATTAATGAGTGAGGTTACATATTTATATTGTTCTAGACATTAGGGTTTTCGAAACACAAGAGTAGATAAGCATGTGAGGTCAAGGGAAGAGCCTTTGCTTTTGTTTGAACCGGCCAATGACTGGCTTCACACGTTCGGGCATCTTCCTGATCCAGGTCCAAGATGCTCTTCCTTTCCAGCCCTTGCCAGCCTGTCCTAGCTGTCAAGCCGCGCCTCCCTTATCCACTCCAACGTCTGGATAAGCTTTTGGTCGAGTGTAACTTCACCTCGGTCCATAAGAGTTACTCGGTGAAGTTACCATCCTAGTTTTACCTTGGTACGGTCAGTGTACGGATGGCCCGTCCGTACCATGCCTTAGTTTACTCTTAACTCCCTTTCCTTTCACTCCTTAGCTTTCTCATGTCCTTAACTCCTCAATGCCTTCACATATACCTCAACACATCTCAACATCAATGCCTTCACATATACCTCAACACATCTCAACAACATGTTAGTCCATAAACTACAGGAAGTGTAGTGTGATAGAATATGCAATGAGAGATGGCCATTGCATAATACCATTGGACATATCTAGTCCTTAGTCTAGAGGAAGTGTAGCATGGGTCATTATGCAATGAGAGGTGTGTCTTGTGAGACTCTCTATGGTGATTCAAACACCCTAGTTCCTGGTTAAGGAAGAGAGTAAACTCACAAGCAGAAAGCTATCATAAAAGATGATAGTTATTAGACCATGGAGATGCATAGGATTATCACAAGCTTAGCTCCTTCTAGTCTCGGTTCTAAGCTTGAGAGGGAGTCTTAATGCATATGATCCATGGTCAGTAACAAGTCTTTGCAAAGGCTTCTACAAAGGATCATCAACCGGACCAAGTCAGTGTGGCGTGTCTAGGTAAGAGGCTGTTCAGAGCAGTCTTGGCGAGTGAGGAAGAAGGCTCTCCATCAATGCGGCTTCAATGAGAGGTGATTGAGGAGAAGCTGATGAATCCATTCTGCCTTTCCAAGAAGTTGATGATGCCATGAAGATGGTGCATTGGCCGAGTTAGGAAACTCACAAAAACACAAGGGAAGTACCATTGCTTGAGCCTCACTAAAGGTGTTCCTGGTCATTTCCTAGCTTCTCTAAGGTGGCTGTGAAGTCTGTTGAGAAGGGGAGATCCAAACCAGTTCTATAAAGAGGGCAAGCCGTGTGTGAAGTGTTGATAAGCCTCACTGGTGTTTTGAAGATGATCTGGTTGTGTCCTAGCTCCTCTAGGATGGCTGTGAAGTCAGTTGAGAGGGGGAGACTTCAAACCGGTTCCATGGAGAGGTGAAGCTGAAGTATGAAGTGTGCGCAAAGCTGTGAAGAGTTGCTGCACCTAGTAGGCCGTGATCCAGAGCTTCTTGTGTCCAACCACACTGGTTCTAAGGCACAAGAGCTCACTGGCCAATCCCTAGGCTTTGGAGAGCTCTACTCTTTTTCCCTTGCAAGGTTTTGTCCCAATGGGTTTTCCTTGTAAGGTTTTTAATGAGGGAGACTCTTCAGAGTTCCAAGCTTGGCTTAGGATCTCCTAAAGTCAAGCTTGAGGGGGAGTGTTGAACTGAAGAGAAGAATGGAGCTTGTGCATAAATAGGGCAAGCTTCAGGTGATCTCCGGAAGAGTTCTACAAAGCTTCAGGAGAGTCTTGAAGTATCTATCATGGGTGAAGTTAAGTTCAAGAAGGGCTTAGACTGATCTTAAGAAGACATGGAAGAAGTATGGAGGTGAATGGTTGAACGTGCAAAGTTAGGGCGAGGCCGGTACGGACGGCCGTACGGATGGTACGGCCCGTACGGATGGTACGGCCCGTACGGACATGATCGACTCAAAACTTATGTACTCGGCCATTTGAAGCTATTTGAGGGCTGTGCAAATGTAGGGCATTGGTGTACGGTTATGGCAAGTCCGTACAGCCAAGGAGAAGCTCTAATATGAATGTGCAAAGTCCGGGATGGTGAGAAGCATCAAATGGAACAAGAAGATGCTTTGGAGGCAAGAAGATTCAAATAAGAGTTGGCGCCAGTCTGTGGGTTATGGGATTGGTTGTAGTGGTCTAAGGACAGGCTGTAAAGAGCTGTAAAGGAAGAGCAAGGCTTGACCAAGTATCTGGCCAAAGAAGAGGGCAGATACATAAGGCTGTGTGGAGCATTTCTAGCCTTGCCTTCCCACATCCAATCAGGCGACAACAACAAGCTGCAAAGACCACAAGACTGAATCAAGATCGTCCAATTCAAATCAGAGCATCTCCACCCTTCATGTCTTATCTATTACTTTAGGGTTTCATGAGTTTGTAACCTGTTTCTATATAAAGACCCCATTAGGGCGAATTGTAAGCCTTAAGTGAGTAAGGGGGGAAAACCCTTCTCCTTCATGTTCTATGAAAGTCTGTTCTTGATACTAAGTCTCTAATCTATTCTCCAAGTCTCTCAGTCTCTTTAATCTGGTTACCTAGTCTCTTTCATACTCTAAATCTCTCCCCCATACTCCTAAGTCTTAAATCTGTTCACATAAACTCTCCTAAACACTTTCTTACACACACACCTTGAGTGAATCCTTATAAACTCACAAGCTTCATCTCTTCACTTCTTGGTCTTCATCTCAACACTCTCCCTCAAGCTTGACCATGTAGAACAAGTCAAGCTTGGAAACCATGAAGACCTCCCTCATTAAAAACCTTACCAAAGAAAACCCAATGGGATAAAACCTTGATGAGGGAAAAAGAGTGGAGACTCCATGGTTAAGGGGCTCAGCTCCTAGGAGTAAGATCAATGAGTCCAAGTCTTGATAGTATGGACTCCATTGTCTTTAATCTCGCTGCTTTAGTAAACACATCTGCAAGCTGATCTTCACTTCTTGTATAACATGGCAATATCACTCCAAGTATAATCATCTGCCTCACCTTGTGGCAATCAACTTCTATATGCTTCGTCCTCTCATGAAAGACTGAGTTAGAAGCAATGTGGATAGCTGCTTGATTGTCACAATGCATTGTCATAGGAGTACTCTGCTCAATCTCCAAATGCTTCAAGATCCCCTTGATCCACACCAACTCGTTTGTCAGCTTCAACATGGCTCTATACTCAGCTTCAGCACTTGAACAGGAGATAACCTTCTGCTTCTTACTCTTCCAAGTGACCAAGTTCCCTCCAATGAATGTACAATACCCAGTAGTTGATCTCCTGTCCACTCTATCTCCTGCCCAATCAGCATCACAATATTCAACCACTTCTGTACTGCCATTACAACCCATCCAAACTCCTTGACCAGACGTGCCACTCAAATACCTCAGTATCCTATCAACCATCTTCCAATGATGGACCTTTGGCGCCTGCATATGTTGACTCACTTGATTCACCGCAAAGCATATATCTGGCCTAGTGATGGTCAAGTAGATCAGCTTGCCAACCATCTTCCTGTATAGCTTAGGATCCTCAAACAGCTGCTTCTCTTCAACCTCCCCCTCACGCAGAACCTTATATCCCTCCTCGAGGGGTGTCTTAGCTATCTTTCCTCCAAGCACATCAGTCTCCTTCAACATATCCATAGTATACTTCCTTTGAGACATAAACAAACCCTCCTTTGATCTGCATATCTCAATGCCCAGAAAATACTTCATCTCTCCCAAATCCTTGATGTCAAACACAGATTTGAGAAACTCCTTAGTAGCTTGAATCCCTGCCTTATCACTCCCTGTGATAATCAAATCATCCACATACACTAGAATCACAATGATCCCTGAAGGTCCTGTCAAGGTGAAGAGAGTGTGATCTAATTCGGACTTCCTAAAGCCTCTCCCATTGAGTGTTGTACTCAGCTTCCTGTACCAAGCTCTAGGTGATTGTTTTAGCCCATATATTGCCTTCTTCAATCTCAAAACATTCCCTGGCTTTACTAGATGCTCAAGACCAGGAGGAGGAAGCATGTATACCTCATCTTCTAGCTCACCTTGTAAGAAAGCATTCTTCACATCCATCTGCCACAAATCCCACTCCAAGTTTGTTGCAATGGACAACACAATCCGAACTGTATGTAGCTTAGCTACTGGTGCAAAGGTATCAATGTAATCCTCTCCATAGGTCTGTGTAAATCCTCTTGCAACCAATCTGGTCTTCTTCCTATCAATCTGTCCATTTGCAAGATACTTGATTGTGAAGATCCATCTACTAGATACAGCCCTCTTTCCCTTAGGCAGCTCACTCTCATACCATGTATCATTTTTGATCATAGCACCTGCTTCAGCTCCCACTGATTCTTTCCATTCCTTGTCTAACATAGCTTCTTCATAAGTCCTTGGTACATAACTCTCATCCAGACTAATCATAAAGGCATAATGCTCTTCTGGAAACTCTGCAAAGGAACACACGGCTTGAGAAGGATGCTCCACAGCCTGGGCATTGTAGTACACTCTCGTGTTTACCCAGTTGGAAGCATCCCTCTTTATCCTTGTGCTCCTCCTCAATGGTTGAACCTGATCCTCAGTATGAACCTCTGCTTGAACCTCTGTTTCTGTCTCACTCACCTCCTCTTGATCATGAACCTCTCCTTGCTCATCCACACTGACCTGAGGAAAATTCTCTACTTCTTGTGTCACCACTTGATCATGATGACCTGAATCCCCTTGGTGCTGCTCTGGCACTCTTGATTCAGACTCATTTCCCCCCTCATGATTATGATTTTTAAAGAGATCTCTACTCTGGTAGTATGTGTGTGTGTATAAGCTTCAATAAAGAATGATTAGAGCTTGTTCTAGGTGATATAGAGAAGAGATTGGTGAGAGTGTTTATGAGTGTATGAGAGACTTAAGAACAGAGATTAAGAGACTTGAGAGACTAGAGAGACTGAGAGAATAAGAGACTGAAGATTAGTGTTTTAGATTAGAGAAGGAGAGGGGAAACCCCCTTACTCACTTAATCCATTACAATCGCCAATACTTGGCTTATATATGGCTCTACACTTTGCAATATCATAAACCTATATCCTAAGGCTGATATTAACTCGAATGATGGACGGCCTGGATGGGAGGAGACTGGTCTTTGGTCTTGGCAGCTTGTCTTGTAATTGGTTGATTCAAAACTGAGGCAAAAGGAGGATGAAGGCGCCAATGTATCTTGCTCCTTATGTGACCAGATAGATGCTTCTCCTTTTGCCTTTACCTTTTGCTTTTGCTTTCACTTTACAGCTAGCTCCTTATCCATTGCTAGCTCCTTATCCATACAAGATGCTCAGCATATTCCTTCCCTCCATAAGCCTTCAACGGTCATGTTAATTCAAACCTGCCGCGCCCACACATTGCACAACTTCACATAATGCTGAACTGGATGAATGGATGAGGCTCGGGTGTTGTACTGTCTCTGTACGGCTTGTACCATCCGTACACTTGCCCTAACTATGCACAACACTTATCCCTCCTATTTAATTGATTCATTCCTCCTCTTGATTTCCTCATGGCTGTACCATGGCCTTATCATTCGCCCAAGCTTTGCACTTCATGTTGTACACGCTCTATCTTCTCTTCAGTTCAACACTCCCCCTCAAGCTTGACTTTAGGAGATCCTAAGCCAAGCTTGGAACTCTGAAGAGTCTCCCTCATTAAAAACCATACAAGGAAAACCCATTGGGACAAAACCTTGCAAGGGAAAAAGAGTAGAGCTCTCCAAAGCCTAGGGATTGGCCAGTGAGCTCTTGTGTCTTAGAACCAGTGTGGTTGGACACAAGAAGCTCTGGATCATGGCCTAATGGGTGCAGCAACTCAACACAGCTTTGCGCACACTTCACACTTCAGCTTCACCTCTTCATGGAACCGGTTTGAAGTCTCCCCCTCTCAACTGACTTCACAGCCATCTTAGAGAAGCTAGGACACGACCAGATCATCTTCAAAACAACAGTAAGGCTGATCAACACTTCACACATGACTTGCCCTCTTCATAGTACTGGTTTGGATCTCCCCTTCTCAACAGACTTCTCAGCCACCTTAGAAAAGCTAGGAAATGACCAGGAACATCTTTAGTGAGGCTCAAGCAATGGTACCTGATACATTATCCCAAAGGTGCATCAGTACCTATCAAAACCAAGAAAATGAATATCCTGCATCACACTTGATGCACACAATCTCATAATTCAATCATAATCATCTCAAGTATCTTTCCAAGCACAAGCAATGAATAAGATGAATGAAAAAAAGGTCTAAGGGAACTTCCCTTGTGTTTTTGGTCTAAGGGAACTTCCCTTGTGTTTTTGTGAGTTTCCTGACTCGGCCAATGCACCATCTTCATGGCATCATCAACTTCTTGGAAAGGCAGAATGGATTTATCAGCTTCTCCTCAATCACCTCTCATTGAAGCCGCATTGATGGAGAGCCTTCTTCTTCCTCACTTGCCAAGGCTGCTCTGAACAGCCTCTTACCTAGACACGCCACTGACTTGGTCCAGTTGATGATCCTTTGTAGAAGCCTTTGCAAAGACTTGTTACTGACCATGGATCATATGCATTAAGACTCCCCCTCAAGCTTAGAACCGAGACTATAAGGAGCTAAGCTTGTGATGATCCTATGCATCACCATGGTCTAATAACTATCATCTTTCATGATAGCTTTCTTCTTGTGAGTTTACTCTCTTCCTTAACCAGGAACTAGGGCGTTTGAATCACCATAGAGAGTCTCACAAGACACACCTCTCATTGCATAATGACCCATGCTACACTTCCTGTAGACTAAGGACTAGATATGTCCAATGGTATTATGCAATGGCCATCTCTCATTGCATACTTAATCACACTACACTTCCTGTAGATTATGGACTATCATGTCCTAGTGATGATATGCAATGGCGCAAGACCCTTGTCTTTACATTCTTGGTTGTTGGCGAGTTACATGTATCACTTCCCTTGTGTACCTAACACCACCACAACTCAATGCAAGATCAGATCATCCCATTGGGATCAAACCAAGATCATCCATCCTGTTTGATCACCAATGCCACAATAATATATGATACTTGAAACAAGCTAGACAATCAAGACAAGAATATGCAAAGACAATGTATGCTTTCAACAATACACTGATCCCTTTGTTGAGAAGAGGAAGCCATTATGAGAAGGAAAGGTAGAGCTAAGCAAGTGATGGGAAAGAGTACGGACAGTACGGCCTAGGTACGGACAGTACGGCCCATGTACGGACAGGGGCTTGGCCGTACATCTAAGGAAACATAAAGGGAGAAGGAGATGGGTGAGTAAAGCCTCTACAGCACACGGAGGGTCTCAAGACTGATCAGACCGTTTAGGGATAAGGGAGGGACGAGCCTTATCCATCCAGGCCGTGGACAGGCTGTAAAGGCAAAGGCAAAGCGTGTGAGCCTTACCGTCCACTCATTCAAAAGAAACGCTCCCTTTGGTCTTGACTACACATGCTTATGACTAGTGATGTTTTCCCTTAACTTGTAAACCCTAATGCCTCTTCTATAAATGATGTAATCTCATCTCATAATAAGATTAGACAGTTCTATCCTATCAATCTCTCTCTCTACACATTTCCATAATGATTCTCCATTAGTCACTAATCCTTTCTCTACTCAACCTAAATCATACTACTCTCTCATATACAACTCAGATTCTCTAAAAGATTTCATGGTATCAGAGCCAGGTTGCAAAGGATCTGAGTTCTAGTTTGAAACGTTGAGAAACAAGTTTGAAGCTTTGAAGTCATCCGTGGAAGATCAAAGCTCAAAGGTGTTCATCTTTGTGTGTGTGTGGGTTCTAGACAAGTTCAGATCAGTTCTTACAAGACTCGTTGGATCAAGGTCTCATCTATCTCAAGCTTTTAAAGTCAAGCTGTGTAAAGATGGAGAACATGAAGATGAAGGTGGCGATTACCTTTAAGGGGAACAACTACCTGGTTTGGTCTCGGCTAGTGAAGACCATCGTTGGAAGTAAGGGCTTGTGGAGTCATGTCACAACCGGTGAAGCTCCAAAGCTCATTACTCAAGTAGAAGACCAAGGAGAGGTCTCAAGTGAAGCTGTAGAGAAGTGGCAGCAAGAAGACATGGTGGTGATGTCTGTTCTTCATGGGTCGTTGGAGCCGGCGATACTGGAGGCATACAGCTACTGTGAGTCAGCCAAGGAGCTGTGGGACACTTTGAAGAAAGTGTATGGGAACACTTCAAACCTGAGCCGGGTCTTTGAGGTGAAGCAAGCCATCAACAACCTAGTGCAAGAAGACATGGAGTTCACCAAACATTTGGGGAGGTTCAGGGCTTTGTGGTCCGAGCTAGAGATGTTGAGGCCAAGCACAACTGATCCAGATCAGTTGAATGAGAGGCGCGAGCAAGACAAGGTGTTTGGGTTACTACTCACGCTGAGTCCTGCCTACTCCGGTCTCATTCAGCATATGTTGAGGTCTGATAAGCTCCCTGATCTTGAGGATGTATGCTCACAGATTCAGAAAGAGCAAGGCTCCATTGGATTGTTTGGAGGCAAAGGAGGGCTCTCATTGGCCAATCAAGCTGCTCAAGCCGATCAGAATGAAGCCCCTCAAGCAAACAAGGCGGGTTATGGCAAGTATGAGGACAAGAGGTTCAATGGGAACTGTGATCATTGCAAGAAGTATGGGCACAAGAAGAGTCAGTGCTGGATCCTTCATCCTCACCTGAAGCCAACTAAGTTCTTGAAAGAAAAAGAAGCAAGGTCACACATGACCGAGAGCTCCTCGGGTGCTGGTTCATCAAGCAGGGCAAATGAAGGAGATACGCGTGATGTGGGTGATGGGAAGTCACTTGTGGCTTACACTGTTGAGATGAGTTGAGTATATGGATATGAAGAGATAAGGTGTTGAAGAGAAGAGGAGAAAGGAATGAGGGGACTTTGGGCAAGCATGGTACGGACGGCCGTACAAGGCCGTACATGGCCGTACCGTCCGTACTAAATGCCTCGACCAGAAGTTACCCAACCTGACCAAGTGAAACCGTAACAAGGTAGAAGTTACCTTAAGGGCTTAGTGAAGGGATAAGACTGGTAGGAGGATAAGGGACGCGCGTGCCAGGCTGGAACAGGCTGGAAAGTAGTCCAAGATGCCATAAGCATGTGAGCCATCCTGGCCAATCATTCAAAAGGCTCCCATTGACTCCACACGGTTAAACAGTGGTGATTTCCCTTCTTGTAAACCCTTGTGTCTCCCTTATAAATATGTAACCTCACTCATTAATAAATTAAGCAAGTTTTGAGACTCTCTCTTAGTCTTTAAATCTCAATGGTTCCATATTAGACTCCTAATCTCATTCCATACTCTAATCTTCACTAAATCGTTTCTAGTCTTTCCTAAACACTCAGATTACTCTAAACATTACTAAAACTCATATGGTATCAGAGCCAGGTTAGTGAGAATCTGAGTTCGTGTTAGGCTCTTTAGAGATTCAAGATTGAAGCTTTGAAGAGTTTGGTTGGTGTTCTTGTGCTCTTGGGAGGTTCCGGGTATTGTCCGAGTTCAAAGACTAGTTTTTAGTGTGTTGCTGAAGCTGTGAGGTTGAAGACCGAGGCAGTGAGTGTTCTTACAAGTCTTTTAACTCAAGATCCAGTTTGTGAAGTCTAGAGAAGTCATCGTTCATCATGGAGAGTGGTATGAACATGAACATGAAGGTAGCGGTTTGCTTCAAGGGAACCAACTACTTGGTGTGGTCTCGGATGGTGAGAACCACGGTGGGAAGCAAAGGGCTTTGGAAGCACATCACGCCAGGAGAAGCTCCAAAGCTCATCACCCAAGGAGAAACTGAAGGAGAAGCCGCAAGCAAAGCGGAAGAGAAGTGGCATCAGGAGGACATGTTGGTGATGTCAGTGCTGCATGCTTCACTTGAGCCGGCGATTCTAGATGCATACAGTTACTGTGAATCAGCTAAAGAGCTGTGGGAGACGTTGAAGAAGGTGTATGGGAATACATCAAACCTGAGCCGTGTGTTTGAGGTGAAGCAGGCTATAAACAACTTGGTACAAGAGGATATGGAGTTCACCAAGCATCTAGGGAGGTTCAGAACACTCTGGTCCGAGCTGGAGATGTTGAGGCCAAGCACTACAGATGCAGATGAGCTCAACAAAAGAAGAGAGCAAGACAAGGTCTTTGGGCTACTCCTCACCATGAATCCGGCGTACAATGGTCTTATCCAACACTTGCTTAGAGAGGACACACTACCTGATCTTGAAGAAGTGTGCGCAAGGATTCAGAAGGAACAAGGCTCTATTGGGTTGTTTGGAAAGAAAGGAGAGCTATCTCTCGTAAATCAAGCAACTCAAGAGGAGGGAGGGGAAGCTCCACAAGCACACAAGGCTGCGCATGGGAAGTATGATGAGAGGAGGTTCAATGGGAACTGTGATCACTGCAAGAAGCATGGCCACAAGAAGAGCCAATGCTGGATACTCCATCCCCATCTCAAGCCGGCAAAGTTTATGAAAGACAGAGAGGCAAGGGCTAATATCTCAGATGGAGCAAGCGCAAGTGGAGCAGGTACTAGCAAAGGGAAGGAGATAGATGGGCGTGAAGGAGGTGATGGGAAGTCTCTTGTAGCCTACACTGGAGCCCCAAGCAACCGTGGGAACTATGATCAAGAGTATCTAAGGAGATCCGACCTGGATGCTCTCATCAAGCTCTTTAAAGAGCATGGTAACACATTTGCTTATTCCTTTGGTGCTAGGGCTATAGAGAATGATGAGAATCTAACTAGAACTGATAGGATGCATGAAAGTGTGATTGAGATGTTAAACCAATCTAGAACGGCTAGTTTTGCTAGGAATGATCATGCATTCAAACCATCTAGTATACTTGCTCATATTGCTAGTTCACATACCATCAAGCCTTTAGTAGTTGATTCTGGTGCATCTCATCATATGATAAGTGACACTAGTTTGATTAAAAACATTGTACCAATGAATGGAAATGTGATGATAGCTAATGGAGATAAGATACCTATTAGAGGAATAGGAAGTCTTAAACTGTTTGATAAGGAAACTAAAGCCTTTTATATGCCTGAATTTACTTCAAACTTGTTATCTGTTAAGAAATGTGCTACTGATTTGCAATGCAATGTCATATTCAGTCCTAATGATGTGAAGTTTCAGGATATTAAAAGCAGCAAGATGATTGGAAAGGGAGTTACTAAAGGAGAATTGTATTTACTTGAAGATCTTGCTCCTGTTTCTAGTTATAGCTGCTCGTTTACTTCTGTTTCTGGTTCTAGTTTAAGTAAAAATGCATTGTGGCATGCTAGATTAGGACACCCTCATAATAAGGCTTTAAAACTGATGTTGCCAGGTGTTTCCTTTGAGAATAATGAGTGTGAAGCTTGCATTTTAGGCAAGCATTGTAAGACTGTCTTTACTAAATCTACTACGGTTTATGAGAAGTGTTTTGATTTGATTCATTCTGATGTTTGGACTGCTCCTTGCTTATCTAGAGACAATCAAAAGTATTATGTAACTTTCATTGATGAAAAATCCAAATACACCTGGTTAACTTTAATTCCAACCAAAGATAGGGTACTTGATGCATTTAAGAACTTTCAATCATATGTGACTAACCATTATAATGCCAAGATAAAGATTTTCAGGTCAGATAATGGAGGAGAGTACACGGGACAAGCATTCAAGCTCCATCTATCTCAGCATGGAATACTACATCAGACAAGCTGTCCCTATACTCCACAACAGAATGGTGTGGCTGAGAGAAAGAATAGGCATCTGATGGAAGTGGCCAGGTCTATGATGTTTCAAACCAATGTACCCAAGAAGTTCTGGAGTGATGCGGTCACTACAGCTTGTTATCTCATCAACAGAACACCAACCCTGATTCTGCAAGGGTTATCACCATTTGAGGTATTGAACCGATACAAGCCCTCATTGGAACATATGAAGATCTTTGGGTGTTTGTGTTTTGTGATGGTACCGGGAGAATTAAGAAACAAGCTTGAAGCTAGAAGCTCCAAGGCAATGTTTGTTGGATATTCATCAAGTCAGAAAGGATATAAGTGCTATGATCCTAACACAAGGAGAGTGTTAGTATCTAGAGAGGTGAAGTTTGTGGAAGAAAAAGGATATTATGAGGAGCAGATTCAAGAAGATTTGAAAGATCTCACTTCAGATAGAGCTGCAACCTTGAGGATAATACTAGAAGGACTTGGTATCAATATGGATCAAGGACAGCAAGAAGTAAGAGGCACTACACCAATACCGAATCATCAGACGTCCAATCTTGAACATGAGGGGGGGAATGGAACAGAAACTCAAACTCAAAGTCATGAAGAGAGTTCTGGTTCTCATGATCAAGCTGTGGAGTCAAATGATCAACAAGAAGGAGCTGAAGCAAGTCAGCTAAGGGATGAAGGAGCTGAAGCAAGTCAGCCAAGAGAAGAAGCAAGAGAAGAAAGTACACAAGAAGATGTACAAGACATGGAGTTACCGGCACAAGAAGGGCCAGTGTTGAGAAGAAGTACAAGGCTGAGAAAGGATCCTTCCAGTTGGGTAAACACGAGAGTGTACTACAATGCTCAAGCTGTGAAGCATCCTACTCAGGCCGTGTGTTCTTTCTCTCAATATCCAGAAGCACATTGTGCATTCATGGTAAACTTAGATGAGAATCACATTCCAAGAAGCTATGAAGAGGCAATGGAGGATAAGGAATGGAAGGAATCAGTAGGAGCTGAGGCAGGAGCTATGATAAAGAATGATACATGGTTTGAAAGTGAACTACCAAAAGGGAAGAAGGCAGTATCTAGTAGATGGATCTTCACAATCAAATACAAGGCTGATGGACAGATTGAGAGGAAGAAGACTAGATTAGTAGCAAGAGGGTTCACTCAAACATATGGAGAGGATTACATTGAGACATTTGCACCAGTAGCCAAGTTACATACCATTAGAATTGTACTAAGCTTGGCGGTTAACCTTGGATGGGGATTGTGGCAAATGGATGTGAAGAATGCATTCTTACAAGGAGAACTTGAGGATGAAGTCTACATGTATCCTCCACCAGGTCTTGAACATCTAGTGAAGAGAGGGAATGTACTGAGGCTAAAGAAGGCTATCTATGGGTTGAAGCAATCACCAAGAGCATGGTACAACAAGTTGAGCACAACTCTGAACGGCCAAGGTTTTAAGAAGTCAGAATTGGACCATACTCTCTTTACCCTCACTACTCCCTCAGGTATGGTTGCTCTCCTTGTGTATGTGGATGATATCATTATCACAGGAAGTGATAAGGAAGGTATCAAAGCAACCAAGGAGTTTCTAAAGTCTATGTTTGAAATAAAAGACTTGGGAGAAATGAAATACTTTCTTGGAATTGAGATTTGTAGATCCAAGGAAGGTTTGTTCATGTCCCAAAGGAAGTATACACTTGATCTTTTGAAAGGTGCAGGTGCTTATGGAGGCAAGACAGCAAAGATGCCAATGGAGGATGGCTACAAAGTACCAAGAGAGGGGGAGATTGAAGACAGCAAGCCATTTCATGATCCTAAACTCTATAGAAAACTTGTTGGCAAATTGATTTATCTAACCATCACAAGACCTGATATATGCTTTGCTGTGAATCAGGTGAGTCAACACATGCAGCTTCCCAAGGAACATCACTGGCGTATGGTGGAGAGGCTGCTGATGTATCTAAATGGCTCGCCGGATCAAGGTGTATGGATGGGGTGCAATGAAAGCACAGAAGTGGTGGGCTATTGTGATGCTGATTGGGCAGGTGATAGAACTGACAGAAGATCAACAACCGGCTATTGCACATTCATTGGAGGCAACTTGGTGACTTGGAAGAGTAAGAAACAGAAGGTGGTGTCATGCTCTAGTGCAGAAGCTGAGTATAGAGCTATGCTGAAGCTTACAAACGAGTTAGTTTGGATCAAGGGCATCTTGAAGCATTTGGAGATAGCACAAGACACTCCAATGACAATGCATTGTGACAACCAGGCCGCCATTCACATAGCCTCCAACTCGGTGTTCCATGAGAGAACAAAGCACATTGAGGTTGATTGCCACAAGGTGAGGCAGATGATTGTCCTAGGAGTCATCTTGCCATGTTATACTAGGAGTGAAGATCAGTTGGCTGATGTGTTCACCAAGGCTGCGAGGCAAAAGACAATGGAGTCCATTCATATCAGATTGGGCCTCATTGATCTTGGAAAGAGAAGCAGCTGATCCCCTTAGTCATGAGATCTTTACTCTTTTTCCCTCATTAAGGTTTTGTCCCAATGGGTTTTCCTTGGTGAGGTTTTTAATGAGGAAGATCTCATGGCTGTCCAAGCTTAAACTTTCACAAAGCTAAGCTTGAGGGGGAGTGTTGAGATGAGTTGAGTATATGGATATGAAGAGATAAGGTGTTGAAGAGAAGAGGAGAAAGGAATGAGGGGACTTTGGGCAAGCATGGTACGGACGGCCGTACAAGGCCGTACATGGCCGTACCGTCCGTACTAAATGCCTCGACCAGAAGTTACCCAACCTGACCAAGTGAAACCGTAACAAGGTAGAAGTTACCTTAAGGGCTTAGTGAAGGGATAAGACTGGTAGGAGGATAAGGGACGCGCGTGCCAGGCTGGAACAGGCTGGAAAGTAGTCCAAGATGCCATAAGCATGTGAGCCATCCTGGCCAATCATTCAAAAGGCTCCCATTGACTCCACACGGTTAAACAGTGGCGATTTCCCTTCTTGTAAACCCTTGTGTCTCCCTTATAAATATGTAACCTCACTCATTAATAAATTAAGCAAGTTTTGAGACTCTCTCTTAGTCTTTAAATCTCAATGGTTCCATATTAGACTCCTAATCTCATTCCATACTCTAATCTTCACTAAATCGTTTCTAGTCTTTCCTAAACACTCAGATTACTCTAAACATTACTAAAACTCATATACACAGGAGGGCCAAGCAACAATGACTACATCCGGAGATCAGACATAGACGCCCTCATCAAGATGTTCAAAGACAATGGTAACAAAAGTAGTATCAACTATGGTTATTCTTTTGGCGCATCCCTGATTGATAACCTAACTGATAGTATTGCAAGTGATTCTAGAAATGCTAGGATTGAAAATGCATTCATCAACTTAAGGAATGAATGTAAACCGGCTAGGACTCCGTATCAAGCTCATACTGCTAGTAATAGGCCTAAAGCATTGATAGTTGATTCTGGTGCATCTCATCATATGATAAGTGACACTAGACTAATTAAGGATATTGAGCCTGCAAATGGAAATGTAATGATTGCTAATGGTGATAAAATTCCCATAAAAGGGATAGGAAAACTTAAGTTGTTTGAAAAAGAATCTAAGGCCTTCTACATGCCTGAGTTTACATCTAATCTATTGTCGGTTAAGAGATGTGCTACTGACTTGCAATGCAATGTTATATTTAATAGATTTAGTGATTTAAAGAGTGATTAAGTTTAATCTGAGAATTAAAGAGATTGGAGATTAAGAACAAGAGAGAGAGAGACTCAAAACTCCATTAATTGATTTATGAGAGAGTTTACAACATATATAGAAAAGAGATACATGATTTCGTCCAGGTTCAGTCTAGTAAGGATATGAAGCATGTGTAGTCAAAGATGCCTCATTTAAACTAGCCAATAAGAGTCCCCACATGCTTGGGTATCTTGCTTTAGCTTTCCAGCTGGTTCCAGCCTGTCCAAGGCTGTCACACTCTTTGGTTATGACCAGACCTAATCCAAACTTCTGCTTTCCTATCCAGACTGCTCCTTAGGCGTGCTCCACTCTCCAAAGGTAACTTCCCAAGCCCTTAACTTAGTTACCACAGTTAAAACTAAAGTTACTGTGGTAAATCCCCAAAGTTACTGACAGCCCAAATACTCTTCCTCTATCAATGTATCTTCTCTCTATCCTCTCATCTCAATACTTTATTCTCTCATCTCAACACTCCCCCTCAAGCTTGACCATGTGAAACAAGTCAAGCTTGGAAGAACCATGAGATCTCCCTCATTAAAACCTCATTAAGGAAAACCCATTGGGACAAAACCTTAATGAGGAAAGAGTAGAGATCACATGATCAGGAGAGTGTATAGACTAGTCCTTAGGCGAGAGATCAATGAGTCCTAACCTGATGTGTATGGACTCCATTGTCTTTTGCCTTGCTGCCTTTGTGAACACATCTGCTAACTGATCCTCACTCCGAGTATAACAAGGTAGAATCACCCCAAGAATCATCATCTGCCTCACCTTGTGACAATCAACCTCAATGTGCTTTGTTCTCTCATGGAACACAGAATTAGATGCAATGTGGATAGCTGCTTGATTATCACAATGCATTGTCATTGGCGTTGCTTGAATAATCTCCAGATGCTTCAAAATCCCTTTTATCCACACTAGCTCATTTGTAAGCTTCAGCATTGCTCTATACTCGGCCTCAGCACTGGAGCAAGACACTACCTTCTGCTTCTTACTCTTCCAAGTGACCAAGTTACCACCAATGAATGTACAATAGCCTGTGGTTGATCTTCTGTCTGCTCGGTCTCCAGCCCAATCTGCATCACAGTAGCCTACAACCTCAGTACTCTTGTTACATCCCATCCATACTCCAAGACCAGTAGTTCCATTCAGATACATCAAGATCCTTTCCACCATCCGCCAATGGTGCTCCTTAGGAACTTGCATGTGTTGACTGACTTGATTCACCGCAAAACACACATCAGGTCTAGTAATGGTAAGATAAATCAACTTCCCCACCAGCTTCCTATATAGCTTAGGATCATGGAACGGCTTGCTATCCTCAATCTCCCCCTCACGTGGAACCTTGTAACCATCCTCCATTGGCATCTTGGCTGTCTTTCCTCCATAGGCATCTGCTCCCTTCAAGAGATCAATCACATACTTCCTTTGGGACATAAACAATCCTTCCTTTGATCTGCATATCTCAATCCCAAGAAAATACTTCATTTCCCCCAAGTCTTTAATCTCAAAGCTTGCCTTGAGATACTCCTTTGTAGCCTTGATGCCTTCCTTATCACTGCCTGTGATGATGATATCATCCACATACACAAGCAACACCACAATACCAGATGAGGTGGTTAGGGTAAAGAGAGTGTGATCCAATTCTGACTTTCTGAACCCTCTCCCATTCAGTGTAGTACTCAACTTGTTGTACCACGCCCTTGGAGACTGCTTGAGACCATAGATAGCTTTCCTCAACCTCAACACATTACCCTTCTTTACTAGATGTTCAAGACCTGGTGGTGGATGCATGTATACTTCATCTTCCAACTCTCCTTGAAGGAATGCATTCTTCACATCCATTTGCCACAAATCCCACTCAAGATTCACAGCTAAAGATAATACAATCCTGATAGTATGAAGTTTAGCCACAGGAGCAAAGGTCTCAACATAGTCCTCACCATATGTCTGAGTAAATCCTCTTGCCACCAACCTAGACTTGCGCCTCTCTATTCTTCCATCAGGATGAAACTTGATTGTGAACACCCATTTACTAGTCACTGCCTTCTTCCCTTTAGGCAGCTCACTCTCATACCACGTTTCATTCTTAATCATGGCTCCGGACTCATCAGCAACTGAATCTCTCCACTCCTTTAAAGCCATAGCTTCTTCATATGTCCTTGGAATATAGCTCTCATCCAAGCTTACTGTGAAGGCTGTATGCTCGTCTGGAAACTCTGCAAAGGAACACATGGCTTGAGAAGGATGCTCCACAGCCTGGGCATTGTAGTACACTCTCGTGTTTACCCAGTTGGAAGCATCTCTCTTCACCCTTGTGCTCCTCCTTAGCTCCTGAACTTGTTCTTCTTGTGGCTCTTGCCCATCTTAACTTGATTGAGCACCACTCTCATTTGAACCATTAGGATCTCCTTCCCACTCTCCACTCTCATCTGAGCCAGTAGACTCTCTTTGCCCATCTCCACTAGACTGAGCACCCGTCTCTACTTCCTGTGTCACCTCTTGATTATGCTGGCCTGAATCTTCTTGATTTTGCACTTGCTCATGAGATTCAGTTCCATTCCCCCTCTCATGATCAAGAGGAGTTGCTCTTTCAGCTTCACTAGTTGGATTGGAAGACTCTCTTCTTCCAGATTCCTGATCCTGGGATAACCCTATCCCTAGCTTCTCCAACATCACCCTCAGTGTTGTTGCTCTATCAGATGGAGCTTGAGACAAATCCTTCAGATTTTCCCACTCCTTTTCTTCATAATACCCTTTTGATTCAATAAACTTCACTTCTCTAGATACCATCACTCTCCTTGCTTCAGGATCATAGCACTTGTATCCCTTCTGAGTGATAGAGTATCCAATGAACATAGCCTTAGTACTCTTTGCCTCCAGCTTGTTTCTCTGTTCTCCTGGGGTCATGACATAGCATACACATCCAGATACTCGTAGGTGATCAATAAAAGGCTTGCTCTTATTCAGCACCTCAAATGGAGACAGATTCTTCAGTATCTTGGTTGGGACTCGGTTGATGAGATAGCAAGCAGTCTGTACAGCATCTCCCCAAAAACGTTTTGGGACATTTGCATGAAACATCATCGACCTAGCAACCTCCATCAAGTGCCTATTCTTCCTCTCAGCTACACCATTCTGCTGTGGTGTGTAGGGACAACTGGTCTGATGCACAATCCCATGCTTGGCTAGATGACTCTTAAAGGCATTGCTGATGTATTCACCTCCGTTGTCTGATCTCAGTACCTTCACAGTGGCATTGTATTGATTAGATACATATGCTTGGAAGTTCATAAAAGCTTCTAGCACCCTATCTTTAGATGGAAGCAATGTGAGCCATGTATACTTAGACTTCTCATCAATGAATGTCACAAAGTATTTATGGCTGTCTCTAGACATGCATGGAGCGGTCCACACATCCGAGTGAACTAGATCAAAGCAATGCTCATAAGTAGTCTCAGATGTTGGGAAAACAGTCCTACAATGCTTTCCTAATATGCATGCTTCACAATTCAAGTGATTGAATGACATATTAGGGATTATCAATTCAATGGCACGAGCATGAGGATGTCCTAATCTAGCATGCCAAGTAATACTATCAATCTTCTCAGCAGTACTACTCAAGCAAATAGAATCAAAGGGATTAGAGGTCTTAGCCAAGTTGAGGTGATATAGCTGATTCTTGCTGTCTCCTCTGCCAATGACTCTCCCAGTCTTCAAATCTTGAAACTCCACTTCATCAGGTCTGAATACTACTTGACAATCAAGATCAATGGTAGCTTTCTTCACAGATAATAGATTTGAAGTGAACTGAGGCATGTAGAAGGCAGTCGTGTCCTTCTCAAACAGTTTTAGCTTTCCCACTCCTTCTATTGGGATCATGGCACCATTAGCTATCATAACACTCCCTGTTGCAGCCTTGATCTCACTTATAAGCCTCCTATCACTGATCATATGATGACTTGCTCCAGAATCAATCACAATGGGTTTAGAAGCTCCGGATTGTATTGCCTGCTTCCTGCTTGCTGCTAAGGCTTGTACTTGTTCCATGAACACTCTCCATTCTTTCCTGGTGATGCGATCATCAGCTCCACTCCCTTTCTCCTGCTCTTTTAACACCCCACTGTCTTCTACTGATTTCCCCATGTAGGCTGAGTAAGAACACTCTCCCACAACTCTCTTTCTACCCTTTCCTATGTTGATAGAAGCTTTGGATAGCATTCTGCACCTCCTCCTCTTCCGGAAGCCCTCACTCCTACTCCCGGTTAGCCTCCATGAGCTCTCACTCCTACTCATGGTTAGCTTCTGGAAGCTCTCACTCCTACTCCCAGTTGGCTTCCATGAGCTCTCACTCCTACTCATGGTTAGCCTCTCATCATCTCTCATTATCCCATACGCCCTTCTTATAAGCACACAGACCTCTTCCATTTCCGGAAGCTGTTCCCCTCTTAGAACCATCTCCACCAGCCACCCATATGATGACTCCATACTCGCCAAGAGCTTCAGCACCGTCGCTTGCTCTTGTGTAGTATCCCCATCCACATGAGATCTCAACCCTTGTAGTTCAACCCACAAATGTTGTAGCTTCCTCACATGGTTATTAAACCCTTCTCTTCCTGGTTTAACTTCACTAATCACCTTCTTGACTTCATACACTCTCCTAAGACTGATCTTGTCCTCATAAACATCTTCAATCTTCTCAAGCAGTGTACTTTCTTCAAGACTAAAGCAATCTCCACTTGTTTTTCTTGCTGTCTGATCTTTCTCAGCAGCTTTACCCTTCAAAGACTCTTCCTTCTCATGGTTTCTCCAAACTCCACAACTTTTCAGAGTTGTTTTCATCTGTGAGAACCACCCCCACTCATTCCCTCTCTCTTTCTTCTCTTCACGCCTTGTTGTACCAGATTGAAGCAGCTCCATCTTCTCTAGCCTAGATCTTCACTCAGATGCTTCTAATCTCACACGCCAAGCTTAACCACAAGCTAGACCCCTCTTCTGACCTTGTCAAACACCTAAAGAGACTCCCTTGAAGCTGACTCTCCAAAAGAAACACCAACAGACACAAACTTGACTTTTAAAGGATCTAGCTCTTGAAAAATCTCAAGAACTCTCAAGAACACTCAAGAACACTCAAGAACATTTGGAACCACGAAATCACTCTCTCCTTTTAAAGGAACCTGGCTCTGATACCATAATAGATTTAGTGATTTAAAGAGTGATTAAGTTTAATCTGAGAATTAAAGAGATTGGAGATTAAGAACAAGAGAGAGAGAGACTCAAAACTCCATTAATTGATTTATGAGAGAGTTTACAACATATATAGAAAAGAGATACATGATTTCGTCCAGGTTCAGTCTAGTAAGGATATGAAGCATGTGTAGTCAAAGATGCCTCATTTAAACTAGCCAATAAGAGTCCCCACATGCTTGGGTATCTTGCTTTAGCTTTCCAGCTGGTTCCAGCCTGTCCAAGGCTGTCACACTCTTTGGTTATGACCAGACCTTATCCAAACTTCTCCTTTCCTATCCAGACTGCTCCTTAGGCGTGCTCCACTCTCCAAAGGTAACTTCCCAAGCCCTTAACTTAGTTACCACAGTTAAAACTAAAGTTACTGTGGTAAATCCCCAAAGTTACTGACAGCCCAAATACTCTTCCTCTATCAATGTATCTTCTCTCTATCCTCTCATCTCAACACTTTATTCTCTCATCTCAACAATATTCAGTCCTAATGATGTAAAGTTTCAGGATATTAAAAGCAACAAGGTGAGTGGGAAAGGAGTTACTAAAGGAGAACTTTACTTACTTGAAGATCTTACTTCTGTTCCTAATCATTGCTGCTCATTTACTTTTGCTTCTGATTCTGTCTCTAGTTTGAATAAGAATGCATTATGGCATGCTAGACTAGGCCACCCTCATGTTAAACCTTTGAATTTAATGGTACCAGGTGTTATTTATGAGAATAAAGATTGTGAAACTTGTATCCTAAGCAAGCATTGTAAGAATGTGTTTCCTAAATCTACAACAGTCTATGAGAATTGCTTTGATTTGATTCATTCTGATGTATGGACTGCTCCTTGTATGTCTAGGGATAATTTTAAGTACTTTGTCACATTCATTGATGAAAAATCCAAATACACCTGGTTAACCTTAATTCAAACCAAAGATAGGGTACTTGATGCATTTAAGAACTTTCAAGCTTATGTGACTAACCATTATCATGCCAAGATTAAAATTTTTAGATCAGATAATGGAGGAGAATACACAAGCTTGGCGTTCAAACAACATCTAGCTCAGCATGGAGTACTCCATCAGACTAGTTGTCCCTATACTCCTCAGCAAAATGGGGTGGCTGAGAGGAAGAATAGACATCTCATGGAGGTGGCAAGGGCTCTCATGCTTCAAGCACACGTTCCCAAAAGGTTTTGGAGTGATGCTGTCTCTACTGCATGCTACTTGATCAACAGAACTCCAACTAAGGTGTTAGGAGATCATGCTCCATTTGAAGTTCTAAACAAACACAAGCCAGTCCTTGACTACTTGAGAGTCTTCGGATGCTTGTGTTATGTGCTGATTCCGGGAGAGCTGCGCAACAAGCTTGAAGCTAGAAGCACCAAAGCCATGTTTATTGGTTATTCAACAACTCAAAAGGGGTATAGATGTTATGATCCGGTTACAAGGAGGGTTTTGACTTCTAGAGATGTGAAGTTCATTGAATCACGAGGATACTATGATGAGAAGAATCAGGAAGACTTGAAGGACATTACATCAGACAAGGCTGGTGTGCTGCGAATTATCTTGGAGAACCTAGGTATTAAGGTGTCTCAAGACCAAAATAGTGGAGGGAGCTGTCCGGGAACATCTCCACCATTATGGAAACCACAGAACAACCCCACCTTCATCATGAGGGGGGAGAAGAAACAGGAGCTCAAGAAAGCTCAAGTGATAGAAGAGGAGAGGATTTGGCGTCACATGATCAAGGTGTAGAAACAACACAAGATGGTGTGGAGACCGAATCAGTACCAATGGGAGAGTCATCAGGTGATGAGACTCAAGAAGAATTGAGAGAGCCGACACCTCCACAACAACAACTAAGAAGAAGTACAAGGCTGAGGAAGGATCCTTCCTCTTGGGTAAACACGAGAGTGTACTACAATGCCCAAGCTGTGGAGCATCCTTCTCAAGCTGTATGTTCATTTGCTCAATACCCTGAAGAACATTGTGCTTTTATGGTAAACTTGGATGAGAACTACATTCCAAGAAGCTATGAAGAGGCAATGATGGATAAAGAATGGAAGGAATCAGTTGGAGCTGAGGCAGGAGCTATGATCAAGAATGATACATGGTATGAGAGTGAGCTACCCAAAGGGAAGAAGGCTGTGACAAGTAGATGGATCTTCACAATCAAGTATAAGGCTGATGGAAAGGTTGAAAGGAAGAAGTCAAGACTGGTTGCAAGAGGCTTCACACAAACATATGGAGAAGATTACATTGAGACCTTTGCACCAGTAGCTAAACTACACACAATCCGAATTGTCTTAAGCTTGGCCGTGAACCTTGGATGGGGCTTATGGCAAATGGATGTGAAGAATGCCTTTCTACAAGGAGAACTTGAGGATGAAGTGTATATGCATCCACCTCCCGGCTTGGAACACTTAGTGAAGAGAGGGAATGTGTTGAGACTAAAGAAAGCTATCTATGGGTTAAAACAATCACCAAGAGCTTGGTACAACAAGCTAAGTACTACCCTAAATGGCCGAGGCTTCAAGAAGTCTGAACTTGATCACACCCTTTTCACTCTTACTACTCCCTCAGGTATGATTGCACTTCTTGTGTATGTTGATGATATCATTATCACAGGAAGTGATAAGGAAGGTATCATAGCAACCAAGGAGTTTCTTAAATCCATGTTTGAGATTAAAGATTTGGGAGAAATGAAATACTTTCTTGGAATTGAGATATGTAGATCCAAGGAAGGTTTGTTCATGTCCCAAAGGAAGTATACACTTGATCTTTTGAAAGATGCAGGGGCTTATGGAGGCAAGACAGCAAGGATGCCTATGGAGGATGGCTATAAAGTCCCACGAGAGGGGGAGAATGAAGACAGCAAACCTTATCAGGATCCTAAACACTATAGAAAACTAGTTGGCAAATTGATCTATCTTACTATAACTAGACCTGACATTTGTTTTGCTGTGAACCAGGTGAGTCAACACATGCAAGTTCCTAAGGAACATCATTGGCGCATGGTGGAGAGGATCTTGATGTATCTCAACGGCTCACCTGATCAAGGAGTATGGATGGGCTGCAATGGAAGCACTGAAGTGGTTGGATACTGTGATGCAGATTGGGCTGGTGATAGAGCAGACAGGAGATCAACCACAGGCTATTGCACATTCATTGGAGGCAACTTGGTGACATGGAAGAGTAAGAAGCAGAAGGTGGTCTCTTGCTCAAGCGCAGAAGCTGAGTATAGAGCTATGCTGAAGCTTACCAACGAGTTGGTGTGGATCAAAGGCATCTTGAAGCATTTGGAGATTGATCAAGCCACGCCAATGACAATGCATTGTGATAACCAAGCAGCCATTCACATTGCATCCAACTCGGTGTTTCATGAAAGAACCAAGCACATTGAAGTTGATTGCCACAAGGTGAGGCAAATGATCATTCTAGGAGTCATCTTGCCATGTTATACGAGGAGTGAAGATCAGTTAGCTGATGTGTTCACCAAGGCTGCAAGACAGAAGACAATGGAGTCCATTCATATCAGGTTGGGCCTCATTGATCTTGGGAAGAGTAGGAGCTGATCCTCTTGGCTGTGAGGTCTTTACTCTTTTTCCCTCATCAAGGTTTTGTCCCAATGGGTTTTCCTTGGTGAGGTTTTTAATGAGGAAGATCTCATGGCCATCCAAGCTTAGGCTTTCACAAAGCTAAGCTTGAGGGGGAGTGTTGAGAAGAGGAAGCCATTATGAGAAGGAAAGGTAGAGCTAAGCAAGTGATGGGAAAGAGTACGGACAGTACGGCCTAGGTACGGACAGTACGGCCCATGTACGGACAGGGGCTTGGCCGTACATCTAAGGAAACATAAAGGGAGAAGGAGATGGGTGAGTAAAGCCTCTACAGCACACGGAGGGTCTCAAGACTGATCAGACCGTTTAGGGATAAGGGAGGGACGAGCCTTATCCATCCAGGCCGTGGACAGGCTGTAAAGGCAAAGGCAAAGCGTGTGAGCCTTACCGTCCACTCATTCAAAAGAAACGCTCCCTTTGGTCTTGACTACACATGCTTATGACTAGTGATGTTTTCCCTTAACTTGTAAACCCTAATGCCTCTTCTATAAATGATGTAACCTCATCTCATAATAAGATTAGACAGTTCTATCCTATCAATCTCTCTCTCTACACATTTCCATAATGATTCTCCATTAGTCACTAATCCTTTCTCTACTCAACCTAAATCATACTACTCTCTCATATACAACTCAGATTCTCTAAAAGATTTCACCCTTTAGGTTCAATTTAGTTTTTTTTTTTTTTTTTTTTTTTTTTTTAAATGCAACAATAGATGAATGCATTAGATTACACACTAACCATATGAATGAACCAGATTCAATCCAAATGAACACAAGACTAGATGATACTTATGCAATCAAGGCAATAAGTGTGACTCAATTCATGCTTATGCTCACTAGTTTTATCACAGCCAATGATTCAAGTAGCTTAGACATACTTCTAAATGCTTATAAGACATCACTGATGGATTTAACTATGGCATAGCAACACTCAGAGCTGGACTGAGTCAAGACAAGTAGATTTTAATCTCTAACAATGACAATGCAAGTTCTAGACACTACATTGACATCCTAGGTTATTATGATTATTAAGTTCTCTAAATGCAATGCAAGCTTACATCAGTACATTTGAAATTTAGGCTCATTTTTAAATGCATTACTACATGAATGCACAATCTTAAATCATTAGCTATATGAATGCAACAGGTTCAATCCATGATTAATATTAAAGCTATGCAAAACTGTTTCAATCAGAACCAATGATGCAAGCAACTTAGACAATTTCTAATTGATGCAAGACTTTCATTGATGGATTAAACATAGGCAATAGCATCAGATAACACTAGGATTGAACTTAGACAGTATGAGATATGCTAATGTATGTAAAATAACCTATCAATCATGATGCAAGTAGCAGAGACATTCTACTCAATTCTACAACACATTCATGATGATTCAAGTTTATGACCACACCCAAGACAATGCAATAAACAGACCGTGAGATTCTGGGACTCTAGACATTACTTATTATCAATAAGACAATGCAGCAGCAAAACAATTTCAGTGCAATTAGCCTAGACATTCTACTAGAAGCTATAAACTCTTAATGGAATCAGGGAAAGCACATAGTATAATCAGGAGATAAACCTATCAAGACATATTAAGATAGATGAGATTAGGTTTACTCCCTTGGTTGAGATGATGAGGAGTGGTTCTCAATGTTTACCACTTGAATCCTTACTTCTTCTTCTTCTCTTATTGCAATCATCCTTCTGAATTCACCGCCATGATGGAATGCTTGTGGATGCTTCAGCTACTTCTTCAATCACCTCACAATAGAAGCCGCCTTGATAGAGTGGCCTTCTTCTTCACACAGCCAAGAGTGCTCTGTCTTAGTTTGAGCACCCTCTTGAATAGGCACGCCACTGCCTAGACCCGGTTGGCTTCTTCTTCTGGTACTTGCAATGTTAAGAAGAAGAACACCAGTGAGTTTTACAACCATCTGTGCTTCTCCCTTCTTGTAACACCTCTCCATTGTACACACAATGGGCATCATTCTTTCTCTTTCAACTCGGATTTGATGATGAACTAGGAACACCTTTTGTGAACCTGGAACATCACTCAAACTCTTGCAAAGATAAGACACAATTGCATTGGGATCAATCCTTGACTTCATCAAGTTTGATCACCAATGTCTCAAGCTTTATAGCATTAGATAGAATCAAGACAATGTCAAGTTCTTATCTATGCAAGCAACCATTCTCTAAATACTAAGCAAGACCTTATCAGATTCAAGTCAAAGTATTTAGGCAATTTTAACCATTCCTTAATATGCAACTTAGACTTTAATCTAAATGCAACAATAAACAGGGGCAGCAACAAGGCAGTATGCATTAATCTTACTCAGTTTCTAACTCATGAAGGCAAGCATGATTAGATAATATAATCTATCATCTTAACAAGACATGTTTATTTAGAACTGACATTAATCATTTAACCATTTTCAATAGTATTGATGTCAAATCTTGATTAATAACTTATCAAGTTTGATTCCTACTATCACAAGCAATGCAACAGATAGATACAAGGCATTATCAAGTTCTATTCTTTGCAAGCTAACTCTCTAAGTACAAGCAGGATCCTAACAGATTCAAGACAAGTTACTTAGGCACTCTTAAGAGCTTCTTTACTCAGCACTTAGACATGAATCTAATGCTTCAATGTCAGACAGCCACAAGACTATATGCAACAGCTTTAAATTCAGTTTCAATCCATGTATGCAAGCAGATTCAATTAATCACACTAACCATCACTATGAACTGGAGCTAAGCATATTAATCACATTCAGTCACCAAACAAAGCTCTTAAAGTATCCTGGGACAGATTCTAAACATTTTAATTTATCAATCTTTAACAATCCTCAGGTTTTCAATCACATCACACATTATAACCAGTCTACAACACAAGCTCATTATCAAGATGGTTTATAGAATCGCTTACAGCAAGGAACCAGGTTGATTCCTTTTGCATTTTATG
Source organism: Brassica napus (assembly GCF_020379485.1). Classification (NCBI taxonomy): domain Eukaryota; kingdom Viridiplantae; phylum Streptophyta; class Magnoliopsida; order Brassicales; family Brassicaceae; genus Brassica; species Brassica napus. The sequence continues at coordinate 136,771 of NW_026015623.1, forward strand.
AGCCCAGCCATGAATTTTGTTGGATCTAAGAGCCTGGTTTGACCCCCATCTCTTTCTCTTTCAGTTCATGGCCACCATCTTGTATCCCCCACCCAAATAATGTTGAACTGAAGAGAAGATAGAGCTTGTACAATAATAGGGCAAGCTCTAGAAGATGTCCAGAAGAGTTCAATCAAGCTTCAGAAGTGTTCTGAAGTAGTTATCTTGTGAAGTTAAGTCTAGGAAAGACTTAGACTGATCATGTTAAGGGTTTGGAGGAGTTAGAGAGAAGATGGCCATAGGTGCAAAGCTAGGGCGAGTGGTACGGCCATGGTACGGCCTTGTACGGTCTAGGGTGAATCATGAAGGTGTTTGGGGTCAGTCAAGAAGGAGATAAGGCATTGTGCATAGTTAGGGATAGTGGTACGGACAGGAGGTCCGTACCATCAACCGTACGGCCACTCCACACGCCCAAGTCATCCGGTTCAGCCCAAATCAAGATGTGCAATGTGAGGGCATTTCACTCTGATTCTATCCTTTCCTATAGTGTCCGTTGGGGAGTCTTGGAGGCAAAGGAAGAATCAAATGGATAAGGTGAGCTGTTGGTATGAGCTGGAAAGGTAAAGGTGCTTTACCTTTACAGCCTTGACTCATCTGATCCATCCAATTCAAATGAAGCAATCTGAGCCCTCCATTCAGTCCAACCACGACCAGCTAGCACCAGAACATCAAAGACCAGCTTCCTCTCATCCTAACCATCCATTTATCTTTAATTTACAGCCTTAGGATCTAGGTTTATGATCTGAGTTGTGTAAAGGCATAAATAAGCCTCTTAGGATCATTTTGTAACTTTTAAGCTGAGAGAGTCTCTCTTCTTCATAAACTTGTTCTTGGATCTTATTCTCTGGTTACTAAGTCTCTCTAATCTCCCATACACGTTCCTAATCTCTTAGTCTCTCCCATACTCTCTCTGATTCTCTTAAACTCATTTCTATTCTTCATACTTCATCATACACAAATCTCTCATCTGTTCTTACATCACTCAAGCACTTGTACTCTGAAAATCTCACATGGTATCAGAGCCAGGTTGCTCAGACTCCTGGTAGAAGCTTCCGCAACATCCACAAGCTCCCAAGCTCACGCCCTTGAAGATTCAGCTCACCTTGTCCCAAGATACTACCTTGAAGAGTTCTTTGACAGTCTTGTTCATCCGGCTTCAAGATGGAGTCCAAAAGAACCATTGTCATTGCTGTTACTCTCAATGGTCCCAACTACCTTCTCTGGTCACGCATGGTGAAGACAGCTCTAGGAGGGAGAGTCTTATGGAGCCATTGCCTCACGGATGCTCCAAAGCTCTCCAAGACTGCCGGTTCAAATGAAAGCTCAGCAGATGGTGAATCCGGTTCCAAATCTGTATCTGAGGAGAAGTGGGAACAAGAAGACCTCAAGGTCTTATCCATTCTCCATAGCTCACTGTCTCCATCCATCCTTGAAGCATACTCATACTGTGAGAGTGCTAAAGACCTTTGGAGTACACTTAACAAGATATATGGGAACATCTCCAACATCAGCCGAGTATTTGAGATCAAGAAGTCCATCAACATCCTATCCCAAGAAGATGAGGAGTTCACTGCGCATCTAGGCAAGTTCAGAGCCCTTTGGTCTGAGCTAGAGATGCTTAGACCCCAATCTGTTGATCCGGAGGTGTTGATTGAAAGAAGGGAGCAAGACAAGGTGTTTGGCCTACTACTAACCCTCAGCCCTGCCTACAGCGCCTTGATTCAACATATCTTGAGGTCTGACAAGCTCCCAACACTTGAAGAAGTGTGTTCCCAAGTCCAAAAGGAGGAGGGATCAATCGGGTTGTTTGGAACAAAGGAAACACTCTCCTTTGCTTCTCAAGCTGAAAGAAGCTCTCAGCCCAACAAGGCGCCTTACAAGAAGGGGGATAGGAGAGGCCTGAAGTGTGAGCATTGCAAGAGGGATGGGCACACCAAGGAGAGGTGTTGGATACTGAATCCAAGCCTCAAACCTGCCAAGTTCAAGTGAACTGTGCCCATGGAGGTTCAAGAGATCAGCTCGGATCTCTTGTTTGTAAGCAAACCTCCTAACCCTTAATAAGAGCTTGGGTCTTTATTTATTGTGCTGTGAGTGGTGTCTAGAGTCCCAGAATCTCATGTTTTGGGTTATTGCATTGTCTTGTGTGTTGCCATAGCTTGAATCATCATGAATGGGTTGTAGAATTGAGTAGAATGTCTCTACTACTTGCATCATGTTTGAAAAGCTGTTTTGCATACATAAGCATGTCTCATATTGTCTAAGTTCAATCCGAGTGTGTACTGATGCTAATGCCTATGTTTAATCCATCAATGAAAGTCTAGCATCAATTAGAAATTGTCTAAGTTGCTTGCATCATTGGTTTTGATTGAAACTGTTGAGCATAGCTTTAATATGTCTCATGGATTGAACCTGTTGCATTCATATAGCTAATGCTTTAAGATTGTGCATTCATGTAGTGATGCATTTAAAAATGAACCTAAATTGCAAATGTATTGATGTAAGCTTGCATTGCATTTAGAGAACTTAAAAAAAAAAAAAAAAAAAAAAAAAAAAAAAAACTGAAAAATGAAAAAATGAACCTAGAATGTCAATGTATTGTTTAAAGCTTGCATTGTCATTTTAGAGATTGAAATTTACTTGTTCTTGCCTTGATTGTCTGGCTTGTTTCAAGTATTATATACTGCTGTGGCATTGGTGATCAAACAGGATGGAAGATCTTAGTTTGATCCCAATGGGATGATCTGATCTTGCATTGAGTTGTGGTGGTGTTAGGTACACAAGGAGTGATACATGTAACTCGCCAGCAGCCAAGAATGTAGAGACAAAGTTCTAGTGCCATTGCATATCATCACTAGGACATGTTAGTCCATAATCTACAGGAAGTGTAGTGTGATTGATTATGCAATGAGAGATGGCCATTGCATAATACCATTGGAAATATCCAGTCCAAAGTCTACAGGAAGTGTAGCATGGGTCATTATGCAATGAGAAGTGTGTCTTGTGAGGCTCTCTATGGTGATTCAAACACCCTAGTTCCTGGTTAAGGAAGAGAGTAAACTCACAAGAAGAAAGCTATCATGGAAGACTGATAGTTATAAGACCATGGGGATGTATATGATCATCACAAGCTTAGCTCCTTCTAGTCTCGGTTCTAAGCTTGAGGGGGAGTCTTAATGCATATGATCCATGGTCAGTAACAAGTCTTTGCAAAGGCTCCTACAAAGGATCATCAGCCGGAGCTATTCTAGGCAGTCTAAGGGTGAAGGTGAACTCATCAAAGCGGCTTCTATGGTGAAGTGATAGATGAGAAGCTGATGAATCCATTCTGCCTTTCCAAGAAGTTGATGATGCCATGGAGATGGTGCAATGGCCGAGTGGGAACTCACCAAAACAAAAGGGAAGTGTTCTAAGCTCAATTCAATTCAATACATTCATCATTTCAAATCAAAGTCTAGAAATGATACTTAAAATGTTTGAATGGATTGTGTGATGTTCCTTGATAAGTACTGATCCACCTTTGGGATAATGTATCAGGTACCATTGCTTGAGTCTCACTAAAGATGTTCCTGGTCATTTCCTAGCTTCTCTAAGGTGGCTGTGAAGTCTGTTGAGAGGGGGAGATCCAAACCAGTTCTATGAAGGGGGCAAGCATAGTTTGAAGTGTTGATCAGCCTTACTGGTGTTTTGAAGATGATCTGGTCGTGTCCTAGCTTCTCTAAGATGGCTGTGAAGTCAGTTGAGAGGGGGAGACTTCAAACCGGTTCCATGAAGAGGTGAAGCTGAAGTGTGAAGTGTGCGCAAAGCTGTGAAGTGTTGCTGCACCTATTAGGCCGTGATCCAGAGCTTCTTGTGTCCAACCACACTGGTTCTAAGGCACAAGAGCTCACTGGCCAATCCCTAGGCTTTGGAGAGCTCTACTCTTTTTCCCTTGCAAGGTTTTGTCCCAATGGGTTTTCCATGTAAGGTTTTTAATGAGGGAGACTCTTCAGAGTTCCAAGCTTGGCTTAGGATCTCCTAAAGTCAAGCTTGAGGGGGAGTGTTGAACTGAAGAGAAGATAGAGCTTGTACAATAATAGGGCAAGCTCTAGAAGATGTCCAGAAGAGTTCAATCAAGCTTCAGAAGTGTTCTGAAGTAGTTATCTTGTGAAGTTAAGTCTAGGAAAGACTTAGACTGATCATGTTAAGGGTTTGGAGGAGTTAGAGAGAAGATGGCCATAGGTGCAAAGCTAGGGCGAGTGGTACGGCCATGGTACGGCCTTGTACGGTCTAGGGTGAATCATGAAGGTGTTTGGGGTCAGTCAAGAAGGAGATAAGGCATTGTGCATAGTTAGGGATAGTGGTACGGACAGGAGGTCCGTACCATCAACCGTACGGCCACTCCACACGCCCAAGTCATCCGGTTCAGCCCAAATCAAGATGTGCAATGTGAGGGCGGTTCACTCTGATTCTATCCTTTCCTATAGTGTCCGTTGGGGAGTCTTGGAGGCAAAGGAAGAATCAAATGGATAAGGTGAGCTGTTGGTATGAGCTGGAAAGGTAAAGGTGCTTTACCTTTACAGCCTTGACTCATCTGATCCATCCAATTCAAATGAAGCAATCTGAGCCCTCCATTCAGTCCAACCACGACCAGCTAGCACCAGAACATCAAAGACCAGCTTCCTCTCATCCTAACCATCCATTTATCTTTAATTTACAGCCTTAGGATCTAGGTTTATGATCTGAGTTGTGTAAAGGCATAAATAAGCCTCTTAGGATCATTTTGTAACTTTTAAGCTGAGAGAGTCTCTCTTCTTCATAAACTTGTTCTTGGATCTTATTCTCTGGTTACTAAGTCTCTCTAATATCCCATACACGTTCCTAATCTCTTAGTCTCTCCCATACTCTCTCTGATTCTCTTAAACTCATTTCTATTCTTCATACTTCATCATACACAAATCTCTCATCTGTTCTTACATCACTCAAGCACTTGTACTCTGAAAATCTCACAAATAACCCCTCCTTTCTTCAAGCCTTCTACACGCCAACTTCTAGATGGCTTTCTTTTTGGAAACCAGATGAGAAACAACTCTTGAAGCAGGGCGCCATAGAGGTAGGATAACTCAACCTCTCCATACACCTTTGCTTCCCGTGAGTATCTTCATTATGACAGTTAGGGACGGCTGAGAGACAAGGATTACACGCCATGGCTTCAGTCTTCTTCTTCCTCTTGAAGAAACAAGATCCGGATGAACATGTCTTTAAGGTTTGGCTTTGGCTTTGAGCTGAGGGTAGAGCTGGTGTTGTGTGGAAGCTACAGCTCAGGTTCTGATGAACCTGGCTCTGATACCATATGATTTTTAAAGAGATCTCTACTCTGGTAGTATGTGTGTGTGTATAAGCTTCAATAAAGAATGATTAGAGCTTGTTCTAGGTGATATAGAGAAGAGATTGGTGAGAGTGTTTATGAGTGTATGAGAGACTTAAGAACAGAGATTAAGAGACTTGAGAGACTAGAGAGACTGAGAGAATAAGAGACTGAAGATTAGTGTTTTAGATTAGAGAAGGAGAGGGGAAACCCCCTTACTCACTTAATCCATTACAATCGCCAATACTTGGCTTATATATGGCTCTACACTTTGCAATTAAACAATTTTGTGTATGTAGAGTGATGAATAAATATCAAGAGATGATTAGTGTAGATTTGGAGATTTAAGAGAGACTAAGAGAATGAAGAACAAGAGAGAATACTCAAAACTCCATTAGATTGATTAATGAGAGAGTTTACAACATATATAGAGTAGGGATACATAAAAACGTCCAGGTTCAGTCTAGCTAGGATAAGAAGCATGTGTAGTCAAAGATGCCTTATTCAAACTAGCTAATAAGGTTCCTCACATGCTTGGGTATCTTGCTTTAGCTTTCCAGCTGTGCCAGCCTGTCTAAAGCTTTCTTCCCTTGACCAGACCTTATCCAAACTCCTCCTTGCTTATCCATACTCCCCCTGGCGTGTTTCACCCTCCAAATAGGTTCAAGGTAACTTCCCAAGTCTTATAACTCAGTTACCACAGTAACAATAAAGTTACTGTGGTAAATCACCAAAGTTACTGCCTGCTCCAAATCCCTTCCTCTATCCATGTATCAACTCTTCATCTCCTCATCTCAACACTCCCCCTCAAGCTTGACCATGTGGAACAAGTCAAGCTTGGAAACCATGAAGACCTCCCTCATTAAAAACCTCACCAAAGAGAAAACTCATTGGGATAAAACTTTGATGAGGGAAAAAGAGTGGAGACTCCATGGTTAAGGGGCTCAGCTCCTGGGAGTAAGATCGATGAGTCCAAGCCTGGATAGTATGGACTCCATTGTCTTCAATCTCGCTGCCTTGGTAAACACATCTGCAAGCTGATCTTCACTCCTTGTATAACATGGCAGAATCACTCCTAAGATAATCATCTGCCTCACCTTATGACAATCCACCTCTATGTGCTTTGTTCTCTCATGAAACACTGAGTTGGAGGCAATGTGGATAGCTGCTTGATTATCACAATGCATAGTCATAGGAGTACTCTGCTCAATCTCTAGATGTTTCAAGATCCCCTTGATCCACACCAATTCGTTTGTCAGCTTCAACATGGCTCTATACTCAGCTTCAGCACTTGAACAAGAGATAACCTTTTGCTTCTTACTCTTCCAAGTAACCAAGTTCCCTCCAATGAATGTACAATATCCAGTAGTTGATCTCCTGTCCACTCTATCTCCTGCCCAATCAGCATCACAATACCCAACCACTTCTGTACTGCCATTGCAACCCATCCAAACTCCTTGACCAGGCGTGCCACTCAAATACCTCAGTATCCTATCAACCATCTTCCAATGATGTACCTTTGGCGCCTTCATATGCTGACTCACTTGGTTCACTGCAAAACATATATCTGGCCGTGTGATGGTCAAGTAGATCAACTTGCCAACCATCTTCCTGTATAGCTTAGGATCCTCAAACAACTGCTTCTCTTCAACCTCCCCCTCACGCAAGACCTTATATCCCTCCTCAAGAGGTGTCTTTGCTACCTTTCCTCCAAGTACATCAGTCTCCTTCAGCATATCCATTGTATACTTCCTTTGAGACATAAACAAACCCTCCTTGGATCTGCATATCTCAATCCCCAAGAAATACTTCATCTCTCCCAAGTCTTTGATGTCAAACACAGACTTGAGGAACTCTTTAGTGGCTTTAATCCCAGCCTTATCACTCCCTGTGATAATCAAATCATCCACATATACCAGTATCACAATGATCCCTGATGGAGTAACCAAGGTGAAGAGTGTATGATCCAGTTCAGACTTCCTGAATCCTCTGCCATTCAGGGTTGTACTCAGCTTCTTGTACCAAGCTCTAGGAGACTGCTTCAGCCCATAGATTGCCTTCTTCAATCTCAAAACATTTCCTGGTTTTACTAGATGCTCAAGACCAGGAGGAGGAAGCATGTATACCTCATCTTCTAGCTCACCTTGTAAGAAATCATTCTTCACATCCATCTGCCACAAATCCCACTCCAAGTTTGTTGCAATGGACAACACAATCCGAACTGTATGTAGCTTAGCTACTGGTGCAAAGGTATCAATGTAATCCTCTCCATAGGTCTGTGTAAATCCTCTTGCAACCAATCTGGTCTTCTTCCTATCAATCTGTCCATTTGCTAGATACTTGATTGTGAAGATCCATCTACTAGATACAGCCCTCTTTCCCTTAGGCAGCTCACTCTCATACCATGTATCATTTTTGATCATAGCACCTGCTTCAGCTCCCACTGATTCTTTCCATTCCTTGTCTAACATAGCTTCTTCATAAGTCCTTGGTACATAACTCTCATCCAGACTAATCATAAAGGCATGATGCTCCTCTGGAAACTCAGCAAAGGAACACACAGCTTGAGAAGGATGCTCCACAGCCTGGGCATTGTAGTACACTCTCGTGTTTACCCAGTTGGAAGGATCCCTCTTTATCCTTGTGCTCCTCCGCAGGGTCTCAACGTGTTCTTCAGCCTGAATATTATCTTGTGTTTCTTCTCCTAAGCCAGTAGGTTCTCCCTGCTCATTTCCATCTGACTGATCCTCACTCTCCTCTGTACCAGTAGACTGAACAACATTCTCTACTTCATGTGTCTCCTCATGATCATGCTGTCCTGAATCCTCTTGGTTTTGCTTCTGCTCCTCTGATTCAGATCCATTCCCCCTCTCATGATCAAGAGGGGTTGTTTCTCCAGCTTCTCCAGCTTGGTTAGAAGGTTCTCTCCTTCCTGGTTTCTGATCTTGGGATAATCCTATCCCTAGCCTCTCCAACAACACTCTCAGTGTTGTTGCCTTCTCTGTTGGAGCTCGGGACAGATCCTCTAGGTCTTCCCATTTCATCTCCTCATAATATCCTTTAGACTCCACAAACTTCACTTCTCTGGATACCAAAACCCTCCTGGTTATTGGATCATAACATTTGTACCCTTTCTGAGTGATTGAGTACCCAATGAACATAGCTTTAGTACTCTTTGCTTTTAGCTTGTTCCTCCTTTCTCCGGGAACCATCACATAACATAAACACCCAAAGACTCTCAAATGATCAAGGTGTGGTTTAGTCTTGTTCAATACCTCAAAGGGAGACAGATTCTTTAGGATCTTGGTCGGAACTCTGTTGATGAGATAGCATGCAGTCTGAACAGCATCCCCCCAAAACTTCTTTGGAACATTTGCATGAAACATCATTGACCTTGCTACCTCCATCAAGTGCCTATTCTTTCTCTCAGCCACCCCATTCTGCTGTGGTGTGTAAGGACAGCTTGTCTGCTGCACAATCCCATGCTTTGCTAGATAACTCTTGAAAGCATTGCTAGTGTATTCTCCTCCATTATCAGATCTTAGCACCTTCACAGTAGCATTGTATTGATTAGTTACATATGCTTGGAAGTTCATAAAGGCTTCTAGGACTCTATCTTTAGAGGGAATCAAAGTGACCCATGTATACTTTGATTTCTCATCAATAAAAGTTACAAAGTACTTCTGGCTATCCCTAGACTCACACGGAGATGTCCACACATCTGAGTGAACTAGATCAAAGCAATGCTCATATATAGTCTCTGATGCTGGAAAGACAGTCCTACAATGCTTTCCTAATATGCATGCTTCACACTCCAAGTGATTAAATGACATATTAGGCATGATTAACTCAATTGCACGAGCATGAGGATGTCCTAATCTAGCATGCCAAGTCATACTATCACACCTATCAGCAGCACTACTCAGGCACATAGAGTTAATGGGATTAAGAGTCTTAGCTGTTTGGAGATGATATAAGTGATGCTTGCTGTCCCCTCTGCCAATAACTCTTCCAGTCTTCAAATCTTGAAACTCAACTTCATTTGGCCTGAATACTACTTGACAATCCAGATCAATTGTAGCTTTCTTAACAGATATCAGATTTGAAGTGAACTGAGGCAGATATAAGGCGGTTGAGCTCTTCTCAAACAGCTTGAGGTTTCCCATTCCTGCTATTGGGATCTGGGCGCCATTGGCTATGGTAACACACCCTGTTGCAGCCCTGACATCACTTATCAGACTCCTATCACTGATCATATGATGTGTTGCTCCAGAATCAATTATGATAGGTTTAGAGGCTGTGTAGGAATCCCTTTGCTTCTCACTTGCAGCTAGAGCACCTTGCTTCTTTCTTGCAACCAGTTCATACACACACTTAACAAACTCATCCCATTCTTTCTTTGTGATTGGATCCTCTCCTCCTTTGGTCTCCTGCCTCCTTGTACTTACACCATCTTCTACTGATTCTCCCAAGTAAGCTGAATATGAACACTCTCCTATAACCATCTGCTGAAGTATATCCTTGATTCTCTTCAAGATCACACTCATCCTGTCACTTAAGTGCTCAGACTCGCTACCCTTTCTCCATGCCCTTCTCTTCATTAACCACTCCTTAGAAAGTTTTCTCAACCTTCCCTTCTTACAGCTTGTACCTCCCTTCCATCTTTCTGGTTTCCTGTTCATCTCCCACACATCACAAGTGTGTTTAACAAGCTCACATACCTCTTCCATAAGGAAGCCAAAGATCACATCTTGCTGCCTCCTTTCTTGACCACATCTCGGATTTGATGTGTGTGCCTTCACCACATCTAACTCTGACCATACTTCTCTCAGCCTTCCCACAAGCTGATAACACTCATCCCTTCCTTGTCTCAAGCCGCGGATCATCCCTTTGTCCTCAACGACTCTTACAGGCTTGGACTTGCCTAAAGTTGCTTCAATCTCACTCTTTGTAGTGTCTCCTTGAACAACTTCATTTCCCAGATTCAGACCTCTTGTCTGACCTTCTTCAGTAGCCATTTCCATGAAAGGTTTCCCCTTTCCATGACTGCTCCATAACCCACAGCTTTCCAAAGCTCCCTTTATCCATCTTGAACACACTCCATCCATTTCTTCTTCACGCCCCAAAGATTTACTAAACCTGTGCTTCATCTCCTGTTGAGGTTGCTTGAATCGACCAGACAACCTCCCAAATACCCAGAAACTGAAGAACAGCTCAAGAACAGCTCAAGAACACCAAGAACACACAACAGATTCTCGCAAATCACCACTCCCTTCCTTGCCAACCTGGCTCTGATACCATAAACAATTTTGTGTATGTAGAGTGATGAATAAATATCAAGAGATGATTAGTGTAGATTTGGAGATTTAAGAGAGACTAAGAGAATGAAGAACAAGAGAGAATACTCAAAACTCCATTAGATTGATTAATGAGAGAGTTTACAACATATATAGAGTAGGGATACATAAAAACGTCCAGGTTCAGTCTAGCTAGGATAAGAAGCATGTGTAGTCAAAGATGCCTTATTCAAACTAGCCAATAAGGTTCCTCACATGCTTGGGTATCTTGCTTTAGCTTTCCAGCTGTGCCAGCCTGTCTAAAGCTTTTTTCCCTTGACCAGACCTTATCCAAACTCCTCCTTGCTTATCCATACTCCCCCTGGCGTGTTTCACCCTCCAAATAGGTTCAAGGTAACTTCCCAAGTCTTATAACTCAGTTACCACAGTAACAATAAAGTTACTGTGGTAAATCACCAAAGTTACTGCCTGCTCCAAATCCCTTCCTCTATCCATGTATCAACTCTTCATCTCCTCATCTCAACAGCAATATCATAAACCTATATCCTAAGGCTGATATTAACTTGAATGATGGACGGCCTGGATGGGAGGAGACTGGTCTTTGGTCTTGGCAGCTTGTCTTGTAATTGGTTGATTCAAAACTGAGGCAAAAGGAGGATGAAGGCGCCAATGTATCTTGCTCCTTATGTGACCAGATACATGCTTCTCCTTTTGCCTTTACCTTTTGCTTTTGCTTTCACTTTACAGCTAGCTCCTTATCCATTGCTAGCTCCTTATCCATACAAGATGCTCAGCATATTCCTTCCCTCCATAAGCCTTCAACGGTCATGTTAATTCAAACCTGCCGCGCCCACACATTGCACAACTTCACATAATGCTGAACTGGATGAATGGATGAGGCTCGGGTGTTGTACGGTCTCTGTACGGCTTGTACCATCCGTACACTTGCCCTAACTATGCACAACACTTATCCCTCCTATTTAATTGATTCATTCCTCCTCTTGATTTCCTCATGGCTGTACCATGGCCTTATCATTCGCCCAAGCTTTGCACTTCATGTTGTACACGCTCTATCTTCTCTTCAGTTCAACAATGATCAAGGGGAGTTGTTCTTTCAGGTTCTCTAACCTTATCCTGGGACATGTTTACCCCAAGCCTTTCCAATATGTTCCTCAGATTCTCTGCCATGTTTCTTGGTTCTTGAGACAGATCTTCCAAGTCTTCCCAATTCTTTTCTTCATAATACCCCTTGGTCTCTATGAACTTAACCTCTCTAGACACCAACACTCTCCTGGTTTCTGGATCATAGCACTTGTACCCCTTCTGAGTCACTGAGTATCCAATGAGCATTGCTTTAGTGCTCTTTGCCTCCAACTTGTTTCTCTGTTCTCCTGGAACCCAGACATAACATAGACATCCAAAGACACGCAGATGATCTATGTATGGCTTGCTCTTGTTCAGCACCTCAAAAGGAGACAGATTCTTCAATACCTTAGTTGGAATCCGATTGATAAGATAGCATGCAGTCTGAACAGCATCACCCCAAAACCTCTTTGGAACATTAGCATGATACATCATGGATCTAGCCACCTCCATCAGATGCCTATTCTTCCTCTCAGCTACCCCATTCTGCTGTGGTGTGTAAGGACAACTGGTCTGATGCACTATCCCATGTTTAGCCAAGTGATTCTTGAAGGCATGACTGGTGTATTCTCCTCCATTATCAGACCGTAGTACCTTCACAGTAGCATTGTAATGGTTAGTTACATATGCTTGGAAGTTGACAAAAGCCTCAAACACTCTATCCTTAGATGGCAGCAATGTGATCCATGTATACTTAGACTTCTCATCTATGAATGTCACAAAGTACTTCTGGTTTTCTCTGGACATACAAGGAGCTGTCCACACATCAGAATGAACAAGATCAAAGCAATTTGCATATATGGTCTCTGATGTGGGAAAAACAGTTTTACAATGCTTCCCTAAGATGCAAGCTTCACATTCCAAGTGATTGAATGACATATTAGGTTTAATCAATTCAATTGCACTAGCATGAGGATGTCCTAATCTAGCATGCCAAGTAATACTGTCACACCTATCAGCAGTACTACTCAAGCATACAGAATCAATAGGATTAGAGGTCTTAGCTGTTTGGAGATGATACAACTGATTCCTGCTGTCCCCTCTACCAATAACTCTCCCAGTCTTCAAGTCTTGAAACTAAACCTCATTTGGCCTGAATACTACTTGACAATCAAGATCAATTGTGGCCTTCTTCACTGATATCAGATTTGAAGTGAACTGAGGCAAATAGAACGCAGGTGAGCTCTTCTCAAACAGCTTGAGGTTTCCCACGCCTTCTATTGGGATCCTAGCACCATTAGCTATCATGACACTCCCTGTTGCAGCCTTGACTTCACTTATCAGACTTCTATCACTGATCATATGATGTGTTGCTCCAGAATCAATGATAATGGGTTTGGATGTGGATGCTAAGGCAGGAGCACCTTGTCTCCGGGTCGTAGCCAAAGCATACACATACTTGACAAACTCATCCCATTCTTTCTTTGTGATAGGGTCATCTGCTCCTTTGATCTCCTGCTCCTTCATAACCATACTATCCTCCACTGAGTTACTCATATAGGCAGAGTAAGAACACTCTCCTCTTACCACTTGTTGAGCCACCTCCTTGATCATCTTCAAGCTCATCTTATCACTTAGATACCCAGACTCCCTGTCCTTCTTCCAAGCCTTTCCCATCTTAAGCCACACTCTAGAAAGCTTTCTAATGTTGAACTGAAGAGAAGAATGGAGCTTGTGCATAAATAGGGCAAGCTTCAGGTGATCTCCGGAAGAGTTCTACAAAGCTTCAGGAGAGTCTTGAAGTATCTATCATGGGTGAAGTTAAGTCCAAGAAGGGCTTAGACTGATCTTAAGAAGACATGGAAGGAGTTTGGAGGTGAATGGTTGAGTTTGTAAACTTAGGGCGAGGCCATACGGATTTGGTACGGACGTGTACGGACCGTACGGATCCGTACGGACCTTTCCGACCCAAAAGTTCATGACTCGACCATTTGAGCACATTTGAAGTTGGTGCAAAAATAGGGCATAGGTCAGCTCTTAAGAGAAGAAGACAAAACTCTTAAGAGAAGAAGGAGAGGCTGGCACTTGTGACTGTTTGTGGATAAGGGAGTGGTGCCTGAACGTGAGTGGCTGTTATGAGTCTAAGGACAGGCTGTAAAGATCTGTAAAGGAAGAGCAAGGCTTGACCATGTATCTGGCCAAAGAAGAGGGCGGATACATGAGGCTGTGTGGAGCATTCCTTGTTGAGATGAAGAGTGTCAAGTGAAGAATGGAGATGAGGGTTGAGTAGAATGAAGAAGAGGAAGGATAGGAAGGTTTGGGAGCTTTGGGATCAGCCTGTCCGTACAAGGCCGTACATGGCCGTACATGACAGGACAGGCCGTACAAGATAGGATCGACCAAAGCTCAACCAAACCTCACCATAAGTTATCCGAGTTACTTAAGTAAAGAGGAGAAGTTACCTTGGCATTTGTGGATGGATCAGACCGTTGGAAAGGATAAGGGAGAGTCTTGGACAGGCTGGCACAGCTGGACACGGAAAAGCAAAAGGTATGAGCCAGCTAATGAAGGCTCACACGCGCGGCTCACCTCATTGGACGAGTTTGAAATGGCCATTGACTCCACATGCTTACCTTATCCTCTTAGCTACGAAAACCCTAGTCTCTTCTCTTATAAAGTTGAAAACACTCTCATTAATACAATTAAGCAAGTTATGAGTCTCTCTTAGTCTTTCTAAAACTCTCTCTAGACTCCAAATCTTATTTCAGACTTTAATCTTTTCTAAACTCATTCTAATCTTCTCTAAACACTCAGATTACTCTTAACATCACTAAAACTATCATGGTATCAGAGCCAGGTTAGTGAGAGCCTGAGGTCGTGTGAGATTCTTTGAAGTTACAAGTTTGAAGCTTTGAAGAAACTCTTGTGTGTTCTTGTGTGTTTGAGAGGTTCCGGGTACTTTTCAAGTTCAAGACTAGTTGTGGTGTGTTGTCTGAAGCTGCGTGGGTTGAAGATCGAGGCTGTGAGGGTTTCTACAAGTCATTCAACTCAAGATAGAGTTCCTGAAGCTTAGAGAGTTCATCATTCAACATGGAGAGTGGGATGAACATGAACATGAAGGTAGCCGTGTGTTTCAAGGGAAACAACTACTTGGTATGGTCAAGGATGGTGAGAACCACGGTGGGAAGCAAGGGGTTGTGGAAGCATATCAACCCCGAGAAGCTCCAAAACTCATCACTCAAGGAGAGGATGATGGTGAGGCTGCAAGCAACGCGGCTGAGAAGTGGTATCAAGAGGACATGCTGGTGATGTCAGTGCTTCACGCATCCCTTGAGCCAGCAATCTTAGATGCCTACAGCTACTGTGAGTCTGCTAAGGAACTGTGGGACACACTGAAGAAGGTGTATGGGAATACATCAAACTTGAGCAGGGTGTTTGAGGTGAAGCAAGCGATTAACAACCTGGTACAAGAGGATATGGAGTTCACTAAACACCTTGGGAGATTCAGATCACTATGGTCCGAGATGGAGATGTTAAGGCCAAGCACTACAGATGCAGATGAGCTCAACAAGAGAAGAGAGCAAGACAAGGTCTTTGGCCTACTTCTCACCCTCAACCCGGCGTATAATGGTCTCATCCAGCACCTGCTTAGAGAAGACACTCTACCTGACCTTGAGGATGTGTGTGCGCGGATTCAGAAGGAGCAAGGCTCCATTGGGTTGTTTGCCAAGAAAGGAGACCTTTCCCTTGCAAGCCAAGCGACTCAAGAGGAAGGGAATGAAGCTACACAAGCAAATAAGGCTGCTGCGCATGGGAAGTATGAGGAGAGGAGGTTCAATGGGAACTGTGATCACTGCAAGAAGCATGGCCACAAGAAGAGTCAATGCTGGATCCTTCACCCACACCTCAAACCGGCAAAGTTCATGAAGGACCGTGAGGCAAGGGCTAATGTATCAGATGGAACGAGTGGAGCTGGTCCAAGCAAAGGAAAGGAGATAGATGGGCGTGAAGGAGGTGATGGGAAGTCTCTTGTAGCCTACACTGGAGCCCCAAGCAACCGTGGGAACTATGATCAAGAGTATCTAAGGAGATCCGACCTGGATGCTCTCATCAAGCTCTTTAAAGAGCATGGTAACACATTTGCTTATTCCTTTGGTGCTAGGGCTATAGAGAATGATGAGAATCTAACTAGAACTGATAGGATGCATGAAAGTGTGATTGAGATATTAAACCAATCTAGAACGGCTAGTTTTGCTAGGAATGATCATGTATTCAAACCATCTAGTATCCTTGCTCATATTGCTAGTTCACATACCATTAAGCCTTTAGTAGTTGATTCTGGTGCATCTCATCATATGATAAGTGACACTAGTTTAATTAAAGACATTGTACCAATGAATGGTAATGTGATGATAGCTAATGGAGATAAGATACCTATTAGAGGAATAGGAAGTCTTAAACTGTTTGGTAAGGAGACTAAAGCCTTTTATATGCCTGAATTTACTTCAAACTTGTTATCTGTTAAGAAATGTGCTACTGATTTGCAATGCAATGTCATATTCAGTCCTAATGATGTGAAGTTTCAGGATATTAAAAGCAGCAAGATGATTGGAAAGGGAGTGACTAAAGGAGAATTGTATTTACTCAAAGATCTTGCTCCTGTTTCTAGTTATAGCTGCTCGTTTACTTCTGTTTCTGGTTCTAGTTTAAGTAAAAATGCATTGTGGCATGCTAGATTAGGACACCCTCATAATAAGGCTTTAAAACTGATGTTGCCAGGTGTTTCCTTTGAGAATAATGAGTGTGAAGCTTGCATCTTAGGCAAGCATTGTAGAACTGTCTTTACCAAGTCTACTACTGTTTATGAAAAATGTTTTGATCTTATTCATTCTGATGTTTGGACTGCACCTTGCCTTTCTAGAGACAATCATAAGTACTATGTAACTTTCATTGATGAAAAATCCAAATACACCTGGTTAACTTTAATTCCAACCAAAGATAGGGTACTTGATGCATTTAAAAACTTTCAAGCCTATGTGACTAACCATTACAATGCCAAGATAAAAATTTTTAGGTCAGATAATGGAGGAGAGTACACGGGACAAGCATTCAAGCTACATCTATCTCAACATGGAATACTTCATCAGACAAGCTGTCCCTATACACCACAACAGAATGGTGTGGCTGAAAGGAAGAACAGGCACTTGATGGAAGTAGCCAGGTCCATGATGTTTCAATCCAATGTGCCTAAGAAGTTTTGGAGTGATGCAGTTGCTACGGCTTGTTATCTCATCAACAGGACACCAACTCTGATCCTTCAAGGACAATCACCATTTGAGGTATTGAATCAGTACAAACCTTCACTCGAGCATATGAAGATCTTTGGATGTTTGTGTTTTGTGATGGTGCCTGGAGAGATAAGAAACAAGCTAGAAGCTAAGAGTTCAAAGGCAATGTTCATTGGATACTCATCAAGTCAGAAAGGATACAAGTGCTATGATCCTAACACAAGGAGAGTGTTAGTATCTAGAGAAGTAAAGTTTGTTGAAGAAAAAGGATATTATGAGGAGCAGATTCAAGAAGATTTGAAGGATCTTACATCTGATAGAGCTGAAACCTTGAGGTTGATCCTAGAAGGGCTTGGAATCAACATGAATCAAGGACATCAGGGGGGGAGAAGCACGACTCCAGCACCGGATCATCAGACTTCCAACCTTGAGCATGAAGGGGGGAATGAAACAAGAACTCCAAACCTTGAGCGTGAAGAAACAAGTAGAGAAGAGAGTTCTGGCTCTCATGATCAAGCTGTGGAATCAGATGATCAACAAGAAGAAGCTAATGATCAGCTAAGGGAAGAGGGAGCTGAAGCAAGTCAGCTAGGAGAAGAAAGATCCGAAATGTTGTCACAAGAAGAAGAACAAGAGATGGCACAAGAAGGGCCAATGTTAAGAAGAAGTACAAGGCTGAGAAAGGACCCTTCCAGTTGGGTAAACACGAGAGTGTACTACAATGCCCAAGCTGTGGAGCATCCTACTCAGGCCGTGTGTTCTTTCAGTCAATATCCAGAAGCACATTGTGCATTTATGGTAAACTTGAATGAGAATCACATTCCAAGAAGCTATGAAGAGGCAATGGAGGATAAGGAGTGGAAGGAATCAGTAGGAGCTGAGGCAGGAGCTATGATAAAGAATGATACATGGTATGAGAGTGAACTACCAAAAGGGAAGAAGGCAGTGTCTAGTAGATGGATCTTTACAATCAAGTACAAGGCTGATGGGTCGATTGAGAGGAAGAAAACTAGACTAGTAGCAAGAGGGTTTACTCAGACATATGGAGAGGATTACATTGAGACATTTGCACCAGTAGCCAAGCTACACACAATTAGAATTGTTTTAAGCTTGGCTGTGAACCTTGGATGGGGATTGTGGCAAATGGATGTAAAGAATGCATTTCTACAAGGAGAACTTGAGGATGAAGTCTATATGTATCCTCCACCAGGTCTTGAACATCTAGTGAAGAGAGGGAATGTACTGAGGTTAAAGAAGGCTATCTATGGGCTGAAGCAATCACCAAGAGCATGGTACAACAAGCTGAGCACAACTCTGAATGGCCGAGGCTTTAGGAAGTCAGAATTGGACCATACTCTCTTTACCCTTACTACACCCTCAGGTATGGTTGCTCTCCTTGTGTATGTGGATGATATCATTATCACAGGAAGTGATAAAGAAGGTATCAAAGCAACCAAGGAGTTTCTAAAGTCTATGTTTGAAATAAAAGACTTGGGAGAAATGAAATACTTTCTTGGAATTGAGATTTGTAGATCCAAGGAAGGTTTGTTCATGTCCCAAAGGAAGTATACACTTGATCTTTTGAAAGATGCAGGTGCTTATGGAGGCAAGACAGCAAGGATGCCAATGGAGGATGGCTACAAAGTACCAAGAGAGGGGGAGATTGAAGACAGCAAGCCATTTCATGATCCTAAACTCTATAGAAAACTTGTTGGAAAATTGATTTATCTAACCATCACAAGACCTGATATATGCTTTGCTGTGAATCAGGTGAGTCAACACATGCAGCTTCCCAAGGAACATCATTGGCGTATGGTGGAGAGGCTGCTGATGTATCTAAATGGCTCGCCGGATCAAGGTGTATGGATGGGGTGCAATGGAAGCACAGAAGTGGTGGGCTATTGTGATGCTGATTGGGCAGGTGATAGAGCTGACAGAAGATCAACAACCGGCTATTGCACATTCATTGGAGGCAACTTGGTGACTTGGAAGAGTAAGAAACAGAAGGTGGTGTCATGCTCTAGTGCAGAAGCTGAATATAGAGCCATGCTGAAGCTTACAAACGAGCTAGTTTGGATCAAGGGCATCTTGAAGCATTTGGAGATAGCACAAGACACTCCAATGACAATGCATTGTGACAACCAGGCCGCCATTCACATAGCCTCCAACTCGGTGTTCCATGAGAGAACAAAGCACATTGAGGTTGATTGCCACAAGGTGAGGCAGATGATTGTCCTAGGAGTCATCTTGCCATGTTATACTAGGAGTGAAGATCAGTTGGCTGATGTATTCACCAAGGCTGCAAGGCAAAAGACAATGGAGTCCATTCATATCAGATTGGGCCTCATTGATCTTGGGAAGAGAAGCAGCTGATCCCCTTAGTCATGAGATCTTTACTCTTTTTCCCTCATTAAGGTTTTGTCCCAATGGGTTTTCCTTAGTGAGGTTTTTAATGAGGAAGATCTCATGGCTGTCCAAGCTTAGTCTTTCACAAAGCTAAGCTTGAGGGGGAGTGTTGAGATGAAGAGTGTCAAGTGAAGAATGGAGATGAGGGTTGAGTAGAATGAAGAAGAGGAAGGATAGGAAGGTTTGGGAGCTTTGGGATCAGCCTGTCCGTACAAGGCCGTACATGGCCGTACATGACAGGACAGGCCGTACAAGATAGGATCGACCAAAGCTCAACCAAACCTCACCATAAGTTATCCGAGTTACTTAAGTAAAGAGGAGAAGTTACCTTGGCATTTGTGGATGGATCAGACCGTTGGAAAGGATAAGGGAGAGTCTTGGACAGGCTGGCACAGCTGGACACGGAAAAGCAAAAGGTATGAGCCAGCTAATGAAGGCTCACACGCGCGGCTCACCTCATTGGACGAGTTTGAAATGGCCATTGACTCCACATGCTTACCTTATCCTCTTAGCTAGGAAAACCCTAGTCTCTTCTCTTATAAAGTTGAAAACACTCTCATTAATACAATTAAGCAAGTTATGAGTCTCTCTTAGTCTTTCTAAAACTCTCTCTAGACTCCAAATCTTATTTCAGACTTTAATCTTTTCTAAACTCATTCTAATCTTCTCTAAACACTCAGATTACTCTTAACATCACTAAAACTATCATTCCTAGCCAAGCCTTCCCACATCCAATCAGGCGACACCAACAAGCTGCAAAGACCACAAGACTGAATCAAGGTCGTCCAATTCAAATCAGAACATCTCCACCCTTCATGTCTTATCTATCTTAGGGTTTATGAGTTTGCAAAGTGTAAAGAGTATATATAAACTCTTAGGTGACGTTTTGTAAGCTCTTAAGAGAGTATGGGGGTTTTCCCCATCTCCTTCATAATTATAAAAGTGTGTTCTTGATCAGATTCCCTTAATCTACCCCTTTCTTAGTCCCTAATCTCTTAATCTCTCAAAGTCTCTTTGTTTCTGATTCAAGTTCATACTAGTTTCATCAGACCTCTTATTCAACTAGTTCAAGACCTTATCTTTGCCTTTAATGGCTTTTCATACACATACACAGCCAGAGCTCTCAAATCTCACATGGTATCAGAGCCAGGTTCATCAGAACCTGGTTGAAGCTTCCGCACATCCCACACACATCCCTCAGCTCAAATCCAAGCCATGAAGAAGACAGCTCCATCCGGTTCAGCTTCTCCATGAAGACTGAAGCTTGGCGTGTCATTCTGGTTCCTCAACCCTTTCTCATACCTGCCTTGATGAAGAGCCACGTTGGAAGCAAAGGAGGATGGAGAGGCGTCATGAACCTCAAGCCAAAACTCCTAGTCCATGAGCTGCTAGCATCCGGCTACAAGAAGAGAAGATGTCATGAAGATGGCGACTTGAAGTATGAAGAAAGGAGGGGTGTTTGAGCTGTAGAAACAAGAAGGTGGCCATGAGTAGAAGGAGGAGAGGCTGGGTGACGATCCATGCTCTCATGTCCAACAAAACCGTGAGCCATAAGCCATTGGAGGTTCAAGGAACCAAACCGGTTCCTTGGCTGTAAGCTATTACTATCCCTTCTTGATAATGTGTGTGTTGTTGACTGGTTATTGTGATGTGTATTGATTGAAAAACCTGAGGATAATGTGTGATTGCTAAATATAATTAGTTGAATATGTCCCAGGATGCTTTAAAGGCTTGTTTAGTGTTTAAAGAGTAAAATGCTTGCTCCTGTTAAGTAATGAGTTTGCTAAATGTGAAATGGTATTGTTTGAAGCTCATGAACTGAAAACAGATTGAAAGTAATGCATTGTCTGATGATAAGTGATGATAGTAATGCTTAGCCTAAGTTGTAAATGAATGTGTGATGGATTATATTGTTGCATTCATGAATTAAAACTGATTAAGGTTAGTGCATACTGTCAAATGGCTGTCTTACATTGAAGCATTAGATTCATGTCTAAATGCTGAGTAAAGAAGCTTTAAAAATTGCCTAAGTAGCTTGTATTGAATCTGTTATGATCTTACTTGTGCTTAGAGAGTTTGCTTGCAAAGATTAGAACTTGAAAATGTCTAGTTTAATCTGTTGCATTGCTTAAAGACATTGGTGTTCAAACTTGATGATGCATCAAGGGTTGACCCAATGCATGTGAGATTTTCAGAGCCCTGGCTGTGTATGTGTATGAAAAGCCATTAAAGCCAAAGATAAGGTCTTGAACTAGTTGGATAAGAGATCTGATGAAACTAGCATGAACTTGAATCAGAAACAAAGAGACTTTGAGAGATTAAGAGATTAGAGACTAAGAAAGGGGTAGATTAAGGGAATCTGATCAAGAACACACTTTTATAATTATGAAGGAGATGGGGAAAACCCCCATACTCTCTTAAGAGAGTTACACACGCCCATGAGGGTCTTTACATAGGTTTTACACTCTTGCAAACTCATAAACCTATATCTAATGGATAGAAATAACTTAAGAGGAATGGATGGTGAGGATGAGTTGGTCTTGTTGTAATCTGAGTGATGTGTGCTGATTGGTTAATTCAAACTGGTCAAGGCAAGGGCTGCTTCCTGATTGGCTCTCCTTAGGCTCCTCTTCATCTTCCCATGTTACTGTCCAGATTCATAGTCAAGCCTATCTTCCCTTTACAGCATCAGCCAGCCTGTCTCTTATCCACAAGTGGTCCCAAGACTTAGAGAATGACCAGGACGCCCCCAACCATTAGATTCACTCATTTGCTTCTTCACACAATCAGCCAACGAGTTCACTTGCCCAAACTTATCCAATCTTACTGTGGTAACTCTCCAAAGTTACTGTGGTAACTTTAGAGTTACTGTCTGACCCAAATCTTCTCTAAATGGTGTCTAAGTCCCTCCTGGACTTAACCCTATCTTTGCACACTCATCAGACCACTTCTGAAGCCTTAAGACTCTCCCAAAGCCTTAACATACAACCTCTGAAGATCTTGCCATGTCTTTGCACAAGCACCAACTCAACTCATCACTTTTGCTTCTCCACTTCTTCTTTTCAAGTTAACACTCCCCCTCAAGCTTGACTCTAGCTGATCCTAAGTCAAGCTTGGAACCTTGAAGAACTTCCTCATTAAAAACCTCACCAAGGAATGTTGAGAAGAGGAAGCCATTATGAGAAGGAAAGGTAGAGCTAAGCAAGTGATGGGAAAGAGTACGGACAGTACGGCCTAGGTACGGACAGTACGGCCTATGTACGGACAGGGGCTTGGCCGTACATCTAAGGAAACATAAAGGGAGAAGGAGATGGGTGAGTAAAGCCTCTACAGCACACGGAGGGTCTCAAGACTGATCAGACCGTTTAGGGATAAGGGAGGGACGAGCCTTATCCATCCAGGCCGTGGACAGGCTGTAAAGGCAAAGGCAAAGCGTGTGAGCCTTACCGTCCATTCATTCAAAAGAAACGCTCCCTTTGGTCTTGACTACACATGCTTATGACTAGTGATGTTTTCCCTTAACTTGTAAACCCTAATGCCTCTTCTATAAATGATGTAACCTCATCTCATAATAAGATTAGACAGTTCTATCCTATCAATCTCTCTCTACACATTTCCATAATGATTCTCCATTAGTCACTAATCCTTTCTCTACTCAACCTAAATCATACTACTCTCTCATATACAACTCAGATTCTCTAAAACATTTCATGGTATCAGAGCCAGGTTGCAAAGGATCTGAGTTCTAGTTTGAAACGTTGAGAAACAAGTTTGAAGCTTTGAAGTCATCCGTGGAAGATCAAAGCTCAAAGGTGTTCATCTTTGTGTGTGTGTGGGTTCTAGACAAGTTCAGATCAGTTCTTACAAGACTCGTTGGATCAAGGTCTCATCTATCTCAAGCTTTTAAAGTCAAGCTGTGTAAAGATGGAGAACATGAAGATGAAGGTGGCGATTACCTTTAAGGGGAACAACTACCTGGTTTGGTCTCGGTTAGTGAAGACCATCGTTGGAAGTAAGGGCTTGTGGAGTCATGTCACAACCGGTGAAGCTCCAAAGCTCATTACTCAAGTAGAAGACCAAGGAGAGGTCTCAAGTGAAGCTGTAGAGAAGTGGCAGCAAGAAGACATGGTGGTGATGTCTGTTCTTCATGGGTCGTTGGAGCCGGCGATACTGGAGGCATACAGCTACTGTGAGTCAGCCAAGGAGCTGTGGGACACTTTGAAGAAAGTGTATGGGAACACTTCAAACCTGAGCCGGGTCTTTGAGGTGAAGCAAGCCATCAACAACCTAGTGCAAGAAGACATGGAGTTCACCAAACATTTGGGGAGGTTCAGGGCTTTGTGGTCCGAGCTAGAGATGTTGAGGCCAAGCACAACTGATCCAGATCAGTTGAATGAGAGGCGCGAGCAAGACAAGGTGTTTGGGTTACTACTCACGCTGAGTCCTGCCTACTCCGGTCTCATTCAGCATATGTTGAGGTCTGATAAGCTCCCTGATCTTGAGGATGTATGCTCACAGATTCAGAAAGAGCAAGGCTCCATTGGATTGTTTGGAGGCAAAGGAGGGCTCTCATTGGCCAATCAAGCTGCTCAAGCCGATCAGAATGAAGCCCCTCAAGCAAACAAGGCGGGGTATGGCAAGTATGAGGACAAGAGGTTCAATGGGAACTGTGATCATTGCAAGAAGTATGGGCACAAGAAGAGTCAGTGCTGGATCCTTCATCCTCACCTGAAGCCGACTAAGTTCTTGAAAGAAAAAGAAGCAAGGGCACACATGACCGAAAGCTCCTCGGGTGCTGGTTCATCAA
Source organism: Brassica napus (assembly GCF_020379485.1). Lineage (NCBI taxonomy): Eukaryota > Viridiplantae > Streptophyta > Magnoliopsida > Brassicales > Brassicaceae > Brassica > Brassica napus. The sequence goes on from NW_026015623.1 coordinate 161,035, forward strand.
GCAGGGCAAATGAAGGAGATACGCGTGATGTGGGTGATGGGAAGTCACTTGTGGCTTACACAGGAGGGCCAAGCAACAATGACTACATCCGGAGATCAGACATAGACGCCCTCATCAAGATGTTCAAAGACAATGGTAACAAAAGTAGTATCAACTATGGTTATTCTTTTGGCGCATCCCTGATTGATAACCTAACTGATAGTATTGCAAGTGATTCTAGAAATGCTAGGATTGAAAATGCATTCATCAACTTAAGGAATGAATGTAAACCGGCTAGGACTCCGTATCAAGCTCATACTGCTAGTAATAGGCCTAAAGCATTGATAGTTGATTCTGGTGCATCTCATCATATGATAAGTGACACTAGACTAATTAAGGATATTGAGCCTGCAAATGGAAATGTAATGATTGCTAATGGTGATAAAATTCCCATAAAAGGGATAGGAAAACTTAAGTTGTTTGAAAAAGAATCTAAGGCCTTCTACATGCCTGAGTTTACATCTAATCTATTGTCGGTTAAGAGATGTGCTACTGACTTGCAATGCAATGTTATATTCAGTCCTAATGATGTAAAGTTTCAGGATATTAAAAGCAACAAGGTGATTGGGAAAGGAGTTACTAAAGGAGAACTTTACTTACTTGAAGATCTTACTTCTGTTCCTAATCATTGCTGCTCATTTACTTTTGCTTCTGATTCTGTCTCTAGTTTGAATAAGAATGCATTATGGCATGCTAGACTAGGCCACCCTCATGTTAAACCTTTGAATTTAATGGTACCAGGTGTTATTTATGAGAATAAAGATTGTGAAACTTGTATCCTAAGCAAGCATTGTAAGAATGTGTTTCCTAAATCTACAACAGTCTATGAGAATTGCTTTGATTTGATTCATTCTGATGTATGGACTGCTCCTTGTATGTCTAGGGATAATTTTAAGTACTTTGTCACATTCATTGATGAAAAATCCAAATACACCTGGTTAACCTTAATTCAAACCAAAGATAGGGTACTTGATGCATTTAAGAACTTTCAAGCTTATGTGACTAACCATTATCATGCCAAGATTAAAATTTTTAGATCAGATAATGGAGGAGAATACACAAGCTTGGCGTTCAAACAACATCTAGCTCAGCATGGAGTACTCCATCAGACTAGTTGTCCCTATACTCCTCAGCAAAATGGGGTGGCTGAGAGAAAGAATAGACATCTCATGGAGGTGGCAAGGGCTCTCATGCTTCAAGCACACGTTCCCAAAAGGTTTTGGAGTGATGCTGTCTCTACTGCATGCTACTTGATCAACAGAACTCCAACTAAGGTGTTAGGAGATCATGCTCCATTTGAAGTTCTAAACAAACACAAGCCAGTCCTTGACTACTTGAGAGTCTTCGGATGCTTGTGTTATGTGCTGATTCCGGGAGAGCTGCGCAACAAGCTTGAAGCTAGAAGCACCAAAGCCATGTTTATTGGTTATTCAACAACTCAAAAGGGGTATAGATGTTATGATCCGGTTACAAGGAGGGTTTTGACTTCTAGAGATGTGAAGTTCATTGAATCACGAGGATACTATGATGAGAAGAATCAGGAAGACTTGAAGGACATTACATCAGACAAGGCTGGTGTGCTGCGAATTATCTTGGAGAACCTAGGTATTAAGGTGTCTCAAGACCAAAATAGTGGAGGGAGCTGTCCGGGAACATCTCCACCATCTATGGAAACCACAGAACAACCCCACCTTCATCATGAGGGGGGAGAAGAAACAGGAGCTCAAGAAAGCTCAAGTGATAGAAGAGGAGAGGATTTGGCGTCACATGATCAAGGTGGTGTAGAAACAACACAAGATGGTGTGGAGACCGAATCAGTACCAATGGGAGAGTCATCAGGTGATGAGACTCAAGAAGAATTGAGAGAGCCGACACCTCCACAACAACAACTAAGAAGAAGTACAAGGCTGAGGAAGGATCCTTCCTCTTGGGTAAACACGAGAGTGTACTACAATGCCCAAGCTGTGGAGCATCCTTCTCAAGCTGTATGTTCATTTGCTCAATACCCTGAAGAACATTGTGCTTTTATGGTAAACTTGGATGAGAACTACATTCCAAGAAGCTATGAAGAGGCAATGATGGATAAAGAATGGAAGGAATCAGTTGGAGCTGAGGCAGGAGCTATGATCAAGAATGATACATGGTATGAGAGTGAGCTACCCAAAGGGAAGAAGGCTGTGACAAGTAGATGGATCTTCACAATCAAGTATAAGGCTGATGGAAAGGTTGAAAGGAAGAAGTCAAGACTGGTTGCAAGAGGCTTCACACAAACATATGGAGAAGATTACATTGAGACCTTTGCACCAGTAGCTAAACTACACACAATCCGAATTGTCTTAAGCTTGGCCGTGAACCTTGGATGGGGCTTATGGCAAATGGATGTGAAGAATGCCTTTCTACAAGGAGAACTTGAGGATGAAGTGTATATGCATCCACCTCCCGGCTTGGAACACTTAGTGAAGAGAGGGAATGTGTTGAGACTAAAGAAAGCTATCTATGGGTTAAAACAATCACCAAGAGCTTGGTACAACAAGCTAAGTACTACCCTAAATGGCCGAGGCTTCAAGAAGTCTGAACTTGATCACACCCTTTTCACTCTTACTACTCCCTCAGGTATGATTGCACTTCTTGTGTATGTTGATGATATCATTATCACAGGAAGTGATAAGGAAGGTATCATAGCAACCAAGGAGTTTCTTAAATCCATGTTTGAGATTAAAGATTTGGGAGAAATGAAATACTTTCTTGGAATTGAGATATGTAGATCCAAGGAAGGTTTGTTCATGTCCCAAAGGAAGTATACACTTGATCTTTTGAAAGATGCAGGGGCTTATGGAGGCAAGACAGCAAGGATGCCTATGGAGGATGGCTATAAAGTCCCACGAGAGGGGGAGAATGAAGACAGCAAACCTTATCAGGATCCTAAACTCTATAGAAAACTAGTTGGCAAATTGATCTATCTTACTATAACTAGACCTGACATTTGTTTTGCTGTGAACCAGGTGAGTCAACACATGCAAGTTCCTAAGGAACATCATTGGCGCATGGTGGAGAGGATCTTGATGTATCTCAACGGCTCACCTGATCAAGGAGTATGGATGGGCTGCAATGGAAGCACTGAAGTGGTTGGATACTGTGATGCAGATTGGGCTGGTGATAGAGCAGACAGGAGATCAACCACAGGCTATTGCACATTCATTGGAGGCAACTTGGTGACATGGAAGAGTAAGAAGCAGAAGGTGGTCTCTTGCTCAAGCGCAGAAGCTGAGTATAGAGCTATGCTGAAGCTTACCAACGAGTTGGTGTGGATCAAAGGCATCTTGAAGCATTTGGAGATTGATCAAGCCACGCCAATGACAATGCATTGTGATAACCAAGCAGCCATTCACATTGCATCCAACTCGGTGTTTCATGAAAGAACCAAGCACATTGAAGTTGATTGCCACAAGGTGAGGCAAATGATCATTCTAGGAGTCATCTTGCCATGTTATACGAGGAGTGAAGATCAGTTAGCTGATGTGTTCACCAAGGCTGCAAGACAGAAGACAATGGAGTCCATTCATATCAGGTTGGGCCTCATTGATCTTGGGAAGAGTAGGAGCTGATCCTCTTGGCTGTGAGGTCTTTACTCTTTTTCCCTCATCAAGGTTTTGTCCCAATGGGTTTTTCCTTGGTGAGGTTTTTAATGAGGAAGATCTCATGGCCATCCAAGCTTAGGCTTTCACAAAGTTAAGCTTGAGGGGGAGTGTTGAGAAGAGGAAGCCATTATGAGAAGGAAAGGTAGAGCTAAGCAAGTGATGGGAAAGAGTACGGACAGTACGGCCTAGGTACGGACAGTACGGCCTATGTACGGACAGGGGCTTGGCCGTACATCTAAGGAAACATAAAGGGAGAAGGAGATGGGTGAGTAAAGCCTCTACAGCACACGGAGGGTCTCAAGACTGATCAGACCGTTTAGGGATAAGGGAGGGACGAGCCTTATCCATCCAGGCCGTGGACAGGCTGTAAAGGCAAAGGCAAAGCGTGTGAGCCTTACCGTCCATTCATTCAAAAGAAACGCTCCCTTTGGTCTTGACTACACATGCTTATGACTAGTGATGTTTTCCCTTAACTTGTAAACCCTAATGCCTCTTCTATAAATGATGTAACCTCATCTCATAATAAGATTAGACAGTTCTATCCTATCAATCTCTCTCTACACATTTCCATAATGATTCTCCATTAGTCACTAATCCTTTCTCTACTCAACCTAAATCATACTACTCTCTCATATACAACTCAGATTCTCTAAAACATTTCAAGGAAAACCCTTTGGGACAAAACCTTGATGAGGGAAAAACAGTAAAGTCTCCAAGGCCTAGGGATTGGCCAGTGAGTCTTTGTGCCTTACCAACAATGTAAGGGACACAAAGACTCTGGATCATGGCCTCTACAATCATCCCACGACTTGTACTCTCCTTACTGCCTAATCTTGGTCTCTCCCCCTTTCACCTAACCTCTTGTTAGGTTGAAGTGCTCGGACACACCAGATCAGCCTCTTCTTGGAGATACAACTTTTCTTACTGAGTCTTGGCTGCTTCTTCTTCTTATAGAGTCGCCACCTTGTTGCTTGAGCTACATGAGGATGCTTCAGCCACTCTCCAATCACCTCAACACTTGAAGCCGCCTAGGACATTGCTTCTTCATCCTTCATCATACTTCTCAACAGGTTGCTTCCTCTTCTAGAATAACCACCAAGCTCTCTTGGATCATGTAAGCTTCAACACTCCCCCTCAAGCTTGAGACTCTCACAGGAACAAGCTTGAATGGATTGCTTCATGATCCTCACACACACACCATTGCAGCCTCTCCTCTGATCTCGCCATCTTTATGGAATGCTTGTGGAAGCTTCAACTATCTCTTCAATCACCTCACACTAGAACCGCCTTGATAGAGTATAGCCTTCATCTTCTCACAGCCAAGAGTACTCTGTCTTAGTTTGAGTACTCTCTTGAATAGACTCGCCACAGCCTAAGTCCGGATGGCTCCTTCTTCAGATGCTTGCAATGGACTTCTTGGATCGCTTGGAAGCTCACTAAACTCCCCTCCTCAAGCTTGGATTGAGTATAGGTCCAAGCTTGCAAGTGAGCTTCAGTGAGACTTCACACCAGTGGCGCATCACCACTTCTTTCTCAACTCTCCATTGCTCCACACAATGGGCAAAGTCTTCCTCTTTCAACTTGGATTGATGATGAACTAAGAACACATCTTGTGTACCTGAAACATCACTCAAACTCCAGCAAAGATAAGACACAATAGTATTGGGATCACTCCTTGATTAATCATCAAGTTTGATTCCCAATATCACAAGCATTGCAACAGATTAAACAAGTCATTTTCAAGTTCTAATCTTTGCAAGCAAACTCTCTAAGCACAAGTAAGATCATAACAGATTCAATACAAGCTACTTAGGCAATTTTTAAAGCTTCTTTACTCAGCATTTAGACATGAATCTAATGCTTCAATGTAAGACAGCCTTTTGACAGTATGCACTAACCTTAATCAGTTTATTCATGAATGCAACAATACAATCCATCACACATTCATTTATAACTTAGGCTAAGCATTACTATCATCACTTAACATCAGACAATGCATTACTTTCAATCTGTTTTCAGTTCATGAGCTTCAAACAATACCATTTCACATTTAGCAAACTCATTACTTAACAGGAGCAAGCATTTTACTCTTTAAACACTAAACAAGCCTTTAAAGCATCCTGGGACAGATTCAACTAATTATATTTAGCAATCACACATTATCCTCAGGTTGTTGAAGCTTACATGATCCAAGAGAGCTTAGTGGTTATTCTAGAAGAGGAAGCAACCTGTTGAGAAGTATGATGAAGGATGAAGAAGCAATGTCCTAGGCGGCTTCAAGTGTTGAGGTGATTGGAGAGTGGCTGAAGCATCCTCATGTAGCTCAAGCAACAAGGTGGCGACTCTATAAGAAGAAGAAGCAGCCAAGACTCAGTAAGAAAAGTTGTATCTCCAAGAAGAGGCTGATCTGGTGTGTCCGAGCACTTCAACCTAACAAGAGGGTTAGGTGAAAGGGGGAGAGACCAAGATTAGGCAGTAAGGAGAGTACAAGTCGTGGGATGATTGTAGAGGCCATGATCCAGAGTCTTTGTGTCCCTTACATTGTTGGTAAGGCACAAAGACTCACTGGCCAATCCCTAGGCCTTGGAGACTTTACTCTTTTTCCCTCATCAAGGTTTTGTCCCAAAGGGTTTTCCTTGGTGAGGTTTTTAATGAGGAAGTTCTTCAAGGTTCCAAGCTTGACTTAGGATCAGCTAGAGTCAAGCTTGAGGGGGAGTGTTAACTTGAAAAGAAGAAGTGGAGAAGCAAAAGTGATGAGTTGAGTTGGTGCTTGTGCAAAGACATGGCAAGATCTTCAGAGGTTGTATGTTAAGGCTTTGGGAGAGTCTTAAGGCTTCAGAAGTGGTCTGATGAGTGTGCAAAGATAGGGTTAAGTCCAGGAGGGACTTAGACACCATTTAGAGAAGATTTGGGTCAGACAGTAACTCTAAAGTTACCACAGTAACTTTGGAGAGTTACCACAGTAAGATTGGATAAGTTTGGGCAAGTGAACTCGTTGGCTGATTGTGTGAAGAAGCAAATGAGTGAATCTGATGGTTGGGGGCGTCCTGGTCATTCTCTAAGTCTTGGGACCACTTGTGGATAAGAGACAGGCTGGCTGATGCTGTAAAGGGAAGATAGGCTTGACTATGAATCTGGACAGTAACATGGGAAGATGAAGAGGAGCCTAAGGAGAGCCAATCAGGAAGCAGCCCTTGCCTTGACCAGTTTGAATTAACCAATCAGCACACATCACTCAGATTACAACAAGACCAACTCATCCTCACCATCCATTCCTCTTAAGTTATTTCTATCCATTAGATATAGGTTTATGAGTTTGCAAGAGTGTAAAACCTATATAAAGACCCTCATGGGCGTGTGTAACTCTCTTAAGAGAGTATGGGGGTTTTCCCCATCTCCTTCATAATTATAAAAGTGTGTTCTTGATCAGATTCCCTTAATCTACCCCTTTCTTAGTCTCTAATCTCTTAATCTCTCAAAGTCTCTTTGTTTCTGATTCAAGTTCATGCTAGTTTCATCAGATCTCTTATCCAACTAGTTCAAGACCTTATGTTTGCCTTTAATGGCTTTTCATACACATACACAGCCAGGGCTCTGAAAATCTCACATGGTATCAGAGCCAGGTTCATCAGAACCTGAGCTGAGCTTCCGCAAATCCACAGCTCTCATCTCAGCTCAAACCAAACCCTTGAAGACATTACCAGCCGAGTTCAGTTCTTGAAGAAGAAAGAAGCTTGAAGCATGGAGTGTTCTCCTTATCTCTCAACCGTGCCTGTCTTTACCTGATGGAGAGTGTCTCTTTGGAAGCAGAGGAGGATGGAGAGGCGTCATGAACCTCAAGCCAAAGCTCCTTGTCCAAGAGCTTATCACATCCGGATACAAGAAAGATGAAGCTAAGAGAAGCCGGTTTGAAGTATGAAGAAAGGAGGGGTCTTTGGGTGTGAGAAACAAGAAGGAGGCCATGGACTGAAGGAGAAGGAGTTGGGTGACGACCTAGACTCTTGAATCCAACCATATCATGGCCAGATTGCCTTTGGAGGCTTAAGGAACCAACCTGGTTCCTTGTGTAAGCGATTCTTTAAAACTTTCTTGATATTGAGCTTGTGTTGTGACTGTGCCTGGTTATTGTGATGTGTATTGATTGATTAATTCAAACTGGTCAAGGCAAGGGCTGCTTCCTGATTGGCTCTCCTTAGGCTCCTCTTCATCTTCCCATGTTACTGTCCAGATTCATAGTCAAGCCTATCTTCCCTTTACAGCATCAGCCAGCCTGTCTCTTATCCACAAGTGGTCCCAAGACTTAGAGAATGACCAGGACGCCCCCAACCATCAGATTCACTCATTTGCTTCTTCACACAATCAGCCAACGAGTTCACTTGCCCAAACTTATCCAATCTTACTGTGGTAACTCTCCAAAGTTACTGTGGTAACTTTAGAGTTACTGTCTGACCCAAATCTTCTCTAAATGGTGTCTAAGTCCCTCCTGGACTTAACCCTATCTTTGCACACTCATCAGACCACTTCTGAAGCCTTAAGACTCTCCCAAAGCCTTAACATACAACCTCTGAAGATCTTGCCATGTCTTTGCACAAGCACCAACTCAACTCATCACTTTTGCTTCTCCACTTCTTCTTTTCAAGTTAACAATGCACTTGTGTCTTATCTTTGCTGGAGTTTGAGTGATGTTTCAGGTACACTAGATGTGTTCTTAGTTCATCATCAATCCGAGTTGAAAGTAGGAGACGTTTACCCATTGTGTGTGCAATGGAGAGTTGATACAAGAGTGGTGATGCGCCACTAAGTGTGTAGTCTCACTGAAGCTCACTTGCAAGCTTGGACCTATACTCAATCCAAGCTTGAGTGTTGAGATGAGTTGAGACATGTGAAGTAAAGACACAAAGGAGTTGAGATCATAAGGAGAGCAAAAGGGTTAAGAGGCTGAATAAGGTGAAGGGGATGGTACGGATGGAGAGGCCGTACCAGGCCGTACAAGTGACCAGGCCGTACAAGGTGAAAGCGGTCAAGTAACTATCCAAGTAACTTTGATGTACTGAGGAGAAGTTACACTCGGCCAAGACCTTATCCGAACGTTGAGAGGATAAGGAAGGCACGGCTTGACAGCTAGGACAGGCTGGCAAGGGCTGGAAAGGAAGAGCATCTGGTCTTGGATAAGAAAGATGCTTCAAACGTGTGGAGACACCCATTGGCCGGTTCAAATTAAAGCTTAGGCTCCCCTTTGACTCTACATGCTTATGATTTCGAAAACCCTAAGTGTATGGACCTATATATATGTAATCTCATCCCTTAATAAAGATTAGACAGTTCTAAACAATCTCTCTCTATACTCATTTCATTATGATTCTCCATTAGTCTCTAATCTGTCTCTTAATCTCTTATTCTCTTCTATAATCCTTTCTAAACTCAGATAATCATTTACATCCTTAAATCTCATATGGTATCAGAGCCAGGTTGATTGAAATCTGAGTTCGTGAGTGAGTCTCTTAAGGATTCAAGTTTGAAACTTTAAGAGAACAAGAGAGTGTGTTTGAGAGTTTCTTGAGAGTTCAAAAGCTCAAGGTACTTTGCGTGTGTCTTGGTGATCCGTGGGAGGTTCATTTGAAGACTCAAGAGTAAATCTTTGTTCTAGAGGGCAGTGTGGGTTCTCAATACAAGATCTAGCCGGTTGTTCAAGCTGTAGACGTCAAGCTGTTCAAGATGGAAAGTATTATGAAGATGAAGGTCGCGGTGACATTCAAAGGAAGCAACTACCTAGTCTGGTCTAGGATGGTGAAGACTGCTGTGGGAAGCAAGGGTTTGTGGAGGCATATCACGTCTGGTGAAGCTCCAAAGGCGATTACTCAAGAGGGTGACGCAGAGAGCTCCGAGGAGAGTGTTGTGGAGAAGTGGCAACAAGAAGACATGATGGTAATGTCAGTCCTTCATGCCTCCTTGGAGCCGGCTATCCTAGATGCTTACAGCTACTGTGAGACAGCCAAGGAGCTGTGGGACACGCTGAAGAAGGTATATGGAAACGTTTCTAACCTGAACCGAGTGTTTGAAGTCAAGAAGGCAATCAACGAGTTAACCCAAGATGACATGGAGTTTACTAAGCACTTGGGGAGGTTCAGGACACTGTGGTCTGAGCTGGAGATGTTGAGACCAAGCACGGTTGATCCAGAGCTTCTAAATGAGAGGCGTGAGCAGGACAAGGTCTTTGGGTTGTTGCTCACATTGAACGCAAGCTACAATGGTCTCATTCAACACATGCTAAGGTCCGAGAAGCTACCTGACCTTGAGGATGTTTGTGCTCAGATACAGAGGGAGCAGGGCTCAATGGGTTTGTTTGGAGGCAAGGGAGACTTATCTCTTGCAAATGCTGTGCAATCTGACCGAGAAGAGCCTCCACAAGCTAACAAAGCTGGCTACAACAAGTATGAGAAGTTCAATGGGAACTGTGATCATTGCAAGAGGTATGGGCACAAGAAGATTCAGTGCTGGATACTCCATCCCCACTTGAAGCCGGCCAAGTTCATAAAGGAGAGAGAGGCAAGAGCTCATATGACTGAAGGATCAAGCGGAGCAGGGCCATCCAACAAAGGAGCTGAGGTGGAGAACCGTGAAGGAAATGGAAAAGCTTTGGTGACCTATACTGGAGCTAGCAATCCCCGAGGCAATGATCAAGACTTCATCAGGAGGTCCGAGATGGATGCACTCATCAAAATGCTCAAGGATAATGGTAACATTCATGGGCATTCATTTGGTGCTTCTTTGATTGCTAGAACTATAGAAATGACTCACGGTGAGGCTGAGATTGCTAGGACTGATAGTAAGGCTGGAATTGAGCAGTACATTGATAGAAATGCTAGGATGAATGCATATAGATCAAACTGTATCTGCCATCATGCTAGCAATGCATACAAACCATTGATTATAGATTCAGGTGCATCTCATCATATGATTAGTGACACCAACCTGATTAAAGATATAGAACCTACTAATGGATGTGTGATGATTGCAAATGGAGATAAGATACCTATTAAGGGAATAGGAAACTTAAAGCTATTTGATAAAAACACTAGAGCATTTTATATTCCTGAATTCACATCAAATCTACTTTCAGTTAAGAAATGTACTACTGATTTGAATTGCAATGTTATATTCAGTCCTAATGATGTGAAGTTTCAGGATATTGAGAGCAGCCAATTGATTGGAAAAGGAGTTACAAAGGGAGAGTTATACATGCTTGAGAAGCTTGATCCTGTTTCCAATCATAACTGCTCATTTACTTCTGCTTCTAGTTTGAATAAAAATGCATTGTGGCATGCTAGACTAGGTCATCCCCATGAGAGGGCTTTAAACTTGATGTTACCAGGTGTGGTTTTTGAAAATGATAAGTGTGAAGCTTGCATCTTAGGCAAGCATTGTAAGAATGTGTTTCCAAGAACATCTACTGTTTATGAAAATTGCTTTGATTTGATTCATACTGATGTGTGGACTGCACCTAGTTTCTCTAGAGACAATCATAAGTACTTTGTCACATTCATTGATGAAAAATCTAAATACACCTGGTTAACACTTATTCCATCAAAAGATAGGGTGATAGATGCATTCAAGAACTTTCAAGCTTATGTGACTAACCATTATCATGCTAAGATTAAAATTTTGAGATCAGATAATGGAGGAGAGTACACAAGCTATGCGTTCAAAAGTCATCTAGATCATCATGGAATACTTCATCAAACAAGCTGTCCCTACACACCACAACAGAATGGTGTAGCTGAGAGGAAGAACAGGCACTTGATGGAGGTGGCTCGGTCATTGATGTTCCAAGCCAATGTACCTAAGAGATTCTGGAGTGATGCTGTATCCACTGCTTGCTATCTAATCAACCGAATGCCGACAAGGGTGTTGAAGGATCAAGCACCATTTGAGGTACTGAACAAGCGCAAGCCATCTTTGGCATATATGAAAGTGTTTGGATGCTTGTGTTATGTGTTGGTACCAGGAGAGTTGAGGAACAAGCTAGAAGCAAGAAGCCGAAAGGCAATGTTCATTGGCTACTCAACAACTCAAAAGGGATATAAGTGTTATGATCCAGAAGCTAGAAGGGTACTTGTATCTAGAGATGTGAAGTTCATTGAAGAAAGAGGATACTATGAAGAGAAGAATCAAGAAGACTTGAGGGACCTTACATCAGATAAGGCTGGAGTCTTAAGGATTATTTTGGAAGGTCTTGGTATCAAGATGAATCAGGATCAGTCCACAAATAGACAAACAGAAGAGAGCTCAAATGAACCAAGTAGAGCTGCTCAAACACCTCACCTTGATCATGAGGGGGAAAGTGAACCTGAAACTCAAGAAAATGGCCAAGAAGGAGTCGGCTTGAGTGAAGAAGGAGAAGAGTTCAACTCAGGTTCTCATCATCAAGGTGAGCAAGACCAAGGAGATGAAGCACAAGAACCGCATATACAAGATGAGCTGGTTCAAGTGCAAGAACAACCAGTATTGAGGAGAAGCACAAGGCTTAGAAAGGATCCTTCCTCTTGGGTAAACACGCGAGTGTACTACAATGCCCAAGCTGTGGATCATCCTTCTCAAGCTGTGTGTTCCTTTGCTCAATACCCTGAAGAACATTGTGCATTCATGGTTAACTTGGATGAGAACTATATTCCAAGAAGCTATGAAGAAGCAATCATGGATAAAGAATGGAAGGAATCAGTTGGAGCTGAGGCAGGAGCCATGATCAAGAATGATACATGGTATGAGAGTGAGTTACCAAAAGGGAAGAAGGCTGTGAGTAGTAAATGGATATTCACAATCAAGTATAAGGCTGATGGAAAGGTTGAGAGGAAGAAGTCAAGGCTAGTAGCAAGAGGTTTCACTCAAACTTATGGAGAAGATTACATAGAAACCTTTGCACCAGTAGCTAAACTACATACAATACGGATTGTATTAAGCTTGGCTGTGAATCTTGGATGGGGGTTATGGCAAATGGATGTGAAGAATGCATTCTTACAAGGTGAACTTGAGGATGAAGTATATATGCATCCACCTCCAGGCCTAGAACACTTAGTGAAGAGAGGGAATGTGTTGAGATTGAAGAAAGCTATCTATGGGCTGAAGCAATCACCAAGAGCTTGGTACAACAAGCTGAGCACTACTCTGAATGGCCGAGGCTTCAAGAAGTCTGAACTAGACCACACTCTCTTCACACTCACAACTCCCTCAGGTATGATTGCACTTCTTGTGTATGTTGATGATATCATTATCACAGGAAGTGATAAGGAAGGTATCATAGCAACCAAGGAGTTCATTAAATCCATGTTTGAGATTAAAGATTTGGGAGAAATGAAATACTTTCTTGGAATTGAGATATGTAGATCCAAGGAAGGTTTATTCATGTCCCAAAGGAAGTATACACTTGATCTTTTGAAAGGTGCAGGTGCTTATGGAGGCAAGACTGCAAGGATGCCTATGGAGGATGGTTACAAAGTCCCACGAGAGGGGGAGATTGAAGACAGCAAACCTTATCAGGATCCTAAACTCTATAGAAAACTAGTTGGCAAATTGATTTATCTTACCATAACTAGACCTGACATTTGTTTTGCTGTCAATCAGGTGAGTCAACATATGCAAGTTCCTAAGGAGCATCATTGGCGCATGGTGGAGAGGATCTTGATGTATCTCAACGGCTCACCTGATCAAGGAGTATGGATGGGTTGCAATGGAAGCACTGAAGTGGTTGGATACTGTGATGCAGATTGGGCTGGTGATAGAGCAGACAGGAGATCAACCACAGGCTATTGCGCATTCATTGGAGGCAACATGGAAGAGTAAGAAGCAGAAGGTGGTCTCTTGCTCAAGTGCAGAAGCTGAGTATAGAGCTATGCTGAAGCTTACCAACGAGTTGGTGTGGATCAAAGGCATCTTGAAGCATTTGGAGATTGATCAAGCCACACCAATGATAATGCATTGTGATAACCAAGCAGCCATTCACATTGCATCCAACTCGGTGTTTCATGAGAGGACCAAGCACATTGAAGTTGATTGCCACAAGGTGAGGCAAATGATCATCCTAGGAGTCATCTTGCCATGTTACACGAGGAGTGAAGATCAGTTAGCTGATGTGTTCACCAAGGCTGCAAGACAGAAGACAATGGAGTCCATTCACATCAGGTTGGGCCTCATTGATCTTGGGAAGAGAAGGAGCTGATCCTCTTGGCTGTGAGGTCTTTACTCTTTTTCCCTCATCAAGGTTTTGTCCCAATGGGTTTTCCTTGGTGAGGTTTTTAATGAGGAAGGTGTCATAGCCATCCAAGCTTAGGCTTTTACAAAGCTAAGCTTGAGGGGGAGTGTTGAGATGAGTTGAGACATGTGAAGTAAAGACACAAAGGAGTTGAGATCATAAGGAGAGCAAAAGGGTTAAGAGGCTGAATAAGGTGAAGGGGATGGTACGGATGGAGAGGCCGTACCAGGCCGTACAAGTGACCAGGCCGTACAAGGTGAAAGCGGTCAAGTAACTATCCAAGTAACTTTGATGTACTGAGGAGAAGTTACACTCGGCCAAGACCTTATCCGAACGTTGAGAGGATAAGGAAGGCAAAGCTTGACAGCTAGGACAGGCTGGCAAGGGCTGGAAAGGAAGAGCATCTGGTCTTGGATAAGAAAGATGCTTCAAACGTGTGGAGACACCCATTGGCCGGTTCAAATTAAAGCTTAGGCTCCCCTTTGACTCTACATGCTTATGATTTCGAAAACCCTAAGTGTATGGACCTATATATATGTAATCTCATCCTTTAATAAAGATTAGACAGTTCTAAACAATCTCTCTCTATACTCATTTCATTATGATTCTCCATTAGTCTCTAATCTGTCTCTTAATCTCTTATTCTCTTCTATAATCCTTTCTAAACTCAGATAATCATTTACATCCTTAAATCTCATATTGAGGAGGGGAGTTTAGTGAGCTATCAGTCGGACCAAGAAGGTTCAGAAGGTCCATTGCAAGCAACTGAAGAAGAAGGAGCCATCCGGGTCTAGGCAGTGGCGTGTCTAGGCAAGAGAGTGTTCAGAGCACTCTTGGCTGTGAGAAGATGAAGACACTATCAGTGCGGCTTCTAGTGTGAGGTGGCTGAAGAGGTAGCTGAAGTTTCCACAAGCACTCCATGAAGATGGCGAGTTCAGAAGGTGTTGCAATGGTGTGATTGGGTGGATCAAGAAGCTATCCTTCCAAGCTTGACTTGTTCCACATGGTCAAGCTTGAGGGGGAGTGTTGAGAAAGCTTCAAGAAGAGGAGCAGATCAGTTATGAAGCATAATGAAGGATGAAGAAGCAATCACCAATGCGGCCTCTAGAGTGAGGTGATTGGTACTACAGTCTGAAGCATCCTGTCATGAAGGTTTCAGTAACATGGTGGTGACTCATGAAGAAGAAGCAGCCAAGACTCAGCTTGTATCTATCAAGGAAGATCTGGTAGTCCGAGCACTTGATCACAACAAGAAGGTTGTGAGAAAGGGGGAGAGACCAAGATCTGTCTAAAGAAGAGTACAAGAAGTGTTGATGATGAGCAAGAGGAGTGGGTTCTATCTTGCATCACATGAGGGCCATGATCCAGAGTCTTTGTGTCCCTTACATTGTTGGTAAGGCACAAAGACTCACTGGCCAATCCCTAGGCCTTGGAGACTTTACTCTTTTTCCCTCATCAAGGTTTTGTCCCAAAGGGTTTTCCTTGGTGAGGTTTTTAATGAGGAAGCTCTTCAAGGTTCCCAGCTTGACTTAGGATCTACTAAAGTCAAGCTTGAGGGGGAGTGTTGAACTGAAGAGAAGAATGGAGCTTGTGCATAAATAGGGCAAGCTTCAGGTGATCTCCGGAAGAGTTCTACAAAGCTTCAGGAGAGTCTTGAAGTATCTATCATGGGTGAAGTTAAGTCCAAGAAGGGCTTAGACTGATCTTAAGAAGACATGGAAGGAGTTTGGAGGTGAATGGTTGAGTGTGCAAACTTAGGGCGAGGCCGTACGGATTTGGTACGAACGTGTACGGACCGTACGGATCCGTACGGACCTTTCCGACCCAAAAGTTCATGACTCGACCATTTGAGCACATTTGAAGTTGGTGCAAAAATAGGGCATAGGTCAGCTCTTAAGAGAAGAAGACAAAGGAGAGGCTGGCACTTGTGACTGTTTGTGGATAAGGGAGTGGTGCCTGAACGTGAGTGGCTGTTATGAGTCCAAGGACAGGCTGTAAAGATCTGTAAAGGAAGAGCAAGGCTTGACCATGTATCTGGCCAAAGAAGAGGGCGGATACATGAGGCTGTGTGGAGCATTCCTAGCCAAGCCTTCCCACATCCAATCAGGCGACACCAACAAGCTGCAAAGACCACAAGACTGAAACAAGGTCGTCCAATTCAAATCAGAACATCTCCACCCTTCATGTCTTATCTATCTTAGGGTTTATGAGTTTGCAAAGTGTAAAGAGTATATATAAACTCTTAGGTGACGTTTTGTAAGCTCTTAAGAGAGTATGGGGGTTTTCCCCATCTCCTTCATAATTATAAAAGTGTGTTCTTGATCAGATTCCCTTAATCTACCCCTTTCTTAGTCCCTAATCTCTTAATCTCTCAAAGTCTCTTTGTTTCTGATTCAAGTTCATACTAGTTTCATCAGCCCTCTTATTCAACTAGTTCAAGACCTTATCTTTGCCTTTAATGGCTTTTCATACACATACACAGCCAGAGCTCTCAAATCACATCTAAGCCTTCCCTTCTTACAGCTTGTACCATCTCTGATCCTGATCAGTCTCTTGCTCTTCTCATATACTTTATATGAAGACTGAACAAGCTTACACAACCCATCCACATCTACTCGCTCATCATCTTTGGCTACTTGTATAATCAGCTGACCATATGATGAGTTTAAGCTCACTAGAAGGCTCAAGACTACATCTTGCTCCAGCCTTTCTTGAATCACCTCCGGATCTGATGTTCTTGATCTCAACAAATCCAACTCTCTCCACAAGCATTTCAGCTTGCCCACAAGCTGATGGAGTTCTTCCTTTCCTCTTCTCAGGTCTGTGTTAGCTCTCTTGACTCCACAAACCTTCTTCCGATCGGATCTACTCCCATGAGCTGCTTCAATCCCACATCTTGTAGGGTTTTCTTGAACAACTCTATCTACATACCTCAGACTCCACGCCTGACCTGCTTCTATAGCCATTCTTATTAAAGGCTTCCCCTTTTTATGACTACTCCACAACACACAGCTCCTCAACACTGCCTTTGCCCATCTTGACCAACTTCCACCAGTTTCCTCTTCAAGCTTCAATGGAATACTAGATCTGTGCTTCATCTCCATGACTAGGTTGTTTGTTTCCATCAGAAAGATCCAAACGAGCCTAGTGACTGAAGAACATAACCCAGACTCACCAAGAACACTCAAGAACACCAAGAACACTAAGAACACTCAAGAAAGAACCCAGATTTGCGAAAAATAAATCACACACTCACCCCCTTTTGAGCAACCTGGCTCTAATACCATAAACACTTTTGTGTTTTAGAGTGTGTTTAATAATAATCAGAGAAGATTAGAGTAAAGATTAGAGAGAATAGAGAGATTCTAGAGAGAGAGAGACTCAAAACTCTATTAATTGATTTAATGATTCAGATACAAGATATATATGAAGAGATAAGGCTGATAAAGTGTATTTCGAAATCCATAAGCATGTGGAGTCAATGGACAGGCTGGAACTCCTTTTGAAATGCTTGGCTGTGTTTCCTCACATGCTTGCTATAGTAATAAAGCATTTTCCCCTTTCCAGCTCAAGACTGTGAGATTTGAGAGCTCTGGCTGTGTATGTGTATGAAAAGCCATTAAAGGCAAAGATAAGGTCTTGAACTAGTTGAATAAGAGGTCTGATGAAACTAGTATGAACTTGAATCAGAAACAAAGAGACTTTGAGAGATTAAGAGACTTGAGACTAAGAAAGGGGTAGATTAAGGGAAACTGATCAAGAACACACTTTTATTATGAAGTGGAGAGGGGAAATCCCCCAAACTCCCTTAAGGCTCAAAATCGCCCCTTACATGCTTATTTATAAGCTCAATAGGTTTACACAATCTGAAACCTAAATCTAATGGATAATATTAACTTGAGAGAATGGATGGCTAGGATGTAAGCTTGGTATTGCAATCTGTGTGATGTCTTGTGATTGGCTGAGGGCTGATGTTGCTTGATTGGTTGATTTGAATCTGGTCAAAGGGAGGGCTGGCCTCTGATTGGATCATCTTAGGCGCCCATGAACATAGTCTCCCTTGTGTCCAGGTTCTTGGTCAATACACAGCCAAGGGACAGCTCACGCCAGCGGTTCTTGCTGTGCCTTATCCATAACTGGTCCTAACATTCAAACTCAGACTTTGGCGCCTCTTGGCTTCTTCACACAATCAGCCAACGCCATTCTTCTTACTTTGGACTCAAGTTAGGCTGATCACAATCCTTAGAGTATGTACGGATCACTCAATGTCCGTACACAAGCACCCTAAGTTTGCACCAAATCTTAAGACTCACAAATGGCCGAGTATACACCTTGGGTACGTCCACCATCCGTACTGATTCATACTAGGCCGTACATGGCTGTACCAGCCTCGCCCTATCTTTGTACACTCGTCCATTTGCTCCTCAATACTCTTCTAAGTCTCTCCTAGACTTTGTCCTTGCTTAGAACAACCATCAGATCACCTCTAGCTCTCTTAAGACACTTCACCACTCTTGATAGGCACTCTCTAAAGCTCTTGCCCTATCTTTGCACAAGCTCCATCTCAACTTAACACCTTTAGCTTCTCCATTCCTTTCTTCAAGTTAACACTCCCCCTCAAGCTTGACTTTAGCTGATCCTAAGTCAAGCTTGGAACCTTGAAGAACTTCCTCATTAAAAACCTCACCAAGGAAAACCCTTTGGGACAAAGCCTTGATGAGGGAAAAAGAGTAAAGCCTCCAAGGCCTAGGGATTGGCCAGTGAGTCTTTGTGCCTTACTAGCAATGTAAGGGACACAAAGACTCTGGATCATGGCCCTCATTTGATGCAAGATAGAACCCACTCCTCTTGCTCATCATCAACACTTCTTGTACTCTTCTTTAGACAGATCTTGGTCTCTCCCCCTTTCTCACAACCTTCTTGTTGTGATCAAGTGCTCGGACTACCAGATCTTCCTTGATAGATACAAGCTGAGTCTTGGCTGCTTCTTCTTCATGAGTCACCACCATGTTACTGAAACCTTCATGACAAGATGCTTCAGACTGTAGTACCAATCACCTCACTCTAGAGGCCGCATTGGAGATCGCTTCTTCATCCTTCATTATGCTTCTTCATCCTTCATTATGCTTCATAACTGATCTGCTCCTCTTCTTGAATAACCACCAAGTACTCTCAGATCATGTAAGCTTCAACACTCCCCCTCAAGCTTGAGACTCTCACAGGAACAAGCTTGGATGGATAGCTTCATGATCTGCACCATTACTCCATTGCAACACCTTCTGAACTCGCCATCTTCATGGAGTGCTCGTGGAAGCTTCAGCTACCTCTTCAGCCACCTCACACTAGAAGCCGCACTGATAGAGTCTTCATCTTCTCACATCCAAGAGTGCTCTGAACACTCTCTTGCCTAGACACGCCACTGCCTAGACCCGGATGGCTCCTTCTTCTTCAGTTGCTTGCAATGGACCTTCTGAACCTTCTTGGTCCGACTGATAGCTCACTAAACTCCCCTCCTCAAGCTTGGATTGAGTATAGGTCCAAGCTTGCAAGTGAGCTTCAGTGACACTACACACCAGTGGCGCATCACCACTTCTTTCTTAACTCTCCATTGCTCCACACAATGGGCAAAGTCTTCCTCTTTCAACTCGGATGGATGGTGAACCAAGAACACCTCTTGTGAACCTGAAACATCACTCAAACTCCAGCAAAGATAAGACACAAGTGCATTGGGTCAACCCTTGATGCATCATCAAGTTTGAACACCAATGTCTTTAAGCAATGCAACAGATTAAACTAGACATTTTCAAGTTCTAATCTTTGCAAGCAAACTCTCTAAGCACAAGTAAGATCATAACAGATTCAATACAAGCTACTTAGGCAATTTTTAAAGCTTCTTTACTCAGCATTTAGACATGAATCTAATGCTTCAATGTAAGACAGCCTTTTGACAGTATGCACTAACCTTTAATCAGTTTCAATTCATGAATGCAACAATACAATCCATCACACATTCATTTATAACTTAGGCTAAGCATTACTATCATCACTTATCATCAGACAATGCATTACTTTCAATCTGTTTTCAGTTCATGAGCTTCAAACAATACCATTTCATTTAGCAAACTCATTACTTAACAGGAGCAAGCATTTTACTCTTTAAACACTAAACAAGCCTTTAAAGCATCCTGGGACAGATTCAACTAATTTTATTTAGCAATCACACATTATCCTCAGGTTTTTCAATCAATACACATCACAATAACCAGGCACAGTCACAACACAAGCTCATTATCAAGAAGGGATAGTATTAGCTTACAGCCAAGGAACCGGTTTGGTTCCTTGAACCTCCAATGGCTTTTGGCTCACGGTTTTGTTGGACATGAGAGTATGGATCGTCACCCAGCCTCTCCTCTTTCTACTCATGGTCTCCTTCTTGTTTCTCACACCCAAAGACCCCTCCTTGCTCCATACTATCAAGCCGGCTTCTCTTCACTTCACTTCATCTTTCTTGTAGCCGGATGTAACAAGCTCTTGGACAAGGAGTTTTGGCTTGAGGTTCATGACGCCTCTCCATCCTCCTTTGCTTCCAATGAGACTCTCTCCATCAGGTACAGACAGAAACGGCTTAAGGGGCAGGATAATACTCCACGGCTTCAAGTCTCTTCTTCTACAAGAGCTGAACTCGGATGGATATGACTTCAAGGGTTTGGTTTGAGCTGAGATAAGAGCTGTGGATTTGCGGAAGCTCAGCTCAGGTTCTGATGAACCTGGCTCTGATACCATGTGAGATTTGAGAGCTCTGGCTGTGTATGTGTATGAAAAGCCATTAAAGGCAAAGATAAGGTCTTGAACTAGTTGAATAAGAGGTCTGATGAAACTAGTATGAACTTGAATCAGAAACAAAGAGACTTTGAGAGATTAAGAGACTTGAGACTAAGAAAGGGGTAGATTAAGGGAAACTGATCAAGAACACACTTTTATTATGAAGTGGAGAGGGGAAATCCCCCAAACTCCCTTAAGGCTCAAAATCGCCCCTTACATGCTTATTTATAAGCTCAATAGGTTTACACAATCTGAAACCTAAATCTAATGGATAATATTAACTTGAGAGAATGGATGGCTAGGATGTAAGCTTGGTATTGCAATCTGTGTGATGTCTTGTGATTGGCTGAGGGCTGATGTTGCTTGATTGGTTGATTTGAATCTGGTCAAAGGGAGGGCTGGCCTCTGATTGGATCATCTTAGGCGCCCATGAACATAGTCTCCCTTGTGTCCAGGTTCTTGGTCAATACACAGCCAAGGGACAGCTCACGCCAGCTGGTTCTTGCTGTGCCTTATCCATAACTGGTCCCAACATTCAAACTCAGACTTTGGCGCCTCTTGGCTTCTTCACACAATCAGCCAACGCCATTCTTCTTACTTGGGACTCAAGTTAGGCTGATCACAATCCTTAGAGTATGTACGGATCACTCAATGTCCGTACACAAGCACCCTAAGTTTGCACCAAACCTTAAGACTCACAAATGGCCGAGTATACACCTTTGGTACGTCCACCATCCGTACTGATTCATACTAGGCCGTACATGGCTGTACCAGCCTCGCCCTATCTTTGTACACTCGTCCATTTGCTCCTCAATACTCTTCTAAGTCTCTCCTAGACTTTGTCCTTGCTTAGAACAACCATCAGATCACCTCTAGCTCTCTTAAGACACTTCACCACTCTTGATAGGCACTCTCTAAAGCTCTTGCCCTATCTTTGCACAAGCTCCATCTCAACTTAACACCTTTAGCTTCTCCATTCCTTTCTTCAAGTTAACACTCCCCCTCAAGCTTGACTTTAGCTGATCCTAAGTCAAGCTTGGAACCTTGAAGAACTTCCTCATTAAAAACCTCACCAAGGAAAACCCTTTGGGACAAAGCCTTGATGAGGGAAAAAGAGTAAAGCCTCCAAGGCCTAGGGATTGGCCAGTGAGTCTTTGTGCCTTACTAGCAATGTAAGGGACACAAAGACTCTGGATCATGGCCCTCATTTGATGCAAGATAGAACCCACTCCTCTTGCTCATCATCAACACTTCTTGTACTCTTCTTTAGACAGATCTTGGTCTCTCCCCCTTTCTCACAACCTTCTTGTTGTGATCAAGTGCTCGGACTACCAGATCTTCCTTGATAGATACAAGCTGAGTCTTGGCTGCTTCTTCTTCATGAGTCACCACCATGTTACTGAAACCTTCATGACAGGATGCTTCAGACTGTAGTACCAATCACCTCACTCTAGAGGCCGCATTGGAGATCGCTTCTTCATCCTTCATTATGCTTCATAACTGATCTGCTCCTCTTCTTGAATAACCACCAAGTACTCTCAGATCATGTAAGCTTCAACAAAGACAGCCTGTCCATGTGCTCCTTATCCTCTCCAAATACCCTTGGACGTTTTTACTCTCCAAATGGATGTAAGGTAACTTCCCAAGCTCTAACTTAGTTACCTTTATCCAGAAATGGTGAAACTCCAAAGTTACTGTGGTAAAAACTCCAAAGTTACTGTCTCACTTCATTCATCCCCAAAGCTTCATCTCTTCACTTCTTGGTCTTCATCTCAACATAAAGTGGTGGAGAATCACCAGGAAGTTGAATAAATCTCATAGGAGTTGGCATGAAGAAGTTATCCCACTTTCAAATCAGGAGATTCCAGTTTCCCAGTTTGGGAATAGCAAAACTTCTTCGTCGTTCCAAACAAACCAGGATGAATCACTTTGTAAGAAGCTTGATTTGGATACATAAAGTGGTGGAGAATCACCAGGAAGTTGAATAAATCTCATAGGAGTTGGCATGAAGAAATTATCCCACTTTCAAATCAGGTGATTCCAGTTTCCCAGTTTGGGAATAGCACAGCTTCTTCGTCGTTCCAATCAAACCAGGATGAATCACTTTGTGAAAAGCTTGATTTGGATACATAATGTTGTGGAGAATCACCAGGAAGTTGGATAAATCTCATAGGAGTTGGCATGAAGAAGTTATCCCACTTTCAAATCAGGTGATTCCAGTTTCCCAGTTTGGGAATAGCACAGCTTCTTCGTCGTTCCAAACAAACCAGGATGAATCACTTTGTAAGAAGCTTGATTTGGATACATAAAGTGGTGGAGAATCACCAGGAAGTTGAATAAATCTCATAGGAGTTGGCAAGAAGAAGTTATCCCACTTTCAAATCAGGTGATTCCAGTTTCCCCGTTTGGGAATAGCACAGCTTCTTCGTCGTTCCAATCAAACCAGGATGAATCACTTTGTGAGAAGCTTGATTTGGATACATAAAGTGGTGGAGAATCACCAGGAAGTTGAATAAATCTCATAGGAGTTGGCATGAAGAAGTTATCCCACTTTCAAATCAGGTGATTCCAGTTTCCCAGTTTGGGAATAGCACAGCTTCTTCGTCGTTCCATACAAACCAGGATGAATCACTTTGTGAGAAGCTTGATTTGGATAAATAAAGTGGTGGAGAATCACCAGGAAGTTGAATAAATCTCATAGGAGTTGGCATGAAGAAGTTATCCCACTTTCAAATCAGGTGATTCCAGTTTCCCAGTTTGGGAATAACACAGCTTCTTCGTCGTTCCAATCAAACCAGGATGAATCTCTTTATGAAAATATTGATTTGGATACATAAAGTGGTGGAGAATCACCAGGAAGTTGAATAAATCTCATAGGAGTTGGCATGAAGAAATTATCCCACTTTCAAATCAGGAGATTCCAGTTTCCCAGGTTGGGAATAGCACAACTTCTTCGTCGTTCCAATCAAACCAGGATGAATCACTTTGTGAAAAGCTTGATTTGGATACATAATGTTGTGGAGAATCACCAGGAAGTTGGATAAATCTCATAGGAGTTGGGATGAAGAAGTTATCCCACTTTCAAATCAGGTGATTCCAGTTTCCCAGTTTGGGAATAGCACAGCTTCTTCGTTGTTCCAATCAAACCAGGATGAATCACTTTGTGAAAAGCTTGATTTGGATACTTAATGTTGTGGAGAATCACCAGGAAGTTGCATAAATCTCATAGGAGTTGGCATGAAGAAGTTATCCCACTTTCAAATCAGGTGATTCCAGTTTCCCAGTTTGGGAATAACACAGCTTCTTCGTCGTTCCAATCAAACCAGGATGAATCTCTTTGTGAAAAGCTTGATTTGGATACATAAAGTGGTGGAGAATCACCAGGAAGTTGAATAAATCTCATAGGAGTTGGCATGAAGAAGTTATCCCACTTTCAAATCAGGAGATTCCAGTTTCCCAGTTTGGGAATAGCACAGCTTCTTCGTCGTTCCAAACAAACCAGGATGAATCACTTTGTGAAAAGCTTGATTTGGATACATAATGTTGTGGAGAATCACCAGGAAGTTGGATAAATCTCATAGGAGTTGGCATGAAGAAGTTATCCCACTTTCAAATCAGGTGATTCCAGTTTCCCAGTTTGGGAATAGCACAGCTTCTTCGTCGTTCCAAACAAACCAGGATGAATCACTTTGTAAGAAGCTTGATTTGGATACATAAAGTGGTGGAGAATCACCAGGAAGTTGAATAAATCTCATAGGAGTTGGCAAGAAGAAGTTATCCCACTTTCAAATCAAGTGATTCCAGTTTCCCCGTTTGGGAATAGCACAGCTTCTTCGTCGTTCCAATCAAACCAGGATGAATCACTTTGTGAGAAGCTTGATTTGGATACATAAAGTGGTGGAGAATCACCAGGAAGTTGAATAAATCTCATAGGAGTTGGCATGAAGAAGTTATCCCACTTTCAAATCAGGTGATTCCAGTTTCCCAGTTTGGGAATAGCACAGCTTCTTCGTCGTTCCATACAAACCAGGATGAATCACTTTGTAAGAAGCTTGATTTGGATAGATAAAGTGGTGGAGAATCACCAGAAAGTTGAATAAATAATAAGATTTATAGAAAGAGTTAGAGTGATTTAGAGAATAAGAGAATGAGATTGGATTATGAAGAGATTAGTGAAGAATCATGATGAACACTCAAGAACAAGAGAGAGAATGACTCAAACTGTGTAATATGTTATTAATGACATGAGTTGATATATATACAAGGAGAGAGAGCTAGGGTTTGCGAGAATCAGATAGGTTAAGCATGTGTAGTCAAAGGGAGAAGGAGCGCCCATTTCAAACTGTCCAATGGGAGGCTTTAGACGCTTTTGGCATCAAGGCATCTTGGACAAGATCCTTTCCTCTTTCCAGCTGTGCCAGCCTGTCTTGGACTTCCTTTTCTTCCTATTCAACGGTCTGATCCATAGGTGCAAGCTCAGGTAACTTCTCTTTCACTTTCCTTTTACTCGGGTGATCATAAGTTCCCTTTGGTCGAGTTAAGGTCGACCATGGTCCGTCCAAACTGTACGGCCTGTAAGGCCATGTACGGTCTTGTACGGCCTGGTCGATCCTCACTCCCAAAACTCACCCAAGCTGAACCTTCTCTCATGTTCTCCAACTCCTCCTCTCTTCTCTTCTTATACTCAGCTCATTTCAACACTCCCCCTCAAGCTTGATCTTGGTGATTGATCAAGCTTGGAAACCATGAGATCTTCCTCATTAAAAACCTCACCAAGGAAAACCCATTGGGACAAAACCTTGATGAGGGAAAAAGAGTAAAGAGCCCATGGTTAAGGGAACTCAGCCACTTGTTGTGAGATCAATGAGCCCTAGCCTGATGTGGATGGACTCCATGGTCTTTTGCCTTGCAGCTTTGGTGAAGACATCAGCTAACTGATCTTCACTTCTGGTATAGCATGGCAAGATCACTCCCAAGACTATCATCTGCCTCACCTTATGACAATCCACTTCAATGTGCTTGGTTCTTTCATGAAACACCGAGTTGGAGGCTATGTGGATGGCGGCTTGGTTATCACAATGCATAGTCATAGGTGTAGCTTGCTCAATTCCCAAATGCTTCAAGATCCCCTTGATCCATACCAACTCGTTGGTGAGCTTCAGCATTGCCCTATACTCAGCCTCAGCACTTGAGCATGATACCACCTTCTGCTTCTTGCTCTTCCATGTCACTAGATTTCCTCCAATGAAGGTGCAATAGCCTGTGGTTGATCTCCTATCAGCTCGATCACCAGCCCAATCAGCATCACAGTACCCAACGACTTCAGTACTCTTGTTGCATCCTAACCAGACTCCTAGACCGGCTGATCCATTCAGATACATCAAGAGCCTCTCCACCATGCGCCAATGATGTTCCTTTGGTACTTGCATGTGTTGGCTTACCTGATTCACCGCAAAACAGATATCAGGACGTGTGATTGTTAAGTATATGAGCTTACCCACTAGCTTCCTATAAAGCTTGGGATCATGGAACAGCTTGCTGTCCTCAAGCTCCCCCTCACGTGGAACCTTATACCCATCCTCCATGGGCATTTTGGCTATCTTCCCTCCTAGCACACCTGCATCTTTCAAAAGATCAAGTGCATACTTTCTTTGAGACATGAATAGGCCTTCCTTGGATCTACATATCTCAATCCCAAGGAAGTATTTCATTTCTCCCAAGTCTTTGATTTCAAAAACAGATTTGAGAAACTCTTTTGTTTCTCTTATCCCAATCTTATCACTACCTGTTATGATGATATCATCAACATACACAAGTAGACAGATGATACCTGATGGAGTAGTAAGAGTGAAGAGAGTGTGGTCCAACTCAGACTTCCTGAAGCCACGCCCATTCAGAGTAGTGCTGAGTTTGTTGTACCAGGCTCTAGGGGATTGTTTCAAACCATAGATAGCCTTCTTTAGTCTTAGAACATTCCCAGGCTTCACAAGACCTTCTAAGCCTGGTGGAGGATACATATAGACTTCATCTTCTAACTCTCCTTGAAGGAATGCATTCTTCACATCCATCTGCCACAACTCCCACTCAAGATTCACAGCCAAGGACAATACTATCCTGATGGTGTGTAACTTAGCAACAGGAGCAAATGTATCTATGTAGTCCTCTCCATATGTTTGGGTGTATCCTCTAGCCACCAATCTTGTCTTTTAATAGATTTAGTGATTTAAAGAGTGATTAAGTTTAATCTGAGAATTAAAGAGATTGGAGATTAAGAACAAGAGAGAGAGAGACTCAAAACTCCATTAGCTTGATTAATGAGAGAGTTTACAACATATATTGATTAGAGATACATATTTTCGTCCAGGTTCAGTCTAGTTAGGATAAGAAGCATGTGTAGTCAAAGATGCCTTATTCAAACCAGCCAATAAGGTTCCTCATATGCTTGGGTATCTTGCTTTAGCTTTCCAGCTGGTGCCAGCCTGTCTAAAGCTCTCTTCCCTTGACCAGACCTTATCCAAACTCCTCCTTGCTTATCCAGACTCCTCCTGTCGTGTTACAATCTCCAAATGGATGCAGGGTAACTTCCCAAGTCTTTTAACTTAGTTACCACAGTAACAATAAAGTTACTGTGGTAAATCTCCAAAGTTACTACCTGCTCCAAATCCCTTCCTCTATCCATGTATCAACTCTTCATCTCCTCATCTCAACACTTTATTCTCTTATCTCAACACTCCCCCTCAAGCTTGACCATGTGAAACAAGTCAAGCTTGGAAGAACCATGAGATCTCCCTCATTAAAACCTCATTAAGGAAAACCCATTGGGACAAAACCTTAATGAGGAAAGAGTAGAGATCACATGATCAGGAGAGTGTATAGACTAGTCCTTAGGCGAGAGATCAATGAGTCCTAACCTGATGTGTATGGACTCCATTGTCTTTTGCCTTGCTGCCTTTGTGAACACATCTGCTAACTGATCCTCACTCCGAGTATAACAAGGTAGAATCACTCCAAGAATCATCATCTGCCTCACCTTGTGACAATCAACCTCAATGTGCTTTGTTCTCTCATGGAACACAGAATTAGATGCAATGTGGATAGCTGCTTGATTATCACAATGCATTGTCATTGGCGTTGCTTGAATAATCTCTAGATGCTTCAAAATCCCTTTTATCCACACTAGCTCATTTGTAAGCTTCAGCATTGCTCTATACTCGGCCTCAGCACTGGAGCAAGACACTACCTTCTGTTTCTTACTCTTCCAAGTGACTAAGTTACCACCAATGAATGTACAATAGCCTGTGGTTGATCTTCTGTCTGCTCGGTCTCCAGCCCAATCTGCATCACAGTAGCCTACAACCTCAGTACTCTTGTTACATCCCATCCATACTCCAAGACCAGTAGTTCCATTCAGATACATCAAGATCCTTTCCACCATCCGCCAATGGTGCTCCTTAGGAACTTGCATGTGTTGACTGACTTGATTCACCGCAAAACACACATCAGGTCTAGTAATGGTAAGATAAATCAATTTCCCCACCAGCTTCCTATATAGCTTAGGATCATGGAACGGCTTGCTATCCTCAATCTCCCCCTCACGTGGAACCTTGTAACCATCCTCCATTGGCATCTTGGCTGTCTTTCCTCCATAGGCATCTGCTCCCTTCAAGAGATCAATCACATACTTCCTTTGGGACATAAACAATCCTTCCTTTGATCTGCATATCTCAATCCCAAGAAAATACTTCATTTCCCCCAGGTCTTTAATTTCAAAGCTTGCCTTGAGATACTCCTTTGTAGCCTTAATACCTTCCTTATCACTGCCTGTGATGATGATATCATCCACATACACAAGCAACACCACAATACCAGATGAGGTGGTTAGGGTAAAGAGAGTGTGATCCAATTCTGACTTTCTGAACCCTCTCCCATTCAGTGTATAACTCAACTTGTTGTACCATGCCCTTGGAGACTGCTTGAGACCATAGATAGCTTTCCTCAACCTCAACACATTACCCTTCTTTACTAGATGTTCAAGACCTGGTGGTGGATGCATGTATACTTCATCTTCTAACTCTCCTTGAAGGAATGCATTCTTCACATCCATTTGCCACAAATCCCACTCAAGATTCACAGCTAAAGATAATACAATCCTGATAGTATGAAGTTTAGCCACAGGAGCAAAGGTCTCAACATAGTCCTCACCATATGTCTGAGTAAATCCTCTTGCCACCAACCTAGACTTGCGCCTCTCTATTCTTCCATCAGGATGAAACTTGATTGTGAACACCCATTTACTAGTCACTGCCTTCTTCCCTTTAATCATGGCTCCGGACTCATCAGCAACTGAATCTCTCCACTCCTTTAAAGCCATAGCTTCTTCATATGTCCTTGGAATATAGCTCTCATCCAAGCTTACTGTGAAGGCTGTATGCTCGTCTGGAAACTCTGCAAAGGAACACATGGCTTGAGAAGGATGCTCCACAGCCTGGGCATTGTAGTACACTCTCGTGTTTACCCAGTTGGAAGCATCTCTCTTCACCCTTGTGCTCCTCCTTAGCTCCTGAACTTGTTCTTCTTGTGGCTCTTGCCCATCTTCACTTGATTGAGCACCACTCTCATTTGAACCATTAGGATCTCCTTCCCACTCTCCACTCTCATCTGAGCCAGTAGACTCTCTTTGCCCATCTCCACTAGACTGAGCACCAGTCTCTACTTCCTGTGTCACCTCTTGATTATGCTGGCCTGAATCTTCTTGATTTTGCACTTGCTCATGAGATTCAGTTCCATTCCCCCTCTCATGATCAAGAGGAGTTGCTCTTTCAGCTTCACTAGTCGAATTGGAAGACTCTCTTCTTCCAGATTCCTGATCCTGGGATAACCCTATCCCTAGCTTCTCCAACATCACCCTCAGTGTTGTTGCTCTATCAGATGGAGCTTGAGACAAATCCTTCAGATTTTCCCACTCCTTTTCTTCATAATACCCTTTTGATTCAATAAACTTCACTTCTCTAGATACCATCACTCTCCTTGCTTCAGGATCATAGCACTTGTATCCCTTCTGAGTGATAGAGTATCCAATGAACATAGCCTTAGTACTCTTTGCCTCCAGCTTGTTTCTCTGTTCTCCTGGGGTCATGACATAGCATACACATCCAAATACTCGTAGGTGATCAATAAATGGCTTGCTCTTATTCAGCACCTCAAATGGAGACAGATTCTTCAGTATCTTGGTTGGGACTCGGTTGATGAGATAGCAAGCAGTCTGTACAGCATCTCCCCAAAAACGTTTTGGGACATTTGCATGAAACATCATCGACCTAGCAACCTCCATCAAGTGCCTATTCTTCCTCTCAGCTACACCATTCTGCTGTGGTGTGTAGGGACAACTGGTCTGATGCACAATCCCATGCTTGGCTAGATGACTCTTAAAGGCATTGCTGATGTATTCACCTCCGTTGTCTGATCTCAGTACCTTCACAGTGGCATTGTATTGATTAGATACATATGCTTGGAAGTTCATAAAAGCTTCTAGCACCCTATCTTTAGATGGAAGCAATGTGAGCCATGTATACTTAGACTTCTCATCAATGAATGTCACAAAGTATTTATGGCTGTCTCTAGACATGCATGGAGCGGTCCACACATCCGAGTGAACTAGATCAAAGCAATGCTCATAAGTAGTCTCAGATGTTGGAAAAACAGTCCTACAATGCTTTCCTAATATGCATGCTTCACAATTCAAGTGATTGAATGACATATTAGGGATTATCAATTCAATGGCACGAGCATGAGGATGTCCTAATCTAGCATGCCAAGTAATACTATCAATCTTCTCAGCAGTACTACTCAAGCAAATAGAATCAAAGGGATTAGAGGTCTTAGCCAAGTTGAGGTGATATAGCTGATTCTTGCTGTCTCCTCTGCCAATGACTCTCCCAGTCTTCAAATCTTGAAACTCCACTTCATCAGGTCTGAATACTACTTGACAATCAAGATCAATGGTAGCTTTCTTCACAGATAATAGATTTGAAGTGAACTGAGGCATGTAGAAGGCAGTTGTGTCCTTCTCAAACAGTTTTAGCTTTCCCACTCCTTCTATTGGGATCATGGCACCATTAGCTATCATAACACTCCCTGTTGCAGCCTTGATCTCACTTATAAGCCTCCTATCACTGATCATATGATGACTTGCTCCAGAATCAATCACAATTGGTTTAGAAGCTCCGGATTGTATAGCCTGCTTCCTGCTTGCTGCTAAGGCTTGTACTTGTTCCATGAACACTCTCCATTCTTTCCTGGTGATGCGATCATCAGCTCTACTCCCTTTCTCCTGCTCTTTTAACACCCCACTGTCTTCTACTGATTTCCCCATGTAGGCTGAGTAAGAACACTCTCCCACAACTCTCTTTCTACCCTTTCCTATGTTGATAGAGGCTTTGGATAGCATTCTGCACCTCCTCCTCTTCCGGAAGCCCTCACTCCTACTCCCGGTTAGCCTCCATGAGCTCTCACTCCTACTCATGGTTAGCTTCTGGAAGCTCTCACTCCTACTCCCAGTTGGCTTCCATGAGCTCTCACTCCTACTCATGGTTAGCCTCTCATCATCTCTCATTATCCCATACGCCCTTCTTATAAGCACACAGACCTCTTCCATTTCCGGAAGCTGTTCCCCTCTTAGAACCATCTCCACCAGCCACCCATATGATGACTCCATACTCGCCAAGAGCTTCAGCACCGTCGCTTGCTCTTGTGTAGTATCCCCATCCACATGAGATCTCAACCCTTGTAGTTCAACCCACAAATGTTGTAGCTTCCTCACATGGTTATTAAACCCTTCTCTTCCTGGTTTAACTTCACTAATCACCTTCTTGACTTCATACACTCTCCTAAGACTGATCTTGTCCTCATAAACATCTTCAATCTTCTCAAGCAGTGTACTTTCTTCAAGACTGAAGCAATCTCCACTTGTTTTTCTTGCTGTCTGATCTTTCTCAGCAGCTTTACCCTTCAAAGACTCTTCCTTCTCATGGTTTCTCCAAACTCCACAACTTTTCAGAGTTGTTTTCATCTGTGAGAACCACCCCCACTCATTCCCTCTCTCTTTCTTCTCTTCACTCCTTGTTGTACCAGATTGAAGCAGCTCCATCTTCTTTAGCCTAGATCTTCACTCAGATGCTTCTAATCTCACACGACAATCTTAACCACAAGCTAGACCCCTCTTCTGACCTTGTCAAACACCTAAAGAGACTCCCTTGAAGCTGACTCTCCAAAAGAAACACCAACAGACACAAACTTGACTTTTAAAGGATCTAGCTCTTGAAAAATCTCAAGAACTCTCAAGAACACTCAAGAACACTCAAGAACATTTGGAACCACGAAATCACTCTCTCCTTTTAAAGGAACCTGGCTCTGATACCATAATAGATTTAGTGATTTAAAGAGTGATTAAGTTTAATCTGAGAATTAAAGAGATTGGAGATTAAGAACAAGAGAGGGAGAGACTCAAAACTCCATTAGCTTGATTAATGAGAGAGTTTACAACATATATTGATTAGAGATACATATTTTCGTCCAGGTTCAGTCTAGTTAGGATAAGAAGCATGTGTAGTCAAAGATGCCTTATTCAAACCAGCCAATAAGGTTCCTCATATGCTTGGGTATCTTGCTTTAGCTTTCCAGCTGGTGCCAGCCTGTCTAAAGCTCTCTTCCCTTGACCAGACCTTATCCAAACTCCTCCTTGCTTATCCAGACTCCTCCTGTCGTGTTACAATCTCCAAATGGATGCAGGGTAACTTCCCAAGTCTTTTAACTTAGTTACCACAGTAACAATAAAGTTACTGTGGTAAATCTCCAAAGTTACTACCTGCTCCAAATCCCTTCCTCTATCCATGTATCAACTCTTCATCTCCTCATCTCAACACTTTATTCTCTTATCTCAACATCTTTCTCCTATCAATCTGTCCATTTGGCAAGTACTTGATGGTGAATATCCATCTACTTGTAACAGCCCTCTTCCCCTTTGGGAGTTCACTTTCAAACCAAGTGTCATTCTTAATCATTGCATTTGCTTCATCTCCAACCGACTCCTTCCATTCCTCATGCATCATAGCCTCTTCATATGATCTTGGCACAAAGCTCTCATCTAAGCTTGTCATGAAGGCGCAATGATCAGATGGGAAATGTGCAAAGGAACACACTGCTTGGGAGGGATGCTCCACAGCCTGGGCATTGTAGTACACTCTCGTGTTTACCCAGTTGGAAGCATCCTTCCTCAACCGTGTGCTTCTCCTTAGTGGTGCTTCAGCCGGGACATTATCCCTTGATGAGACTGAGACTGGTTCAGTTTCTTCTTGCTGTTGCACATTGTCTTCCTCTTCTTGTAAACTTTCTTCAGGTTCTGGTTCACCCATTGCCTCAACCCCTTCATCTTGCATCATCACACACTGATCAGGGTCTCTCAAGCCTTCTTCTGGATGGCTTGCTTCTTCAGTTTCATTCCCCCTCTCATGATTAGAGTGGGATGTTCCTTCAGCTTCAGGAGAACTAGATGTGTTCCGTCCTCCTTGATCCTGGGTTAGATTGATCCCAAGACCTTCCAATATAATCCTAAGGCTCGCAGCCTTATCAGAATCCCGAGATAGATCTTTCAAATCCTCCCAGCTCCGCTCTTCATAGTATCCCTTACTCTCCATGAATTTTACTTCTTTAGATACATGTACTCTTCTTGTCTTTGGATCAATGCACTTGTATCCCTTCTGAGATGATGAGTATCCAATGAACATAGTTCTTATACTCTTTGGCTCAAGCTTGTTTCTCATCTCTCCCGGTACCATCACATAGCTTACACAACCAAACACTCTCAAGTGGTTTAGGGATGGCTTGATCTTGTTCAGAACTTCAAATGGAGACTGATCTTGCAACACTTTGGTCGGTATCCTATTAATCAGATAGCACGCAGACATGACTGCATCACTCCAATACCTCTTAGGAACATTGCTTTGAAACATCATGGACCGAGCAACTTCCATAAGATGTCGGTTCTTCCTTTCTGCCACACCATTCTGCTGAGGAGTATAGGGACAACTAGTTTGGTGAAGAATCCCATGCTGAGCTAAGTGTTGCTTGAATAATCTGCTTGTATACTCACCACCATTATCAGATCTGAAAATCTTAAGCTTTGCATTATATTGGTTAGTCACATAGCATTGAAAGTTCTTAAATGCTTCAAGCACACAATCTTTTGTTTTAATGAGTGTTATCCAGGTGTATTTAGATTTTTCATCAATGAATGTTACACAGTACTTATAACTTTCTCTAGATAAACAAGGGGCAGTCCATACATCAGAATGCACAAGATCAAAACAGTTTTCATAAATAGTACTAGACTTTTGGAAAACGGTTCTACAATGCTTACCCAATATACATGCTTCACATTCATTATTTTTAAACATAACACCTGGTAACATTAAGTTCAAAGCTCTAACATGAGGATGGCCTAGTCTAGCATGCCACAATGCATTATTTTTTAAAGCAGAAACAGATTGAAACGAGTAACTAAGGTTAGAAACAGGAGCAATGTCTTCAAGCATATAGAGATCTCCTTTGGTTACTCCTTTTCCAATCAACTTATGACTCTCAATATCCTGAAACTTCACATCATTAGGACTAAAGATAACATTGCAATGTAAATCAGTAGTGCATTTCTTGACAGATAATAGATTAGATGTAAATTCAGGCATATAGAAAGCTTTAGACTCCTTATCAAATAGTTTCAGGTTTCCTATTCCTTTTATTGCTATCCTATCACCATTTGCAATCATAACATGACCAGTAGTTGGTTCTATATCTTTTATAAGACTAGTGTCACTTATCATATGATGAGAGGCACCAGAAACCACAATTAAAGGTTTAATCATGTTTTGAACAGCAAATCCACTTGGTGATTCAATTCTAGCAATAGATGTTCTAGGGATTTTCAGTTCAGTTTCTATGTTTTCAAGACTCCTAGGTATACTACACGCAGCATATGAGTATCCTAGAGTATGAGTAAGAGAACTACCATTGTCCTTGAGAGCCTTGATGAGGGCATCAATGTCAGAACGTCTGATCATCTCATGCTCCATACTGCTCTTCCCGGACGTGTGCTGAGATGCCATAGCCTTGACATCACTCTCCTCAGCTCTCACACCAGCACCATTGCTTCCCCTTGATGATCCGGCCTCACTTGATTCAGCTGAGAGATGAGCCCTTCCTTCTCGGTCCTTAACAAACTTGGATGGCTTGAGGTGGGGATGGAGGATCCAGCATTGACTCCTCTTGTGCCCTGGCTTCTTGCAGTGGTCACAGTTGCCACCAAACTTCCTCTCATCTCCTTTATACGCCACCTTGTTTGCTTGGACCGTCTCAACCTGATTCGCCGAGGTCATCTCCCCCTTTCCACCAAACAGGCCAAGAGAGTCATCCTCCTTTTGTAGCTGTGCGCACACATCATCAAAGGACGGGAGCTTTGGGGACCTCAGCATATGCTTTATCACATCCTTGTAAACCGGATTCAGTGTCAATAACAAGCCAAACACTTGGTCTTGCTCACGCCTCTCCATAAGCGTAGCCTCATCATTGGTATTTGGCCTCAACATCTCTAGTTCAGACCACAAGGCCCTGAACTTTCCCAAGTGTTTAGTGAACTCCTCCTCTTCTTGCATCAGTGTGTTGATAGCTCTCTTTACTTCAAACACCCTGCTCAGATTGGAGATGTTGCCATACACTTTCTGAAGCGTCTCCCACAACGCCTTTGGGGTCTCGCAGTAGCTATATGCCTCCAAGATTGAAGCTTCAAGTGACCCTTGCAACACGGCCAACACCTTTAGGTCCTCTTGCGCCCACTTCTCTTGATCGGCTACAACTATCTCCGTGGATACTCCATCTATAGCAACTGGTTTTGGGACTCCATCTGTGACATGACCCCATAAACCCTT
The DNA here is from genome assembly GCF_020379485.1 of Brassica napus. Lineage (NCBI taxonomy): Eukaryota > Viridiplantae > Streptophyta > Magnoliopsida > Brassicales > Brassicaceae > Brassica > Brassica napus. The sequence continues at coordinate 196,755 of NW_026015623.1, forward strand.
GCTCCCAATGACTGTCTTCACCAGCCGTGACCAAAGCAGGTAGTTTCCACCACCTTTTAATGTAACCGGAACCGCCAGCACCTTGTTTCCTTCCATCTTGTCTTGCATAACTCAGATCGTGATCTTGTACTGAACTGAAGCTGAAGATTTGCGGAATGAACACACCAGGCTATGAGTTAAACACTTTTGTGTTTTAGAGAATGATTCAAACAACCAGAGATACTTAGATTCAAAGATTAAAGAGATTAAGAGATTTTAGTGAGAGAATCAAGAGAGAGACTCAAAACTCCATTAATTATTAAAGATGAGGTTTACAACATACTTATATGAGAGAGACAATCAATTTCGAAATCAATCAGATAAGGTAGAGGTTCAGGGCATGTGTAGTCAAAGAGAGCCATCCAAAAGCAGCCAATGGGAGTCTTCACATGCTTGATCCCTTTGGCATCTTTTACTAGATGCTGTCTACTTTACAGCCTGTCTCCAGCCTTATCCAGCCCTAAACCTTATCCAGGCTGCTCCTCCCTTATCCATACAGCTCCTTGGTCGTGGCTTACTCTCTAATGTGAGCCAAGGTAACTTTCCAAGCTTTAACTTAGTTACCACAGTAAAAACCAAAGTTACTGTGGTAACTCCAAAGTTACTGTCTGTCTCAATCCTCATTCTCTATCAATGTAGTCACTCTTTATTACCTCATCTCAACACTCCCCCTCAAGCTTGACCATGTGGAACAAGTCAAGCTTGGAAACCATGAAGACCTCCCTCATTAAAAACCTCACCAAAGAAAACCCATTGGGATAAAACTTTGATGAGGGAAAAAGAGTGGAGACTCAATGGTTAAGGGGCTCAGCTCCTGGGAGTAAGATCAATGAGTCCAAGCCTGGATAGTATGGACTCCATTGTCTTCAATCTCGCTGCCTTAGTAAACACATCTGCAAGCTGATCTTCACTTCTTGTATAACATGGCAGAATCACTCCTAAGATAATCATCTGCCTCACCTTATGACAATCCACCTCTATGTGCTTTGTTCTCTCATGAAACACTGAGTTGGAGGCAATGTGGATAGCTGCTTGATTGTCACAATGCATAGTCATAGGAGTACTCTGCTCAATCTCTAGATGCTTCAAGATCCCCTTGATCCACACCAACTCGTTTGTCAGCTTCAGCATGGCTCTATACTCAGCTTCAGCACTTGAACAAGAGATAACCTTCTGCTTCTTACTCTTCCAAGTAACCAAGTTTCCTCCAATGAATGTACAATACCCAGTAGTTGATCTCCTGTCCACTCTATCTCCTGCCCAATCAGCATCACAATACCCAACCACTTCTGTACTGCCATTACAACCCATCCAAACTCCTTGTCCAGCCGTCCCACTCAGATACCTCAGTACCCTATCAACCATCTTCCAGTGATGGACCTTTGGCGCCTGCATATGCTGACTCACTTGGTTCACAGCAAAACATATATCTGGTCTGGTGATTGTCAAGTAGATCAGCTTGCCAACCATCTTCCTGTATAGCTTAGGATCTTCAAACAGCTGCTTCTCTTCAACCTCCCCCTCACGCAGAACTTAATATCCCTCCTCAAGGGGTGTCTTAGCTATCTTTCCTCCAAGCACATCAGTCTCCTTCAACATATCCATAGTATACTTCCTTTGAGACATAAACAAACCCTCCTTTGATCTGCATATCTCAATGCCCAGAAAATACTTCATCTCTCCCAAGTCTTTGATATCAAACACAGACTTGAGGAACTCTTTAGTGGCTTTAATCCCAGCCTTATCACTCCCTGTGATAATCAAATCATCCACATATACTAGTATCACAATGATCCCTGATGGAGTAACCAAAGTGAAGAGTGTATGATCCAGTTCAGACTTCCTGAATCCTCTCCCATTGAGAGTTGTACTCAGCTTCCTGTACCAAGCTCTAGGAGACTGCTTCAGCCCATATATTGCCTTCTTCAATCTCAAAACATTTCCTGGTTTTACTAGATGCTCAAGACCAGGAGGAGGAAGCATGTATACCTCATCTTCTAGCTCACCTTGTAAGAAAGCATTCTTCACATCCATCTGCCACAAATCCCACTCCAAGTTTGTTGCAATGGACAACACAATCCGAACTGTATGTAGCTTAGCTACTGGTGCAAAGGTATCAATGTAATCCTCTCCATAGGTCTGTGTAAATCCTCTTGCAACCAATCTGGTCTTCTTCCTATCAATCTGTCCATTTGCTAGATACTTGATTGTGAAGATCCATCTACTAGATACAGCCCTCTTTCCCTTAGGCAGCTCACTCTCATACCATGTATCATTCTTGATCATAGCACCTGCTTCAGCTCCCACTGATTCTTTCCATTCCTTGTCTAACATAGCTTCTTCATAAGCCCTTGGTACATAACTCTCATCCAGACTAATCATAAAGGCATGATGCTCCTCTGGAAACTCAGCAAAGGAACACACGGCTTGAGAAGGATGCTCCACAGCCTGGGCATTGTAGTACACTCTCGTGTTTACCCAGTTGGAAGGATCCCTCTTTATCCTTGTGCTCCTCCTCAAAGCTTGAACCTGATCTTCAGTTTGCACCGGCTCCACTTGCTCTTCTTCTGAACTGGCCGGTCCGACTTGTTCTTCTCCACTAGACTGAACCTCATCCACTTCTCCACTAGACTGAACCTCATTGTTCTCAACTTCTTGTGATGTATCTTGATCATGAAGACCTGAATCCTCTTGGTTTTGCTCTTGCTCACCAGATTCAGTTCCATTCCCCCTCTCATGATCAAGAGGAGTTGTTCTTCCAGCTCCACCAGTCTGATTGGAAGGCTCTCTCCTTCCGGGTTCCTGATCCTGGGATAACCCTATCCCGAGCTTCTCCAACAACACTCTCAGTATTGTTGCCTTATCAGATGGAGCTTGAGACAAATCCTTCAGATTTTCCCACTCCTTTTCTTCATAATAACCTTTTGTTTCAACAAACTTCACTTCTCTAGATACCATCACTCTCCTTGCTTCAGGATCATAGCACTTGTACCCCTTCTGAGTGATAGAGTAACCAATGAACATAGCCTTAGTACTCTTTGCCTCCAGCTTGTTTCTCTGCTCTCCTGGAACCATGACATAGCACACACACCCAAAGACACGTAGGTGATCAATGACAGGTTTGCTCTTGTTCAACACTTCAAATGGAGACAGATTCTTTAATATCTTTGTTGGAACCCGGTTGATGAGATAGCAAGCAGTCTGTACAGCATCACTCCAAAAGCGTTTTGGGACATTTGCATGAAACATCATTGATCTAGCAACCTCCATCAAGTGCCTGTTCTTCCTCTCAGCCACACCATTCTGCTGTGGTGTATAAGGGCAGCTAGTCTGATGCACAATCCCATGCTTGGCTAGATGACTCTTGAAGGCATTGCTGATGTATTCACCTCCATTATCTGATCTCAGTACCTTCACAGTAGCATTGTATTGATTAGATACATATGCTTGGAAGTTCATAAATGCTTCTAGCACCCTATCTTTAGATGGAAGCAATGTAAGCCAAGTATACTTAGACTTCTCATCAATGAATGTCACAAAGTACTTCTGGCTATCTCTAGACAAACAAGGAGCAGTCCACACATCTGAATGAACTAGATCAAAGCAATGCTCATAAGTAGTTTCTGATGTTGGAAAAACAGTCCTACAATGCTTTCCTAATATGCATGCTTCACACTCCAAGTGATTAAATGACATATTAGGAATTATCAATTCAATAGCACGAGCATGAGGATGTCCCAATCTAGCATGCCAAGTAATACTATCAATCTTCCCATAAGTACTACTCAAACACATAGAATCAAAGGGTTGAGAGATCTTAGCCAATTGGAGCTGGTATAGATTATTCCTGCTGTCTCCTCTACCAATGACCCTTCCAGTCTTCAAATCTTGGAACTCAACATCATCTGGCCTGAATACTACTTGACAGCCAAGATCAATTGTTGCTTTCCTCACAGATAACAGATTTGAAGCAAACTGTGGCATGTAGAAGGCATCTGAGTCTTTATCAAATAGCTTGAGCTTTCCAACCCCTTCTATTGGAATCCTATCACCATCAGCTATCATCACACCCCCAGTAGCTTTCTTTACATCACTCATTAAGCTTATATCACTAATCATGTGATGACTTGCTCCAGAATCAACAATGATGGGTTTGTTGGATGTGGATGCTTTGGCAGGAGCACCTTGTCTCCGGGTCGTAGCCAAAGCATACACATACTTGACAAACTCATTCCATTCCTCCTTTGTGACACGCTCATCTGCTCCTTGCTCCCTTGTACTCATGCTCCCTTCACCCATATCGGCAGAGTAAGAACACTCTCCCACAACTCTCTTCTTACCCTTTCCTATGTTGATATAAGCTTTGGATAGCATTCTGCACCTCCTCCTCTTCCGGAAGCCCTCACTCCTACTCCCGGTTAGCCTCCATGAGCCCTCACTCCTACTCATGGTTAGCTTCTGGAAGCTCTCACTCCTACTTCCAGTCGGCTTCCATGAGCTCTCACTCCTACTCATGGTTAGCCTCTCATCATTATTAGATTTAGTGATTTAAAGAGTGATGAAGTTTAATCTGAGAATTAAAGAGATTGGAGATTAAGAACAAGAGAGAGAGAGACTCAAAACTCCATTAGCTTGATTAATGAGAGAGTTTACAACATATATAGATAAGAGATACATATTTTCGTGATGGTTCAGTCTAGTTAGGATAAGAAGCATGTGTAGTCAAAGATGCCTCATTCAAACCAGCCAATAAGGTTCCTCACATGCTTGGGCATCTTGCTTTAGCTTTCCAGCCTGTGCCAGCCTGTCTAAAGCTCTCTTCCCTTGACCAGACCTTATCCAAACTCCTCCTTGCTTATCCAGACTCCCCATGTCGTGTTCCACTCTCCAAATGGATGCAAGGTAACTTCTCAAGTCTTTTAACTTAGTTACCACAGTAACAATAAAGTTACTGTGGTAAATCTCCAAAGTTACTACCTGCTCCAAATCCCTTCATCTATCCATGTATCAACTCTTCATCTCCTCATCTCAACACTTTATTCTCTTATCTCAACACTCCCCCTCAAGCTTGACCATGTGAAACAAGTCAAGCTTGGAAGAACCATGAGATCTCCCTCATTAAAACCTCATTAAGGAAAACCCATTGGGACAAAACCTTAATGAGGAAAGAGTAGAGATCACATGATCAGGAGAGTGTATAGACTAGTCCTTAGGCGAGAGATCAATGAGTCCTAACCTGATGTGTATGGACTCCATTGTCTTTTGCCTTGCTGCCTTTGTGAACACATCTGCTAACTGATCCTCACTCCGAGTATAACAAGGTAGAATCACCCCAAGAATCATCATCTGCCTCACCTTGTGACAATCAACCTCAATGTGCTTTGTTCTCTCATGGAACACAGAATTAGATGCAATGTGGATAGCTGCTTGATTATCACAATGCATTGTCATTGGCGTTGCTTGAATAATCTCCAGATGCTTCAAAATCCCTTTTATCCACACTAGCTCATTTGTAAGCTTCAGCATTGCTCTATACTCGGCCTCAGCACTGGAGCAAGACACTACCTTCTGCTTCTTACTCTTCCAAGTGACCAAGTTACCACCAATGAATGTACAATAGCCTGTGGTTGATCTTCTGTCTGCTCGGTCTCCAGCCCAATCTGCATCACAATAGCCTACAACCTCAGTACTCTTGTTACATCCCATCCATACTCCAAGACCAGTAGTTCCATTCAGATACATCAAGATCCTTTCCACCATCTGCCAATGGTGCTCCTTAGGAACTTGCATGTGTTGACTGACTTGATTCACCGCAAAACACACATCAGGTCTAGTAATGGTAAGATAAATCAACTTCCCCACCAGCTTCCTATATAGCTTAGGATCATGGAACGGCTTGCTATCCTCAATCTCCCCCTCACGTGGAACCTTGTAACCATCCTCCATTGGCATCTTGGCTGTCTTTCCTCCATAGGCATCTGCTCCCTTCAAGAGATCAATCACATACTTCCTTTGGGACATAAACAATCCTTCCTTTGATCTGCATATCTCAATCCCAAGAAAATACTTCATTTCCCCTAAGTCTTTAATCTCAAAGCTTGCCTTGAGATACTCCTTTGTAGCCTTGATGCCTTCCTTATCACTGCCTGTGATGATAATATCATCCACATACACAAGCAACACCACAATACCAGATGAGGTGGTTAGGGTAAAGAGAGTGTGATCCAATTCTGACTTTCTGAACCCTCTCCCATTCAGTGTAGTACTCAACTTGTTGTACCACGCCCTTGGAGACTGCTTGAGACCATAGATAGCTTTCCTCAACCTCAACACATTACCCTTCTTTACTAGATGTTCAAGACCTGGTGGTGGATGCATGTATACTTCATCTTCCAACTCTCCTTGAAGGAATGCATTCTTCACATCCATTTGCCACAAATCCCACTCAAGATTCACAGCTAAAGATAATACAATCCTGATAGTATGAAGTTTAGCCACAGGAGCAAAGGTCTCAACATAGTCCTCACCATATGTCTGAGTAAATCCTCTTGCCACCAACCTAGACTTGCGCCTCTCTATTCTCCCATCAGGATGAAACTTGATTGTGAACACCCATTTACTAGTCACTGCCTTCTTCCCTTTAGGCAGCTCACTCTCATACCACGTTTCATTCTTAATCATGGCTCCGGACTCATCAGCAACTGAATCTCTCCACTCCTTTAAGGCCATAGCTTCTTCATATGTCCTTGGAATATAGCTCTCATCCAAGCTTACTGTGAAGGCTGTATGCTCGTCCGGAAACTCTGCAAAGGAACACATAGCTTGAGAAGGATGCTCCACAGCCTGGGCATTGTAGTACACTCTCGTGTTTACCCAGTTGGAAGCATCTCTCTTCACCCTTGTGCTCCTCCTTAGCTCCTGAACTGTTCTTCTTGTGGCTCTTGCCCATCTTCACTTGATTGAGCACCACTCTCATTTGAACCATTAGGATCTCCTTCCCACTCTCCACTCTCATCTGAGCCAGTAGACTCTCTTTGCCCATCTCCACTAGACTGAGCACCAGTCTCTACTTCCTGTGTCACCTCTTGATTATGCTGGCCTGAATCTTCTTGATTTTGCACTTGCTCATGAGATTCAGTTCCATTCCCCCTCTCATGATCAAGAGGAGTTGCTCTTTCAGCTTCACTAGTCGGATTGGAAGACTCTCTTCTTCCAGATTCCTGATCCTGGGATAACCCTATCCCTAGCTTCTCCAACATCACCCTCAGTGTTGTTGCTCTATCAGATGGAGCTTGAGACAAATCCTTCAGATTTTCCCACTCCTTTTCTTCATAATACCCTTTTGATTCAATAAACTTCACTTCTCTAGATACCATCACTCTCCTTGCTTCAGGATCATAGCACTTGTATCCCTTCTGAGTGATAGAGTATCCAATGAACATAGCCTTAGTACTCTTTGCCTCCAGCTTGTTTCTCTGTTCTCCTGGAGTCATGACATAGCACACACACCCAAATACTCGTAGGTGATCAATAAAAGGCTTGCTCTTATTCAGCACCTCAAATGGAGACAGATTCTTCAGTATCTTGGTTGGGACTCGGTTGATGAGATAGCAAGCAGTTTGTACAGCATCTCCCCAAAAGCGTTTTGGGACATTTGCATGAAACATCATCGACCTAGCAACCTCCATCAAGTGCCTATTCTTCCTCTCAGCTACACCATTCTGCTGTGGTGTGTAGGGACAACTGGTCTGATGCACAATCCCATGCTTGGCTAGATGACTCTTAAAGGCATTGCTGATGTATTCACCTCCGTTGTCTGATCTCAGTACCTTCACAGTGGCATTGTATTGATTAGATACATATGCTTGGAAGTTCATAAAAGCTTCTAGCACCCTATCTTTAGATGGAAGCAATGTGAGCCATGTATACTTAGACTTCTCATCAATGAATGTCACAAAGTATTTATGGCTGTCTCTAGACATGCATGGAGCGGTCCACACATCCGAGTGAACTAGATCAAAGCAATGCTCATAAGTAGTCTCAGATGTTGGGAAAACAGTCCTACAATGCTTTCCTAATATGCATGCTTCACAATTCAAGTGATTGAATGACATATTAGGGATTATCAATTCAATGGCACGAGCATGAGGATGTCCTAATCTAGCATGCCAAGTAATACTATCAATCTTCTCAGCAGTACTACTCAAGCAAATAGAATCAAAGGGATTAGAGGTCTTAGCCAAGTCGAGGTGGTATAGCTGATTCTTGCTGTCTCCTCTGCCAATGACTCTCCCAGTCTTCAAATCTTGAAACTCAACTTCATCAGGTCTGAATACTACTTGACAATCAAGATCAATGGTAGCTTTCTTCACAGATAATAGATTTGAAGTGAACTGAGGCATGTAGAAGGCAGCCGTGTCCTTCTCAAACAGTTTTAGCTTTCCCACTCCTTCTATTGGGATCATGGCACCATTAGCTATCATAACACTCCCTGTTGCAGCCTTGATCTCACTTATAAGCCTCCTATCACTGATCATATGATGACTTGCTCCAGAATCAATCACAATGGGTTTAGAAGCTCCGGATTGTATAGCCTGCTTCCTGCTTGCTGCTAAGGCTTGTACTTGTTCCATGAACACTCTCCATTCCTTCCTGGTGATGCGATCATCAGCTCCACTCCCTTTCTCCTGCTCTTTTAACACCCCACTGTCTTCTACTGATTCCCCCATGTAGGCTGAGTAAGAACACTCTCCCACAACTCTCTTTCTACCCTTTCCTATGTTGATAGAAGCTTTGGATAGCATTCTGCACCTCCTCCTCTTCCGGAAGCCCTCACTCCTACTCCCGGTTAGCCTCCATGAGCTCTCACTCCTACTCATGGTTAGCTTCTGGAAGCTCTCACTCCTACTCCCAGTTGGCTTCCATGAGCTCTCACTCCTACTCATGGTTAGCCTCTCATCATCTCTCATTATCCCATACGCCCTTCTTATAAGCACACAGACCTCTTCCATTTCCGGAAGCTGTTCCCCTCTTAGAACCATCTCCACCAGCCACCCATATGATGACTCCATACTCGCCAAGAGCTTCAGCACCATCGCTTGCTCTTGTGTAGTATCCCCATCCACATGGGATCTCAACCCTTGTAGTTCAACCCACAAATGTTGTAGCTTCCTCACATGGTTATTAAACCCTTCTCTTCCTGGTTTAACTTCACTAATCACCTTCTTGACTTCATACACTCTCCTAAGACTGATCTTGTCCTCATAAACATCTTCAATCTTCTCAAGCAGTGTACTTTCTTCAAGACTAAAGCAATCTCCACTTGTTTCTCTTGCTGTCTGATCTTTCTCAGCAGCTTTACCCTTCAAAGACTCTTCCTTCTCATGGTTTCTCCAAACTCCACACCTTTTCAGAGTTGTTTTCATCTGTGAGAACCACCCCCACTCATTCCCTCTCTCTTTCTTCTCTTCACACCTTGTTGTACCAGATTGAAGCAGCTCCATCTTCTTTAGCCTAGATCTTCACTCAACTGCTTCTAATCTCACACGCCAAGCTTAACCACAAGCTAGACCCCTCTTCTGACCTTGTCAAACGCCTACAGAGACTCCCTTGAAGCTGACTCTCCAAAAGAAACACCAACAGACACAAACTTGACTTTTAAAGGATCTAGCTCTTGAAAAATCTCAAGAACTCTCAAGAACACTCAAGAACACTCAAGAACATTTGGAACCACGAAATCACTCTCTCCTTTTAAAGCAACCTGGCTCTGATACCATATTAGATTTAGTGATTTAAAGAGTGATGAAGTTTAATCTGAGAATTAAAGAGATTGGAGATTAAGAACAAGAGAGAGAGAGACTCAAAACTCCATTAGCTTGATTAATGAGAGAGTTTACAACATATATAGATAAGAGATACATATTTTCGTGATGGTTCAGTCTAGTTAGGATAAGAAGCATGTGTAGTCAAAGATGCCTCATTCAAACCAGCCAATAAGGTTCCTCACATGCTTGGGCATCTTGCTTTAGCTTTCCAGCCTGTGCCAGCCTGTCTAAAGCTCTCTTCCCTTGAACAGACCTTATCCAAACTCCTCCTTGCTTATCCAGACTCCCCATGTCGTGTTCCACTCTCCAAATGGATGCAAGGTAACTTCTCAAGTCTTTTAACTTAGTTACCACAGTAACAATAAAGTTACTGTGGTAAATCTCCAAAGTTACTACCTGCTCCAAATCCCTTCATCTATCCATGTATCAACTCTTCATCTCCTCATCTCAACACTTTATTCTCTTATCTCAACAATCATCTCTTATTATCCCATACGCCCTTCTTATAAGCACACATATCTCTTCCATTTCCGGAAGTTGTTCCCCTCTTAGAACCATCTCTACCAGCCACCCATATGATGACTCCATGCTCGCCAAGAGCTTCAAGACCATCTCTTGCTCTGGTGTAGCATCCCCATCCACATGGGATCTCAACCTTTGTAGTTCAACCCACAAGTGTTGTAGCTTCCTCACATGGTTATTGAACTCTTCTCTTCCTTGTTTAACTCCACTGATCACCTTCTTGACTTCATACACTCTCCTAAGATTGATCTTGTTCTCATAAACATCTTCAATCTTCTCAAGCAGTGTACTTTCTTCAAGACTAAAGCAATCTCCACTTGTTTCTCTTGCTGTCTGATCTTTCTCAGCAGCTTTACCCTTCAAAGACTCTTCCTTCTCATGGTTTCTCCAAACTCCACACCTTTTCAGATTTGTTTTCATTTGTGAGAACCACCCCCACTCATTCCCTCTCTCTTTCTTCTCTTCACGCCTTGTTGTACCAGATTGAAGCAGCTCCATTTTCTTTAGCCTAAAGCAACAACCTTTAGCCTAGATCTTCCCCCAAATGCTTCTAATCTCACACGCCAAGCTTACCAACAAGCTAGACCCCTCTTCTGACCTTGTCAAACACCTAAAGGGACTCCTTTGAAGCTGACTCTCCAAAGGAAACACCAACAGACACAAACTTGAATTTTAAAGGATCTAGCTCTTGAAAAATCTCAAGAACTCTCAAGAACACTCAAGAACATTTAGAAAAACGAAATCACTCTCTCCTTTTAAAGCAACCTGGCTCTGATACCATAAACACTTTTGTGTTTTAGAGAATGATTCAAACAACCAGAGATACTTAGATTCAAAGATTAAAGAGATTAAGAGATTTTAGTGAGAGAATCAAGAGAGAGACTCAAAACTCCATTAATTATTAAAGATGAGGTTTACAACATACTTATATGAGAGAGACAATCAATTTCGAAATCAATCAGATAAGGTAGAAGTTCAGGGCATGTGTAGTCAAAGAGAGCCATCCAAAAGCAGCCAATGGGAGTCTTCACATGCTTGATCCCTTTGGCATCTTTTACTAGATGCTGTCTACTTTACAGCCTGTCTCCAGCCTTATCCAGCCCTAAACCTTATCCAGGCTGCTCCTCCCTTATCCATACAGCTCCTTGGTCGTGGCTTACTCTCTAATGTGAGCCAAGGTAACTTTCCAAGCTTTAACTTAGTTACCACAGTAAAAACCAAAGTTACTGTGGTAACTCCAAAGTTACTGTCTGTCTCAATCCTCATTCTCTATCAATGTAGTCACTCTTTATTACCTCATCTCAACATGAGTAACCTGGCTCTGATACCAAATAAGATTTATAGAAAGAGTTAGAGTGATTTAGAGAATAAGAGAATGAGATTGGATTATGAAGAGATTAGTGAAGAATCATGATGAACACTCAAGAACAAGGGAGAGAATGACTCAAACTGTGTAATATGTTATTAATGACATGAGTTGATATATATACAAGGAGAGAGAGCTAGGGTTTGCGAGAATCAGATAGGTTAAGCATGTGTAGTCAAAGGGAGAAGGAGCGCCCATTTCAAACTGTCCAATGGGAGGCTTTACACGCTTTTGGCATCAAGGCATCTTGGACAAGATCCTTTCCTCTTTCCAGCTGTGCCAGCCTGTCTTGGACTTCCTTTTCTTCCTATTCAACGGTCTGATCCATAGGTGCAAGCTCAGGTAACTTCTCTTTCACTTTCCTTTTACTCGGGTGATCATAAGTTCCCTTTGGTCGAGTTAAGGTCGACCATGGTCCGTCCAAACTGTACGGCCTGTACGGCCATGTACGGTCTTGTACGACCTGGTCGATCCTCACTCCAAAAACTCACCCAAGCTGAACCTTCTCTCATGTTCTCCAACTCCTCCTCTCTTCTCTTCTTATACTCAGCTCATTTCAACATAAATCTCATAGGAGTTGGCATGAAGAAGTTATCCCACTTTCAAATCAGGTGATTCCAGTTTCCCAGTTTGGGAATAGCACAACTTCTTCGTCGTTCCAATCAAACCAGGATGAATCTCTTTGTGAAAAGCTTGATTTGGATACATAAAGTGGTGGAGAATCACCAGGAAGTTGAATAAATCTCATAGGAGTTGGCATGAAGAAGTTATCCCACTTTCAAATCAGGTGATTCCAGTTTCCCAGTTTGGGAATAGCACAGCTTCTTCGTCGTTCCAATCAAACCAGGATGAATCTCTTTGTGAAAAGCTTGATTTGGATACATAAAGTGGTGGAGAATCACCAGGAAGTTGAATAAATCTCATAGGAGTTGGCATGAAGAAGTTATCCCACTTTCAAATCAGGAGATTCCAGTTTCCCAGTTTGGGAATAGCACAACTTCATCGTCGTTCCAAACAAACCAGGATGAATCACTTTGTAAGAAGCTTGATTTGGATACATAAAGTGGTGGAGAATCACCAGGAAGTTGAATAAATCTCATAGGAGTTGGCATGAAGAAATTATCCCACTTTCAAATCAGGTGATTCCAGTTTCCCAGTTTGGGAATAGCACAGCTTCTTCGTCGTTCCAATCAAACCAGGATGAATCACTTTGTGAAAAGCTTGATTTGGATACATAAAGTGGTGGAGAATCACCAGGAATTTGAATAAATCTCATAGGAGTTGGCATGAAGAAGTTATCCCACTTTCAAATCAGGTGATTCCAGTTTCCCAGTTTGGGAATAGCACAGCTTCTTCGTCGTTCCAAACAAACCAGGATGAATCACTTTGTAAGAAGCTTGATTTGGATACATAAAGTGGTGGAGAATCACCAGGAAGTTGAATAAATCTCATAGGAGTTGGCAAGAAGAAGTTATCCCACTTTCAAATCAGGTGATTCCAGTTTCCCCGTTTGGGAATAGCACAGCTTCTTCGTCGTTCCAATCAAACCAGGATGAATCACTTTGTGAGAAGCTTGATTTGGATACATAAAGTGGTGGAGAATCACCAGGAAGTTGAATAAATCTCATAGGAGTTGGCAAGAAGAACTTATCCCACTTTCAAATCAGGTGATTCCAGTTTCCCAGTTTGGGAATAGCACAGCTTCTTCGTCGTTCCAATAAAACCAGGATGAATCTCTTTGTGAAAAGCTTGATTTGGATACATAATGTTGTGGAGAATCACCAGGAAGTTGGATAAATCTCATAGGAGTTGGCATGAAGAAGTTATCCCACTTTCAAATCAGGTGATTCCAGTTTCCCAGTTTGGGAATAGCACAGCTTCTTCGTCGTTCCAAACAAACCAGGATGAATCACTTTGTAAGTGTTGAGATGAAGAGTGTCAAGTGAAGAATAGAGATGAGGGTTGAGTAGAATGAAGAAGAGGAAGGATAGGAAGGTTTGGGAGCTTTGGGATCAGCCTGTCCGTACAAGGCCGTACATGGCCGTACATGACAGGACAGGCCGTACAAGATAGGATCGACCAAAGCTCAACCAAACCTCACCATAAGTTATCCGAGTTACTTAAGTAAAGAGGAGAAGTTACCTTGGCATTTGTGGATGGATCAGACCGTTGGAAAGGATAAGGGAGAGTCTTGGACAGGCTGGCACAGCTGGACACGGAAAAGCAAAAGGTATGAGCCAGCTAATGAAGGCTCACACGCGCGGCTCACCTCATTGGACGAGTTTGAAATGGCCATTGACTCCACATGCTTACCTTATCCTCTTAGCTACGAAAACCCTAGTCTCTTCTCTTATAAAGTTGTAAACACTCTCATTAATACAATCAAGCAAGTTATGAGTCTCTCTTAGTCTTTCTAAAACTCTCTCTAGACTCCAAATCTTATTTCAGACTTTAATCTTTTCTAAACTCATTCTAATCTTCTCTAAACACTCAGATTACTCTTAACATCATTAAAACTATCATGGTATCAGAGCCAGGTTAGTGAGAGCCTGAGGTCGTGTGAGATTCTTTGAAGTTACAAGTTTGAAGCTTTGAAGAAACTCTTGTGTGTTCTTGGGTGTTTGAGAGGTTCCGGGTACTTTTCAAGTTCAAGACTAGTTGTGGTGTGTTATCTGAAGCTGCGTGGGTTGAAGATCGAGGCTGTGAGGGTTTCTACAAGTCATTCAACTCAAGATAGAGTTCCTGAAGCTTAGAGAGTTCATCATTCAACATGGAGAGTGGGATGAACATGAACATGAAGGTAGCCGTGTGTTTCAAGGGAAACAACTACTTGGTATGGTCAAGGATGGTGAGAACCACGGTGGGAAGCAAGGGGTTGTGGAAGCATATCAACCCCGGAGAAGCTCCAAAACTCATCACTCAAGTATGATATTTAGAGATCCTTAGAGTAACTAGAATATAAGTAAGAGTTTAAGTAGGGATTAGGAAGAGATTGTGAAAGATTAAGAGACTTGAGAGCTGTTTAGTGTCTAAGAGAGAATCATGGTGATTTAGGAAATTAGAGAGAGACTCAGAACTGTATGATCTTATTAATGAGTGAGGTTACATATTTATATTGTTCTAGACATTAGGGTTTTCGAAACACAAGAGTAGATAAGCATGTGAGGTCAAGGGAAGAGCCTTTGCTTTTGTTTGAACCGGCCAATGACTGGCTTCACACGGTCGGGCATCTTCCTGATCCAGGTCCAAGATGCTCTTCCTTTCCAGCCCTTGCCAGCCTGTCCTAGCTGTCAAGCCGCGCCTCCCTTATCCACTCCAACGTCTGGATAAGCTTTTGGTCGAGTGTAACTTCACCTCGGTCCATAAGAGTTACTCGGTGAAGTTACCATCCTAGTTTTACCTTGGTACGGTCAGTGTACGGATGGCCCGTCCGTACCATGCCTTAGTTTACTCTTAACTCCCTTTCCTTTCACTCCTTAGCTTTCTCATGTCCTTAGCTCCTCAATGCCTTCACATATACCTCAACACATCTCAACACTCCCCCTCAAGCTTAGCTTTATGATAGTCTAAGCTTGGACAGCCATGAGATCTTCCTCATTAAAAACCTCACCAAAGAAAACCCATTGGGACAAAACTTTGATGAGGGAAAAAGAGTAAAGACCTCATGACTTAGGGGATCAGCTCCTTCTCTTCCCAAGATCTATGAGTCCCAATCTAATGTGAATGGACTCCATAGTCTTTTGTCTTGCAGCCTTAGTGAACACATCAGCCAACTGATCTTCACTCCGAGTGTAGCATGGTAAGATGACTCCTAGGATGATCATCTGCCTCACCTTGTGACAATCAACTTCAATGTGCTTGGTTCTCTCATGAAACACCGAGTTGGAGGCAATGTGAATAGCTGCTTGGTTATCACAATGCATTGTCATAGGTGCGGCTTGATCAATCTCCAAATGCTTCAAGATGCCTTTGATCCACACCAGCTCGTTGGTAAGCTTCAGCATAGCTCTATACTCAGCTTCTGCACTTGAGCAAGAGACCACCTTCTGCTTCTTACTCTTCCATGTAACTAAGTTGCCTCCAATGAATGTGCAATAGCCGGTTGTTGATCTCCTATCAGCTCTATCTCCTGCCCAATCAGCATCACAATAGCCCACCACTTCAGTGCTTCCATTGCACCCCATCCAGACTCCTTGATCTGGCGAGCCATTCAGATACATCAGTAGCCTCTCCACCATGTGCCAATGATGTTCCTTGGGAAGCTGCATATGTTGACTCACCTGATTCACAGCAAAACATATGTCAGGTCTTGTGATGGTAAGGTAAATCAATTTGCCAACAAGTTTTCTATAGAGTTTAGGATCATGAAATGGCTTGCTGTCTTCAATCTCCCCCTCTCTTGGTACTTTGTAGCCATCCTCCATAGGCATCCTTGCTGTCTTGCCTCCATAAGCACCTGCATCTTTCAAAAGATCAAGTGTATACTTCCTTTGGGACATGAATAACCCTTCCTTGGATCTACAAATCTCAATTCCAAGAAAGTATTTCATTTCTCCCAAATCTTTGATTTCAAACATGGATTTGAGAAACTCCTTGGTTGCTTTGATACCCTCCTTATCACTACCTGTGATAATGATATCATCCACATACACAAGGAGAGCAACCATACCTGAGGGTGTAGTGAGGGTGAAGAGTGTGTGATCTAACTCTGACTTCCTGAAGCCACGTCCATTCAAAGTTGTGCTCAACTTGTTATACCACGCTCTTGGTGATTGCTTTAAGCCATAGATAGCCTTCTTTAACCTCAGTACATTCCCTTTCTTCACTAGATGGTCTAGACCTGGCGGAGGATACATGTAGACTTCATCCTCAAGTTCCCCTTGTAAGAATGCATTCTTTACATCCATTTGCCACAATCCCCATCCAAGATTAACCGCCAAGCTTAGAACAATCCTAATGGTGTGTAGCTTAGCTACAGGGGCAAATGTCTCAATGTAATCCTCCCCATATGTCTGAGTGAACCCTCTTGCTACTAATCTAGTTTTCTTCCTCTCAATCTGTCCATCAGCCTTGTATTTGATTGTGAAGATCCATCTACTAGACACTGCCTTCTTCCCTTTTGGTAGTTCACTCTCATACCATGTATCATTCTTTATCATAGCTCCTGCCTCAGCTCCTACTGATTCCTTCCATTCCTTATCCTTCATTGCCTCTTCATAGCTTCTTGGGATGTGATTCTCATCCAAGTTTACCATGAAAGCACAATGTGCTTCTGGATATTGAGCAAAGGAGCACACGGCTTGAGAAGGATGCTCCACAGCTTGGGCATTGTAGTACACTCTCGTGTTTACCCAGCTAGAAGGATCCTTCTTTATCCTTGTACTCCTTCTTAGTGGCTGCACAACCGGTTCTTCTTCCTGTGCTTCTTCTACCACTTCGTTTTGAGAAGGTGTTTGTATCACACCATGATCATGCCCATGACCATCAGAACCTATGCTCTCTTCTCCTTCGTTCTCTACTCCTCCTTCATCTTGGTTAGCCTCTTGTATAGGCTCTTCATGCTCCTCTCCTCCCTCATGATCAAGGTGGGATGGTGAACCAACTTCAGGAGGTGTAGTCGTGTGATCTCTTGGATCCTGGGATGTACTGATTCCAAGACCTTCAAGGATGATCCGCAAGGTGGTGGCCTTGTCTGATGTTAAGTCCTTCAGGTCTTCTTGATTCTTTTCTTCATAGTACCCTCTATCTTCTAAGAACTTCACGTCTCTAGATACAAGTACTCTTCTTGCTATAGGATCATAGCACTTGTATCCTTTCTGTGTAGCTGAGTATCCTATGAATACAGCCTTGGTACTTCTTGCTTCTAGCTTGTTGCGCATCTCTCCTGGTTTGAGCACAAAGCATAGACATCCAAAGACTTTCAAGTAATCAAGAACTGGCTTGTACTTGTTTAGAACTTCAAATGGAGCCTTCTCATTCAGAATCTTGGTTGGAGTTCTATTGATCAAGTAACAAGCAGTGGCAACCGCATCACTCCAAAATCTCTTTGGAACGTTACTCTGAAACATAAGTGACCTTGCCACCTCCATGAGGTGCCTATTCTTCCTCTCAGCCACTCCATTTTGCTGTGGAGTATACGGACAACTTGTTTGATGTAGAATCCCATATTGTGATAAGTGTTGCTTGAATGCATTGCTTGTGTACTCTCCTCCATTATCTGATCTCAAAATTTTAATCTTAGCATGATAATGGTTAGTCACATAAGTTTGAAAGTTCCTAAATGCATCAAGCACCCTATCTTTGGTCTGAATTAAGGTTAACCAGGTGTATTTGGATTTTTCATCAATGAATGTGACAAAATACTTATAGCTATCTCTAGATAAGCAAGGGGCAGTCCACACATCTGAATGAACTAGATCAAAGCAATTCTCATAAACGGTAGTAGACTTTTGAAACACATTCCTACAATGCTTGCCTAAAATGCAAGCTTCACAATTTTTGTTTTCAAACACAACACCTGGTACCATTAAGTTCAAAGCTTTAACATGAGGGTGTCCTACTCTAGCATGCCACAATGCATGTTTATTCAACAAAGAAGCAGAAGTAAACGAGCAACTATAATCAGGAACAGAAGTGAGTTCTTCAAGCATATAGAGATCTCCTTTAGTCACCCCTTTCCCAATCAATCTACTGCTCTCAATATCCTGAAACTTCACATCATTAGGACTAAAGATAACATTGCATTGTAAATCATTAGTACATTTCTTTACAGATAATAGGTTTGATGTGAATTCAGGCATGTAAAAAGCTTTAGATTCTTTGTTAAACAACTTAAGCTTCCCTATTCCCTTAATAGGTATCTTATCTCCATTTGCTATCATCACATGCCCATGAGTAGGTTCTATATCCTTAATCAGTTTCTCATCACTTATCATATGATGTGATGCACCAGAATCAATAATCAATGGTTTATCTACTCGTTTAGCATTATGACATAGATTACTAAGTGATGGAGACATCCTATCATTTCTAGCAATGTGTGCATATCTATACTCATTCCTAGCTTCTAACCGTTCTACTAGTTCTCTAATCAAGTGATCATCCTTATATGCAATCATAGAGGCTCCAAAGGAATAACCATAAGTGTTACCGTTTTCCTTTAGCATTTTGAAGAGTGCATCAAGGTCTGATCTCCTGATGTAGTCATTGTTGCTGCATGAGCTTGAGGCGCCTGTGTAAGCCACCAGAGACTTCCCATTCCCATCATTGCCTCCATGACCATCCACCTCACTTGTCTTGATGGTGCCAGCTCCACTTGATCCTTCAGTCACATTTGCCCTTCCCTCACGCTCCTTCATGAACTTGGCCGGCTTGAGGTGTGGGTGTAGTATCCAACATTGGCTCTTCTTATGACCATGCTTCTTGCAATGATCACAGTTACCATTGAACTTCCTGTCCTCATACTTCCCGTGAGATGCCTTGTTAGCTTGTGGAGCTTCGGTTAAGTCCTCATGAGCTGCCTGATTGGCAAGAGAGAGCTCCCCCTTTCCTCCAAACAACCCCATAGACCCTTGCTCCCTTTGGATTTGCGCACACACATCCTCAAGGTCCGGAAGCTTGTCAGCCCTTAACATGTGCTGGATGAGTTGAGTGTAGGCCGGGTTCAACGTGAGAAGCAGCCCAAAGACCTTATCTTGCTCACGCCTCTCATTCAACTGATCAGGATCAGTTGTGCTCGGCCTCAGCATCTCCAGTTCTGACCATAAGGACCTGAACCTTCCCAAGTGCTTAGTGAACTCCATATCCTCTTGTACTAGACGGTTGATAGCTTGCTTCACTTCAAACACACGGCTGAGGTTGGAGATGTTCCCATACACCTTCTTCAGCGTGTCCCACAGCTCCTTGGCTGATTCACAGTAGCTGTAGGCATCCAAGATAGCTGGATCCAAGGATGCGTGTAAAACCGTCATCACCAGCATGTCTTCTTGTTGCCATTTCTCTACAGCCACTTCATTGGAGACCTCTTCTTGATCTCCTCCCTGAGTAATGAGTTTCGGAGCCTCCCCTGTTGTGATGTGCCCCCACAAACCCTTACTTCCCACCGCAGTCTTCACCATCCGAGACCACACAAGGTAGTTGTTACCTTTGAAAGTAACCGCTACCTTCATCCTCATGTTCATACCATGTTCCATCTTTGCTCAGCTTGACTTGAACAGCTTGAATCTGATGAAATCTTGAGTCTTGAATCACGTACACACACCAATCTTGAGTCTAGGATCGCGTAAACACACACTGAACGTAGCACAGCCCAAACACCTTCAAAGCCACTCGCGTGTAGCTTCAAAGCCTTCAGCTTGTAACTCTCTAAAGATCAAACCCCAGATTCTAATGAACCTGGCTCTGATACCATATGATATTTAGAGATCCTTAGAGTAACTAGAATATAAGTAAGAGTTTAAGTAGGGATTAGGAAGAGATTGTGAAAGATTAAGAGACTTGAGAGCTGTTTAGTGTCTAAGAGAGAATCATGGTGATTTAGGAAATTAGAGAGAGACTCAGAACTGTATGATCTTATTAATGAGTGAGGTTACATATTTATATTGTTCTAGACATTAGGGTTTTCGAAACACAAGAGTAGATAAGCATGTGAGGTCAAGGGAAGAGCCTTTGCTTTTGTTTGAACCGGCCAATGACTGGCTTCACACGTTCGGGCATCTTCCTGATCCAGGTCCAAGATGCTCTTCCTTTCCAGCCCTTGCCAGCCTGTCCTAGCTGTCAAGCCGCGCCTCCCTTATCCACTCCAACGTCTGGATAAGCTTTTGGTCGAGTGTAACTTCACCTCGGTCCATAAGAGTTACTCGGTGAAGTTACCATCCTAGTTTTACCTTGGTACGGTCAGTGTACGGATGGCCCGTCCGTACCATGCCTTAGTTTACTCTTAACTCCCTTTCCTTTCACTCCTTAGCTTTCTCATGTCCTTAGCTCCTCAATGCCTTCACATATACCTCAACACATCTCAACATCAAGGAGAGGATGATGGTGAGGCTGCAAGCAACGCGGCTGAGAAGTGGTATCAAGAGGACATGCTGGTGATGTCAGTGCTTCACGCATCCCTTGAGCCAGCAATCTTAGATGCCTACAGCTACTGTGAGTCTGCTAAGGAACTGTGGGACACACTGAAGAAGGTGTATGGGAATACATCAAACTTGAGCAGGGTGTTTGAGGTGAAGCAAGCGATTAACAACCTGGTACAAGAGGATATGGAGTTCACTAAACACCTTGGGAGATTCAGATCACTATGGTCCGAGATGGAGATGTTAAGGCCAAGCACTACAGATGCAGATGAGCTCAACAAGAGAAGAGAGCAAGACAAGGTCTTTGGCCTACTTCTCACCCTCAACCCGGCGTATAATGGTCTCATCCAGCACCTGCTTAGAGAAGACACTCTACCTGACCTTGAGGATGTGTGTGCGCGGATTCAGAAGGAGCAAGGCTCCATTGGGTTGTTTGCCAAGAAAGGAGACCTTTCCCTTGCAAGCCAAGCGACTCAAGAGGAAGGGAATGAAGCTACACAAGCAAATAAGGCTGCTGCGCATGGGAAGTATGAGGAGAGGAGGTTCAATGGGAACTGTGATCACTGCAAGAAGCATGGCCACAAGAAGAGTCAATGCTGGATCCTTCACCCACATCTCAAACCGGCAAAGTTCATGAAGGACTGTGAGGCAAGGGCTAATGTATCAGATGGAACGAGTGGAGCTGGTCCAAGCAAAGGAAAGGAGATAGATGGGCGTGAAGGAGGTGATGGGAAGTCTCTTGTAGCCTACACTGGAGCCCCAAGCAACCGTGGGAACTATGATCAAGAGTATCTAAGGAGATCCGACCTGGATGCTCTCATCAAGCTCTTTAAAGAGCATGGTAACACATTTGCTTATTCCTTTGGTGCTAGGGCTATAGAGAATGATGAGAATCTAACTAGAACTGATAGGATGCATGAAAGTGTGATTGAGATGTTAAACCAATCTAGAACGGCTAGTTTTGCTAGGAATGATCATGTATTCAAACCATCTAGTATCCTTGCTCATATTGCTAGTTCACATACCATTAAGCCTTTAGTAGTTGATTTTGGTGCATCTCATCATATGATAAGTGACACTAGTTTAATTAAAGACATTGTACCAATTAATGGTAATGTGATGATAGCTAATGGAGATAAGATACCTATTAGAGGAATATGAAGTCTTAAACTGTTTGGTAAGGAGACTAAAGCCTTTTATATGCCTGAATTTACTTCAAACTTGTTATCTGTTAAGAAATGTGCTACTGATTTGCAATGCAATGTCATATTCAGTCCTAATGATGTGAAGTTTCAGGATATTAAAAGCAGCAAGATGATTGGAAAGGGAGTGACTAAAGGAGAATTGTATTTACTCAAAGATCTTGCTCCTGTTTCTAGTTATAGCTGCTCGTTTACTTCTGTTTCTGGTTCTAGTTTAAGTAAAAATGCATTGTGGCATGCTAGATTAGGCACCCTCATAATAAGGCTTTAAAACTGATGTTGCCAGGTGTTTCCTTTGAGAATAATGAGTGTGAAGCTTGTATCTTAGGCAAGCATTGTAGAACTGTCTTTACCAAGTCTACTACTGTTTATGAAAAATGTTTTGATCTTATTCATTCTGATGTTTGGACTGCACCTTGCCTTTCTAGAGACAATCATAAGTACTATGTAACTTTCATTGATGAAAAATCCAAATACACCTGGTTAACTTTAATTCCAACCAAAGATAGGGTACTTGATGCATTTAAAAACTTTCAAGCCCATGTGACTAACCATTACAATGCCAAGATAAAAATTTTTAGGTCAGATAATGGAGGAGAGTACACGGGACAAGCATTCAAGCTACATCTATCTCAACATGGAATACTTCATCAGACAAGCTGTCCCTATACACCACAACAGAATGGTGTGGCTGAAAGGAAGAACAGGCACTTGATGGAAGTAGCCAGGTCCATGATGTTTCAATCCAATGTGCCTAAGAAGTTTTGGAGTGATGCAGTTGCTACGGCTTGTTATCTCATCAACAGGACAACAACTCTGATCCTTCAAGGACAATCACCATTTGAAGTATTGAATCAGTACAAACCTTCACTCGAGCATATGAAGATCTTTGGATGTTTGTGTTTTGTGATGGTGCCTGGAGAGATAAGAAACAAGCTAGAAGCTAAGAGTTCAAAGGCAATGTTCATTGGATACTGATCAAGTCAGAAAGGATACAAGTGCTATGATCCTAACACAAGGAGAGTGTTAGTATCTAGAGAAGTAAAGTTTGTTGAAGAAAAAGGATATTATGAAGAGCAGATTCAAGAAGATTTGAAGGATCTTACATCTGATAGAGCTGAAACCTTGAGGTTGATCCTAGAAGGGCTTGGAATCAACATGAATCAAGGACATCAGGGGGGGAGAAGTGAAATGTTTTAGAGAATCTGAGTTGTATATGAGAGAGTAGTATGATTTAGGTTGAGTAGAGAAAGGATTAGTGACTAATGGAGAATCATTATGGAAATGTGTAGAGAGAGATTGATAGGATAGAACTGTCTAATCTTATTATGAGATGAGGTTACATCATTTATAGAAGAGGCATTAGGGTTTACAAGTTAAGGGAAAACATCACTAGTCATAAGCATGTGTAGTCAAGACCAAAGGGAGCGTTTCTTTTGAATGAATGGACGGTAAGGCTCACACGCTTTGCCTTTGCCTTTACAGCCTGTCCACGGCCTGGATGGATAAGGCTCGTCCCTCCCTTATCCCTAAACGGTCTGATCAGTCTTGAGACCCTCCGTGTGCTGTAGAGGCTTTACTCACCCATCTCCTTCTCCCTTTATGTTTCCTTAGATGTACGGCCAAGCCCCTGTCCGTACATAGGCCGTACTGTCCGTACCTAGGCCGTACTGTCCGTACTCTTTCCCATCACTTGCTTAGCTCTACCTTTCCTTCTCATAATGGCTTCCTCTTCTCAACACTCCCCCTCAAGCTTAGCTTTGTGAAAGCCTAAGCTTGGATGGCCATGAGATCTTCCTCATTAAAAACCTCACCAAGGAAAAACCCATTGGGACAAAACCTTGATGAGGGAAAAAGAGTAAAGACCTCACAGCCAAGAGGATCAGCTCCTACTCTTCCCAAGATCAATGAGGCCCAACCTGATATGAATGGACTCCATTGTCTTCTGTCTTGCAGCCTTGGTGAACACATCAGCTAACTGATCTTCACTCCTCGTATAACATGGCAAGATGACTCCTAGAATGATCATTTGCCTCACCTTGTGGCAATCAACTTCAATGTGCTTGGTTCTTTCATGAAACACCGAGTTGGATGCAATGTGAATGGCTGCTTGGTTATCACAATGCATTGTCATTGGCGTGGCTTGATCAATCTCCAAATGCTTCAAGATGCCTTTGATCCACACCAACTCGTTGGTAAGCTTCAGCATAGCTCTATACTCAGCTTCTGCGCTTGAGCAAGAGACCACCTTCTGCTTCTTACTCTTCCATGTCACCAAGTTGCCTCCAATGAATGTGCAATAGCCTGTGGTTGATCTCCTGTCTGCTCTATCACCAGCCCAATCTGCATCACAGTATCCAACCACTTCAGTGCTTCCATTGCAGCCCATCCATACTCCTTGATCAGGTGAGCCGTTGAGATACATCAAGATCCTCTCCACCATGCGCCAATGATGTTCCTTAGGAACTTGCATGTGTTGACTCACCTGGTTCACAGCAAAACAAATGTCAGGTCTAGTTATAGTAAGATAGATCAATTTGCCAACTAGTTTTCTATAGAGTTTAGGATCCTGATAAGGTTTGCTGTCTTCATTCTCCCCCTCTCGTGGGACTTTATAGCCATCCTCCATAGGCATCCTTGCTGTCTTGCCTCCATAAGCCCCTGCATCTTTCAAAAGATCAAGTGTATACTTCCTTTGGGACATGAACAAACCTTCCTTGGATCTACATATCTCAATTCCAAGAAAGTATTTCATTTCTCCCAAATCTTTAATCTCAAACATGGATTTAAGAAACTCCTTGGTTGCTATGATACCTTCCTTATCACTTCCTGTGATAATGATATCATCAACATACACAAGAAGTGCAATCATACCTGAGGGAGTAGTAAGAGTGAAAAGGGTGTGATCAAGTTCAGACTTCTTGAAGCCTCGGCCATTTAGGGTAGTACTTAGCTTGTTGTACCAAGCTCTTGGTGATTGTTTTAACCCATAGATAGCTTTCTTTAGTCTCAACACATTCCCTCTCTTCACTAAGTGTTCCAAGCCGGGAGGTGGATGCATATACACTTCATCCTCAAGTTCTCCTTGTAGAAAGGCATTCTTCACATCCATTTGCCATAAGCCCCATCCAAGGTTCACGGCCAAGCTTAAGACAATTCGGATTGTGTGTAGTTTAGCTACTGGTGCAAAGGTCTCAATGTAATCTTCTCCATATGTTTGTGTGAAGCCTCTTGCAACCAGTCTTGACTTCTTCCTTTCAACCTTTCCATCAGCCTTATACTTGATTGTGAAGATCCATCTACTTGTCACAGCCTTCTTCCCTTTGGGTAGCTCACTCTCATACCATGTATCATTCTTGATCATAGCTCCTGCCTCAGCTCCAACTGATTCCTTCCATTCTTTATCCATCATTGCCTCTTCATAGCTTCTTGGAATGTAGTTCTCATCCAAGTTTACCATAAAAGCACAATGTTCTTCAGGGTATTGAGCAAATGAACATACAGCTTGAGAAGGATGCTCCACAGCTTGGGCATTGTAGTACACTCTCGTGTTTACCCAAGAGGAAGGATCCTTCCTCAGCCTTGTACTTCTTCTTAGTTGTTGTTGTGGAGGTGTCGGCTCTCTCAATTCTTCTTGAGTCTCATCACCTGATGACTCTCCCATTGGTACTGATTCGGTCTCCACACCATCTTGTGTTGTTTCTACACCACCTTGATCATGTGACGCCAAATCCTCTCCTCTTCTATCACTTGAGCTTTCTTGAGCTCCTGTTTCTTCTCCCCCCTCATGATGAAGGTGGGGTTGTTCTGTGGTTTCCATAGATGGTGGAGATGTTCCCGGACAGCTCCCTCCACTATTTTGGTCTTGAGACACCTTAATACCTAGGTTCTCCAAGATAATTCGCAGCACACCAGCCTTGTCTGATGTAATGTCCTTCAAGTCTTCCTGATTCTTCTCATCATAGTATCCTCGTGATTCAATGAACTTCACATCTCTAGAAGTCAAAACCCTCCTTGTAACCGGATCATAACATCTATACCCCTTTTGAGTTGTTGAATAACCAATAAACATGGCTTTGGTGCTTCTAGCTTCAAGCTTGTTGCGCAGCTCTCCCGGAATCAGCACATAACACAAGCATCCGAAGACTCTCAAGTAGTCAAGGACTGGCTTGTGTTTGTTTAGAACTTCAAATGGAGCATGATCTCCTAACACCTTAGTTGGAGTTCTGTTGATCAAGTAGCATGCAGTAGAGACAGCATCACTCCAAAACCTTTTGGGAACGTGTGCTTGAAGCATGAGAGCCCTTGCCACCTCCATGAGATGTCTATTCTTCTCTCAGCCACCCCATTTTGCTGAGGAGTATAGGGACAACTAGTCTGATGGAGTACTCCATGCTGAGCTAGATGTTGTTTGAACGCCAAGCTTGTGTATTCTCCTCCATTATCTGATCTAAAAATTTTAATCTTGGCATGATAATGGTTAGTCACATAAGCTTGAAAGTTCTTAAATGCATCAAGTACCCTATCTTTGGTTTGAATTAAGGTTAACCAGGTGTATTTGGATTTTTCATCAATGAATGTGACAAAGTACTTAAAATTATCCCTAGACATACAAGGAGCAGTCCATACATCAGAATGAATCAAATCAAAGCAATTCTCATAGACTGTTGTAGATTTAGGAAACACATTCTTACAATGCTTGCTTAGGATACAAGTTTCACAATCTTTATTCTCATAAATAACACCTGGTACCATTAAATTCAAAGGTTTAACATGAGGGTGGCCTAGTCTAGCATGCCATAATGCATTCTTATTCAAACTAGAGACAGAATCAGAAGCAAAAGTAAATGAGCAGCAATGATTAGGAACAGAAGTAAGATCTTCAAGTAAGTAAAGTTCTCCTTTAGTAACTCCTTTCCCAATCACCTTGTTGCTTTTAATATCCTGAAACTTTACATCATTAGGACTGAATATAACATTGCATTGCAAGTCAGTAGCACATCTCTTAACCGACAATAGATTAGATGTAAACTCAGGCATGTAGAAGGCCTTAGATTCTTTTTCAAACAACTTAAGTTTTCCTATCCCTTTTATGGGAATTTTATCACCATTAGCAATCATTACATTTCCATTTGCAGGCTCAATATCCTTAATTAGTCTAGTGTCACTTATCATATGATGAGATGCACCAGAATCAACTATCAATGCTTTAGGCCTATTACTAGCAGTATGAGCTTGATACGGAGTCCTAGCCGGTTTACATTCATTCCTTAAGTTGATGAATGCATTTTCAATCCTAGCATTTCTAGAATCACTTGCAATACTATCAGTTAGGTTATCAATCAGGGATGCGCCAAAAGAATAACCATAGTTGATACTACTTTTGTTACCATTGTCTTTGAACATCTTGATGAGGGCGTCTATGTCTGATCTCCGGATGTAGTCATTGTTGCTTGGCCCTCCTGTGTAAGCCACAAGTGACTTCCCATCACCCACATCACGCGTATCTCCTTCATTTGCCCTGCTTGATGAACCAGCACCCGAGGAGCTTTCGGTCATGTGTGCCCTTGCTTCTTTTTCTTTCAAGAACTTAGTCGGCTTCAGGTGAGGATGAAGGATCCAGCACTGACTCTTCTTGTGCCCATACTTCTTGCAATGATCACAGTTCCCATTGAACCTCTTGTCCTCATACTTGCCATACCCCGCCTTGTTTGCTTGAGGGGCTTCATTCTGATCGGCTTGAGCAGCTTGATTGGCCAATGAGAGCCCTCCTTTGCCTCCAAACAATCCAATGGAGCCTTGCTCTTTCTGAATCTGTGAGCATACATCCTCAAGATCAGGGAGCTTATCAGACCTCAACATATGCTGAATGAGACCGGAGTAGGCAGGACTCAGCGTGAGTAGTAACCCAAACACCTTGTCTTGCTCGCGCCTCTCATTCAACTGATCTGGATCAGTTGTGCTTGGCCTCAACATCTCTAGCTCGGACCACAAAGCCCTGAACCTCCCCAAATGTTTGGTGAACTCCATGTCTTCTTGCACTAGGTTGTTGATGGCTTGCTTCACCTCAAAGACCCGGCTCAGGTTTGAAGTGTTCCCATACACTTTCTTCAAAGTGTCCCACAGCTCCTTGGCTGACTCACAGTAGCTGTATGCCTCCAGTATCGCCGGCTCCAACGACCCATGAAGAACAGACATCACCACCATGTCTTCTTGCTGCCACTTCTCTACAGCTTCACTTGAGACCTCTCCTTGGTCTTCTACTTGAGTAATGAGCTTTGGAGCTTCACCGGTTGTGACATGACTCCACAAGCCCTTACTTCCAACGATGGTCTTCACTAACCGAGACCAAACCAGGTAGTTGTTCCCCTTAAAGGTAATCGCCACCTTCATCTTC
This sequence comes from Brassica napus, assembly GCF_020379485.1. Taxonomy (NCBI): domain Eukaryota; kingdom Viridiplantae; phylum Streptophyta; class Magnoliopsida; order Brassicales; family Brassicaceae; genus Brassica; species Brassica napus. The sequence goes on from NW_026015623.1 coordinate 225,179, forward strand.
ATGTTCTCCATCTTTACACAGCTTGACTTTAAAAGCTTGAGATAGATGAGACCTTGATCCAACGAGTCTTGTAAGAACTGATCTGAACTTGTCTAGAACCCACACACACACAAAGATGAACACCTTTGAGCTTTGATCTTCCACGGATGACTTCAAAGCTTCAAACTTGTTTCTCAACGTTTCAAACTAGAACTCAGATCCTTTGCAACCTGGCTCTGATACCATGAAATGTTTTAGAGAATCTGAGTTGTATATGAGAGAGTAGTATGATTTAGGTTGAGTAGAGAAAGGATTAGTGACTAATGGAGAATCATTATGGAAATGTGTAGAGAGAGATTGATAGGATAGAACTGTCTAATCTTATTATGAGATGAGGTTACATCATTTATAGAAGAGGCATTAGGGTTTACAAGTTAAGGGAAAACATCACTAGTCATAAGCATGTGTAGTCAAGACCAAAGGGAGCGTTTCTTTTGAATGAATGGACGGTAAGGCTCACACGCTTTGCCTTTGCCTTTACAGCCTGTCCACGGCCTGGATGGATAAGGCTCGTCCCTCCCTTATCCCTAAACGGTCTGATCAGTCTTGAGACCCTCCGTGTGCTGTAGAGGCTTTACTCACCCATCTCCTTCTCCCTTTATGTTTCCTTAGATGTACGGCCAAGCCCCTGTCCGTACATAGGCCGTACTGTCCGTACCTAGGCCGTACTGTCCGTACTCTTTCCCATCACTTGCTTAGCTCTACCTTTCCTTCTCATAATGGCTTCCTCTTCTCAACAAGAAGCACAACTCCAGCACCGGATCATCAGACTTCCAACCTTGAGCATGAAGGGGGGAATGAAACAAGAACTCCAAACCTTGAGCGTGAAGAAACAAGTAGAGAAGAGAGTTCTGGCTCTCATGATCAAGCTGTGGAATCAGATGATCAACAAGAAGAAGCTAATGATCAGCTAAGGGAAGAGGGAGCTGAAGCAAGTCAGCTAGGAGAAGAAAGATCCGAAATGTTGTCACAAGAAGAAGAACAAGAGATGGCACAAGAAGGGCCAATGTTAAGAAGAAGTACAAGGCTGAGAAAGGACCCTTCCAGTTGGGTAAACACGAGAGTGTACTACAATGCCCAAGCTGTGGAGCATCCTACTCAGGCCGTGTGTTCTTTCAGTCAATATCCAGAAGCACATTGTGCATTTATGGTAAACTTGAATGAGAATCACATTCCAAGAAGCTATGAAGAGGCAATGGAGGATAAGGAGTGGAAGGAATCAGTAGGAGCTGAGGCAGGAGCTATGATAAAGAATGATACATGGTATGAGAGTGAACTACCAAAAGGGAAGAAGGCAGTGTCTAGTAGATGGATCTTTACAATCAAGTACAAGGCTGATGGGTCGATTGAGAGGAAGAAAACTAGACTAGTAGCAAGAGGGTTTACTCAGACATATGGAGAGGATTACATTGAGACATTTGCACCAGTAGCCAAGCTACACACAATTAGAATTGTTTTAAGCTTGGCTGTGAACCTTGGATGGGGATTGTGGCAAATGGATGTGAAGAATGCATTTCTACAAGGAGAACTTGAGGATGAAGTCTATATGTATCCTCCACCAGGTCTTGAACACCTAGTGAAGAGAGGGAATGTACTGAGGTTAAAGAAGGCTATCTATGGGCTGAAGCAATCACCAAGAGCATGGTACAACAAGCTGAGCACAACTCTGAATGGCCGAGGCTTTAGGAAGTCAGAATTGGACCATACTCTCTTTACCCTTACTACACCCTCAGGTATGGTTGCTCTCCTTGTGTATGTGGATGATATCATTATCACAGGAAGTGATAAAGAAGGTATCAAAGCAACCAAGGAGTTTCTAAAGTCTATGTTTGAAATAAAAGACTTGGGAGAAATGAAATACTTTCTTGGAATTGAGATTTGTAGATCCAAGGAAGGTTTGTTCATGTCCCAAAGGAAGTATACACTTGATCTTTTGAAAGATGCAGGTGCTTATGGAGGCAAGACAGCAAGGATGCCAATGGAGGATGGCTACAAAGTACCAAGAGAGGGGGAGATTGAAGACAGCAAGCCATTTCATGATCCTAAACTCTATAGAAAACTTGTTGGAAAATTGATTTATCTAACCATCACAAGACCTGATATATGCTTTGCTGTGAATCAGGTGAGTCAACACATGCAGCTTCCCAAGGAACATCATTGGCGTATGGTGGAGAGGCTGCTGATGTATCTAAATGGCTCGCCGGATCAAGGTGTATGGATGGGGTGCAATGGAAGCACAGAAGTGGTGGGCTATTGTGATGCTGATTGGGCAGGTGATAGAGCTGACAGAAGATCAACAACCGGCTATTGCACATTCATTGGAGGCAACTTGGTGACTTGGAAGAGTAAGAAACAGAAGGTGGTGTCATGCTCTAGTGCAGAAGCTGAATATAGAGCCATGCTGAAGCTTACAAACGAGCTAGTTTGGATCAAGGGCATCTTGAAGCATTTGGAGATAGCACAAGACACTCCAATGACAATGCATTGTGACAACCAGGCCGCCATTCACATAGCCTCCAACTCGGTGTTCCATGAGAGAACAAAGCACATTGAGGTTGATTGCCACAAGGTGAGGCAGATGATTGTCCTAGGAGTCATCTTGCCATGTTATACTAGGAGTGAAGATCAGTTGGCTGATGTATTCACCAAGGCTGCAAGGCAAAAGACAATGGAGTCCATTCATATCAGATTGGGCCTCATTGATCTTGGGAAGAGAAGCAGCTGATCCCCTTAGTCATGAGATCTTTACTCTTTTTCCCTCATTAAGGTTTTGTCCCAATGGGTTTTCCTTAGTGAGGTTTTTAATGAGGAAGATCTCATGGCTGTCCAAGCTTAGTCTTTCACAAAGCTAAGCTTGAGGGGGAGTGTTGAGATGAAGAGTGTCAAGTGAAGAATGGAGATGAGGGTTGAGTAGAATGAAGAAGAGGAAGGATAGGAAGGTTTGGGAGCTTTGGTATCAGCCTGTCCATACAAGGCCGTACATGGCCGTACATGACAGGACAGGCCGTACAAGATAGGATCGACCAAAGCTCAACCAAACCTCACCATAAGTTATCCGAGTTACTTAAGTAAAGAGGAGAAGTTACCTTGGCATTTGTGGATGGATCAGACCGTTGGAAAGGATAAGGGAGAGTCTTGGACAGGCTGGCACAGCTGGACACGGAAAAGCAAAAGGTATGAGCCAGCTAATGAAGGCTCACACGCGCGGCTCACCTCATTGGACGAGTTTGAAATGGCCATTGACTCCACATGTTTACCTTATCCTCTTAGCTACGAAAACCCTAGTCTCTTCTCTTATAAAGTTGTAAACACTCTCATTAATACAATCAAGCAAGTTATGAGTCTCTCTTAGTCTTTCTAAAACTCTCTCTAGACTCCAAATCTTATTTCAGACTTTAATCTTTTCTAAACTCATTCTAATCTTCTCTAAACACTCAGATTACTCTTAACATCATTAAAACTATCAGTAAGAAGCTTGATTTGGATACATAAAGTGGTGGAGAATCACCAGGAAGTTGAATAAATCTCATAGGAGTTGGCAAGAAGAAGTTATCCCACTTTCAAATCAGGTGATTCCAGTTTCCCAGTTTGGGAATAGGACAGCTTCTTCGTCGTTCCAATCAAACCAGGATGAATCACTTTGTGAGAAGCTTGATTTGGATACATAATGTTGTGGAGAATCACCAGGAAGTTGAATAAATCTCATAGGAGTTGGCATGAAGAAGTTATCCCACTTTCAAATCAGGTGATTCCAGTTTCCCAGTTTGGGAATAGCACAGCTTCTTCGTCGTTCCAATCAAACCAGGATGAATCACTTTGTAAGAAGCTTGATTTGGATACATAAAGTGGTGGAGAATCACCAGGAAGTTGAATAAATCTCATAGGAGTTGGCATGAAGAAGTTATCCCACTTTCAAATCAGGTGATTCCAGTTTCCCAGTTTGGGAATAGCACAGCTTCTTCGTCGTTCCAATCAAACCAGGATGAATCACTTTGTGAGAAGCTTGATTTGGATACATAAAGTGGTGGAGAATCACCAGGAAGTTGAATAAATCTCATAGGAGTTGGCATGAAGAAGTTATCCCACTTTCAAATCAGGTGATTCCAGTTTCCCAGTTTGGGAATAGCACAGCTTCTTCGTCGTTCCAATCAAACCAGGATGAATCACTTTGTAAGAAGCTTGATTTGGATACATAAAGTGGTGGAGAATCACCAGGAAGTTGAATAAATCTCATAGGAGTTGGCATGAAGAAGTTATCCCACTTTCAAATCAGGTGATTCCAGTTTCCCAGTTTGGGAATAGCACAGCTTCTTCGTCGTTCCAATCAAACCAGGATGAATCACTTTGTGAAAAGCTTGATTTGGATACATAAAGTGGTGGAGAATCACCAGGAAGTTGAATAAATCTCATAGGAGTTGGCATGAAGAAGTTATCCCACTTTCAAATCAGGTGATTCCAGTTTCCCAGTTTGGGAATAGCACAGCTTCTTCGTCGTTCCAATCAAACCAGGATGAATCACTTTGTAAGAAGCTTGATTTGGATACATAAAGTGGTGGAGAATCACCAGGAAGTTGAATAAATCTCATAGGAGTTGGCATGAAGAAGTTATCCCACTTTCAAATCAGGTGATTCCAGTTTCCCAGTTTGGGAATAGCACAGCTTCTTCGTCGTTCCAATCAAACCAGGATGAATCACTTTGTGAGAAGCTTGATTTGGATACATAAAGTGGTGGAGAATCACCAGGAAGTTGAATAAATCTCATAGGAGTTGGCATGAAGAAGTTATCCCACTTTCAAATCAGGTGATTCCAGTTTCCCAGTTTGGGAATAGCACAGCTTCTTCGTCGTTCCAATCAAACCAGGATGAATCACTTTGTAAGAAGCTTGATTTGGATACATAAAGTGGTGGAGAATCACCAGGAAGTTGAATAAATCTCATAGGAGTTGGCATGAAGAAGTTATCCCACTTTCAAATCAGGTGATTCCAGTTTCCCAGTTTGGGAATAGCACAGCTTCTTCGTCGTTCCAATCAAACCAGGATGAATCACTTTGTGAAAAGCTTGATTTGGATACATAAAGTGGTGGAGAATCACCAGGAAGTTGAATAAATCTCATAGGAGTTGGCATGAAGAAGTTATCCCACTTTCAAATCAGGTGATTCCAGTTTCCCAGTTTGGGAATAGCACAGCTTCTTCGTCGTTCCAATCAAACCAGGATGAATCACTTTGTAAGAAGCTTGATTTGGATACATAAAGTGGTGGAGAATCACCAGGAAGTTGAATAAATCTCATAGGAGTTGGCATGAAGAAGTTATCCCACTTTCAAATCAGGTGATTCCAGTTTCCCAGTTTGGGAATAGCACAGCTTCTTCGTCGTTCCAATCAAACCAGGATGAATCACTTTGTGAAAAGCTTGATTTGGATACATAAAGTGGTGGAGAATCACCAGGAAGTTGAATAAATCTCATAGGAGTTGGCATGAAGAAGTTATCCCACTTTCAAATCAGGTGATTCCAGTTTCCCAGTTTGGGAATAGCACAGCTTCTTCGTCGTTCCAATCAAACCAGGATGAATCACTTTGTAAGAAGCTTGATTTGGATACATAAAGTGGTGGAGAATCACCAGGAAGTTGAATAAATCTCATAGGAGTTGGCATGAAGAAGTTATCCCACTTTCAAATCAGGTGATTCCAGTTTCCCAGTTTGGGAATAGCACAGCTTCTTCGTCGTTCCAATCAAACCAGGATGAATCACTTTGTGAAAAGCTTGATTTGGATACATAAAGTGGTGGAGAATCACCAGGAAGTTGAATAAATCTCATAGGAGTTGGCATGAAGAAGTTATCCCACTTTCAAATCAGGTGATTCCAGTTTCCCAGTTTGGGAATAGCACAGCTTCTTCGTCGTTCCAATCAAACCAGGATGAATCACTTTGTAAGAAGCTTGATTTGGATACATAAAGTGGTGGAGAATCACCAGGAAGTTGAATAAATCTCATAGGAGTTGGCATGAAGAAGTTATCCCACTTTCAAATCAGGTGATTCCAGTTTCCCAGTTTGGGAATAGCACAGCTTCTTCGTCGTTCCAATCAAACCAGGATGAATCACTTTGTGAAAAGCTTGATTTGGATACATAAAGTGGTGGAGAATCACCAGGAAGTTGAATAAATCTCATAGGAGTTGGCATGAAGAAGTTATCCCACTTTCAAATCAGGTGATTCCAGTTTCCCAGTTTGGGAATAGCACAGCTTCTTCGTCGTTCCAATCAAACCAGGATGAATCACTTTGTAAGAAGCTTGATTTGGATACATAAAGTGGTGGAGAATCACCAGGAAGTTGAATAAATCTCATAGGAGTTGGCATGAAGAAGTTATCCCACTTTCAAATCAGGTGATTCCAGTTTCCCAGTTTGGGAATAGCACAGCTTCTTCGTCGTTCCAATCAAACCAGGATGAATCACTTTGTGAGAAGCTTGATTTGGATACATAAAGTGGTGGAGAATCACCAGGAAGTTGAATAAATCTCATAGGAGTTGGCATGAAGAAGTTATCCCACTTTCAAATCAGGTGATTCCAGTTTCCCAGTTTGGGAATAGCACAGCTTCTTCGTCGTTCCAATCAAACCAGGATGAATCACTTTGTGAGAAGCTTGATTTGGATACATAAAGTGGTGGAGAATCACCAGGAAGTTGAATAAATCTCATAGGAGTTGGCATGAAGAAGTTATCCCACTTTCAAATCAGGTGATTCCAGTTTCCCAGTTTGGGAATAGCACAGCTTCTTCGTCGTTCCAATCAAACCAGGATGAATCACTTTGTAAGAAGCTTGATTTGGATACATAAAGTGGTGGAGAATCACCAGGAAGTTGAATAAATCTCATAGGAGTTGGCATGAAGAAGTTATCCCACTTTCAAATCAGGTGATTCCAGTTTCCCAGTTTGGGAATAGCACAGCTTCTTCGTCGTTCCAATCAAACCAGGATGAATCACTTTGTGAAGCTTGATTTGGATACATAAAGTGGTGGAGAATCACCAGGAAGTTGAATAAATCTCATAGGAGTTGGCATGAAGAAGTTATCCCACTTTCAAATCAGGTGATTCCAGTTTCCCAGTTTGGGAATAGCACAGCTTCTTCGTCGTTCCAATCAAACCAGGATGAATCACTTTGTGAAAGCTTGATTTGGATACATAAAGTGGTGGAGAATCACCAGGAAGTTGAATAAATCTCATAGGAGTTGGCATGAAGAAGTTATCCCACTTTCAAATCAGGTGATTCCAGTTTCCCAGTTTGGGAATAGCACAGCTTCTTCGTCGTTCCAATCAAACCAGGATGAATCACTTTGTGAAAAGCTTGATTTGGATACATAAAGTGGTGGAGAATCACCAGGAAGTTGAATAAATCTCATAGGAGTTGGCATGAAGAAGTTATCCCACTTTCAAATCAGGTGATTCCAGTTTCCCAGTTTGGGAATAGCACAGCTTCTTCGTCGTTCCAATCAAACCAGGATGAATCACTTTGTAAGAAGCTTGATTTGGATACATAAAGTGGTGGAGAATCACCAGGAAGTTGAATAAATCTCATAGGAGTTGGCATGAAGAAGTTATCCCACTTTCAAATCAGGTGATTCCAGTTTCCCAGTTTGGGAATAGCACAGCTTCTTCGTCGTTCCAATCAAACCAGGATGAATCACTTTGTGAAAAGCTTGATTTGGATACATAAAGTGGTGGAGAATCACCAGGAAGTTGAATAAATCTCATAGGAGTTGGCATGAAGAAGTTATCCCACTTTCAAATCAGGTGATTCCAGTTTCCCAGTTTGGGAATAGCACAGCTTCTTCGTCGTTCCAATCAAACCAGGATGAATCACTTTGTAAGAAGCTTGATTTGGATACATAAAGTGGTGGAGAATCACCAGGAAGTTGAATAAATCTCATAGGAGTTGGCATGAAGAAGTTATCCCACTTTCAAATCAGGTGATTCCAGTTTCCCAGTTTGGGAATAGCACAGCTTCTTCGTCGTTCCAATCAAACCAGGATGAATCACTTTGTGAAAAGCTTGATTTGGATACATAAAGTGGTGGAGAATCACCAGGAAGTTGAATAAATCTCATAGGAGTTGGCATGAAGAAGTTATCCCACTTTCAAATCAGGTGATTCCAGTTTCCCAGTTTGGGAATAGCACAGCTTCTTCGTCGTTCCAATCAAACCAGGATGAATCACTTTGTGAGAAGCTTGATTTGGATACATAAAGTGGTGGAGAATCACCAGGAAGTTGAATAAATCTCATAGGAGTTGGCATGAAGAAGTTATCCCACTTTCAAATCAGGTGATTCCAGTTTCCCAGTTTGGGAATAGCACAGCTTCTTCGTCGTTCCAATCAAACCAGGATGAATCACTTTGTGAAAAGCTTGATTTGGATACATAAAGTGGTGGAGAATCACCAGGAAGTTGAATAAATCTCATAGGAGTTGGCATGAAGAAGTTATCCCACTTTCAAATCAGGTGATTCCAGTTTCCCAGTTTGGGAATAGCACAGCTTCTTCGTCGTTCCAATCAAACCAGGATGAATCACTTTGTGAAAGCTTGATTTGGATACATAAAGTGGTGGAGAATCACCAGGAAGTTGAATAAATCTCATAGGAGTTGGCATGAAGAAGTTATCCCACTTTCAAATCAGGTGATTCCAGTTTCCCAGTTTGGGAATAGCACAGCTTCTTCGTCGTTCCAATCAAACCAGGATGAATCACTTTGTAAGAAGCTTGATTTGGATACATAAAGTGGTGGAGAATCACCAGGAAGTTGAATAAATCTCATAGGAGTTGGCATGAAGAAGTTATCCCACTTTCAAATCAGGTGATTCCAGTTTCCCAGTTTGGGAATAGCACAGCTTCTTCGTCGTTCCAATCAAACCAGGATGAATCACTTTGTGAAAAGCTTGATTTGGATACATAAAGTGGTGGAGAATCACCAGGAAGTTGAATAAATCTCATAGGAGTTGGCATGAAGAAGTTATCCCACTTTCAAATCAGGTGATTCCAGTTTCCCAGTTTGGGAATAGCACAGCTTCTTCGTCGTTCCAATCAAACCAGGATGAATCACTTTGTAAGAAGCTTGATTTGGATACATAAAGTGGTGGAGAATCACCAGGAAGTTGAATAAATCTCATAGGAGTTGGCATGAAGAAGTTATCCCACTTTCAAATCAGGTGATTCCAGTTTCCCAGTTTGGGAATAGCACAGCTTCTTCGTCGTTCCAATCAAACCAGGATGAATCACTTTGTGAAAAGCTTGATTTGGATACATAAAGTGGTGGAGAATCACCAGGAAGTTGAATAAATCTCATAGGAGTTGGCATGAAGAAGTTATCCCACTTTCAAATCAGGTGATTCCAGTTTCCCAGTTTGGGAATAGCACAGCTTCTTCGTCGTTCCAATCAAACCAGGATGAATCACTTTGTAAAAGCTTGATTTGGATACATAAAGTGGTGGAGAATCACCAGGAAGTTGAATAAATCTCATAGGAGTTGGCATGAAGAAGTTATCCCACTTTCAAATCAGGTGATTCCAGTTTCCCAGTTTGGGAATAGCACAGCTTCTTCGTCGTTCCAATCAAACCAGGATGAATCACTTTGTGAGAAGCTTGATTTGGATACATAAAGTGGTGGAGAATCACCAGGAAGTTGAATAAATCTCATAGGAGTTGGCATGAAGAAGTTATCCCACTTTCAAATCAGGTGATTCCAGTTTCCCAGTTTGGGAATAGCACAGCTTCTTCGTCGTTCCAATCAAACCAGGATGAATCACTTTGTGAAAAGCTTGATTTGGATACATAAAGTGGTGGAGAATCACCAGGAAGTTGAATAAATCTCATAGGAGTTGGCATGAAGAAGTTATCCCACTTTCAAATCAGGTGATTCCAGTTTCCCAGTTTGGGAATAGCACAGCTTCTTCGTCGTTCCAATCAAACCAGGATGAATCACTTTGTAAGAAGCTTGATTTGGATACATAAAGTGGTGGAGAATCACCAGGAAGTTGAATAAATCTCATAGGAGTTGGCATGAAGAAGTTATCCCACTTTCAAATCAGGTGATTCCAGTTTCCCAGTTTGGGAATAGCACAGCTTCTTCGTCGTTCCAATCAAACCAGGATGAATCACTTTGTGAAAAGCTTGATTTGGATACATAAAGTGGTGGAGAATCACCAGGAAGTTGAATAAATCTCATAGGAGTTGGCATGAAGAAGTTATCCCACTTTCAAATCAGGTGATTCCAGTTTCCCAGTTTGGGAATAGCACAGCTTCTTCGTCGTTCCAATCAAACCAGGATGAATCACTTTGTGAAAAGCTTGATTTGGATACATAAAGTGGTGGAGAATCACCAGGAAGTTGAATAAATCTCATAGGAGTTGGCATGAAGAAGTTATCCCACTTTCAAATCAGGTGATTCCAGTTTCCCAGTTTGGGAATAGCACAGCTTCTTCGTCGTTCCAATCAAACCAGGATGAATCACTTTGTAAGAAGCTTGATTTGGATACATAAAGTGGTGGAGAATCACCAGGAAGTTGAATAAATCTCATAGGAGTTGGCATGAAGAAGTTATCCCACTTTCAAATCAGGTGATTCCAGTTTCCCAGTTTGGGAATAGCACAGCTTCTTCGTCGTTCCAATCAAACCAGGATGAATCACTTTGTAAAAGCTTGATTTGGATACATAAAGTGGTGGAGAATCACCAGGAAGTTGAATAAATCTCATAGGAGTTGGCATGAAGAAGTTATCCCACTTTCAAATCAGGTGATTCCAGTTTCCCAGTTTGGGAATAGCACAGCTTCTTCGTCGTTCCAATCAAACCAGGATGAATCACTTTGTGAAAGCTTGATTTGGATACATAAAGTGGTGGAGAATCACCAGGAAGTTGAATAAATCTCATAGGAGTTGGCATGAAGAAGTTATCCCACTTTCAAATCAGGTGATTCCAGTTTCCCAGTTTGGGAATAGCACAGCTTCTTCGTCGTTCCAATCAAACCAGGATGAATCACTTTGTAAGAAGCTTGATTTGGATACATAAAGTGGTGGAGAATCACCAGGAAGTTGAATAAATCTCATAGGAGTTGGCATGAAGAAGTTATCCCACTTTCAAATCAGGTGATTCCAGTTTCCCAGTTTGGGAATAGCACAGCTTCTTCGTCGTTCCAATCAAACCAGGATGAATCACTTTGTGAAAGCTTGATTTGGATACATAAAGTGGTGGAGAATCACCAGGAAGTTGAATAAATCTCATAGGAGTTGGCATGAAGAAGTTATCCCACTTTCAAATCAGGTGATTCCAGTTTCCCAGTTTGGGAATAGCACAGCTTCTTCGTCGTTCCAATCAAACCAGGATGAATCACTTTGTAAGAAGCTTGATTTGGATACATAAAGTGGTGGAGAATCACCAGGAAGTTGAATAAATCTCATAGGAGTTGGCATGAAGAAGTTATCCCACTTTCAAATCAGGTGATTCCAGTTTCCCAGTTTGGGAATAGCACAGCTTCTTCGTCGTTCCAATCAAACCAGGATGAATCACTTTGTGAGAAGCTTGATTTGGATACATAAAGTGGTGGAGAATCACCAGGAAGTTGAATAAATCTCATAGGAGTTGGCATGAAGAAGTTATCCCACTTTCAAATCAGGTGATTCCAGTTTCCCAGTTTGGGAATAGCACAGCTTCTTCGTCGTTCCAATCAAACCAGGATGAATCACTTTGTGAGAAGCTTGATTTGGATACATAAAGTGGTGGAGAATCACCAGGAAGTTGAATAAATCTCATAGGAGTTGGCATGAAGAAGTTATCCCACTTTCAAATCAGGTGATTCCAGTTTCCCAGTTTGGGAATAGCACAGCTTCTTCGTCGTTCCAATCAAACCAGGATGAATCACTTTGTAAGAAGCTTGATTTGGATACATAAAGTGGTGGAGAATCACCAGGAAGTTGAATAAATCTCATAGGAGTTGGCATGAAGAAGTTATCCCACTTTCAAATCAGGTGATTCCAGTTTCCCAGTTTGGGAATAGCACAGCTTCTTCGTCGTTCCAATCAAACCAGGATGAATCACTTTGTGAAAAGCTTGATTTGGATACATAAAGTGGTGGAGAATCACCAGGAAGTTGAATAAATCTCATAGGAGTTGGCATGAAGAAGTTATCCCACTTTCAAATCAGGTGATTCCAGTTTCCCAGTTTGGGAATAGCACAGCTTCTTCGTCGTTCCAATCAAACCAGGATGAATCACTTTGTGAGAAGCTTGATTTGGATACATAAAGTGGTGGAGAATCACCAGGAAGTTGAATAAATCTCATAGGAGTTGGCATGAAGAAGTTATCCCACTTTCAAATCAGGTGATTCCAGTTTCCCAGTTTGGGAATAGCACAGCTTCTTCGTCGTTCCAATCAAACCAGGATGAATCACTTTGTGAAAAGCTTGATTTGGATACATAAAGTGGTGGAGAATCACCAGGAAGTTGAATAAATCTCATAGGAGTTGGCATGAAGAAGTTATCCCACTTTCAAATCAGGTGATTCCAGTTTCCCAGTTTGGGAATAGCACAGCTTCTTCGTCGTTCCAATCAAACCAGGATGAATCACTTTGTAAGAAGCTTGATTTGGATACATAAAGTGGTGGAGAATCACCAGGAAGTTGAATAAATCTCATAGGAGTTGGCATGAAGAAGTTATCCCACTTTCAAATCAGGTGATTCCAGTTTCCCAGTTTGGGAATAGCACAGCTTCTTCGTCGTTCCAATCAAACCAGGATGAATCACTTTGTGAAAAGCTTGATTTGGATACATAAAGTGGTGGAGAATCACCAGGAAGTTGAATAAATCTCATAGGAGTTGGCATGAAGAAGTTATCCCACTTTCAAATCAGGTGATTCCAGTTTCCCAGTTTGGGAATAGCACAGCTTCTTCGTCGTTCCAATCAAACCAGGATGAATCACTTTGTAAGAAGCTTGATTTGGATACATAAAGTGGTGGAGAATCACCAGGAAGTTGAATAAATCTCATAGGAGTTGGCATGAAGAAGTTATCCCACTTTCAAATCAGGTGATTCCAGTTTCCCAGTTTGGGAATAGCACAGCTTCTTCGTCGTTCCAATCAAACCAGGATGAATCACTTTGTAAGAAGCTTGATTTGGATACATAAAGTGGTGGAGAATCACCAGGAAGTTGAATAAATCTCATAGGAGTTGGCATGAAGAAGTTATCCCACTTTCAAATCAGGTGATTCCAGTTTCCCAGTTTGGGAATAGCACAGCTTCTTCGTCGTTCCAATCAAACCAGGATGAATCACTTTGTGAGAAGCTTGATTTGGATACATAAAGTGGTGGAGAATCACCAGGAAGTTGAATAAATCTCATAGGAGTTGGCATGAAGAAGTTATCCCACTTTCAAATCAGGTGATTCCAGTTTCCCAGTTTGGGAATAGCACAGCTTCTTCGTCGTTCCAATCAAACCAGGATGAATCACTTTGTAAGAAGCTTGATTTGGATACATAAAGTGGTGGAGAATCACCAGGAAGTTGAATAAATCTCATAGGAGTTGGCATGAAGAAGTTATCCCACTTTCAAATCAGGTGATTCCAGTTTCCCAGTTTGGGAATAGCACAGCTTCTTCGTCGTTCCAATCAAACCAGGATGAATCACTTTGTAAAAGCTTGATTTGGATACATAAAGTGGTGGAGAATCACCAGGAAGTTGAATAAATCTCATAGGAGTTGGCATGAAGAAGTTATCCCACTTTCAAATCAGGTGATTCCAGTTTCCCAGTTTGGGAATAGCACAGCTTCTTCGTCGTTCCAATCAAACCAGGATGAATCACTTTGTGAAAGCTTGATTTGGATACATAAAGTGGTGGAGAATCACCAGGAAGTTGAATAAATCTCATAGGAGTTGGCATGAAGAAGTTATCCCACTTTCAAATCAGGTGATTCCAGTTTCCCAGTTTGGGAATAGCACAGCTTCTTCGTCGTTCCAATCAAACCAGGATGAATCACTTTGTGAAAAGCTTGATTTGGATACATAAAGTGGTGGAGAATCACCAGGAAGTTGAATAAATCTCATAGGAGTTGGCATGAAGAAGTTATCCCACTTTCAAATCAGGTGATTCCAGTTTCCCAGTTTGGGAATAGCACAGCTTCTTCGTCGTTCCAATCAAACCAGGATGAATCACTTTGTAAGAAGCTTGATTTGGATACATAAAGTGGTGGAGAATCACCAGGAAGTTGAATAAATCTCATAGGAGTTGGCATGAAGAAGTTATCCCACTTTCAAATCAGGTGATTCCAGTTTCCCAGTTTGGGAATAGCACAGCTTCTTCGTCGTTCCAATCAAACCAGGATGAATCACTTTGTGAAAAGCTTGATTTGGATACATAAAGTGGTGGAGAATCACCAGGAAGTTGAATAAATCTCATAGGAGTTGGCATGAAGAAGTTATCCCACTTTCAAATCAGGTGATTCCAGTTTCCCAGTTTGGGAATAGCACAGCTTCTTCGTCGTTCCAATCAAACCAGGATGAATCACTTTGTAAGAAGCTTGATTTGGATACATAAAGTGGTGGAGAATCACCAGGAAGTTGAATAAATCTCATAGGAGTTGGCATGAAGAAGTTATCCCACTTTCAAATCAGGTGATTCCAGTTTCCCAGTTTGGGAATAGCACAGCTTCTTCGTCGTTCCAATCAAACCAGGATGAATCACTTTGTGAGAAGCTTGATTTGGATACATAAAGTGGTGGAGAATCACCAGGAAGTTGAATAAATCTCATAGGAGTTGGCATGAAGAAGTTATCCCACTTTCAAATCAGGTGATTCCAGTTTCCCAGTTTGGGAATAGCACAGCTTCTTCGTCGTTCCAATCAAACCAGGATGAATCACTTTGTAAGAAGCTTGATTTGGATACATAAAGTGGTGGAGAATCACCAGGAAGTTGAATAAATCTCATAGGAGTTGGCATGAAGAAGTTATCCCACTTTCAAATCAGGTGATTCCAGTTTCCCAGTTTGGGAATAGCACAGCTTCTTCGTCGTTCCAATCAAACCAGGATGAATCACTTTGTAAGAAGCTTGATTTGGATACATAAAGTGGTGGAGAATCACCAGGAAGTTGAATAAATCTCATAGGAGTTGGCATGAAGAAGTTATCCCACTTTCAAATCAGGTGATTCCAGTTTCCCAGTTTGGGAATAGCACAGCTTCTTCGTCGTTCCAATCAAACCAGGATGAATCACTTTGTGAAAAGCTTGATTTGGATACATAAAGTGGTGGAGAATCACCAGGAAGTTGAATAAATCTCATAGGAGTTGGCATGAAGAAGTTATCCCACTTTCAAATCAGGTGATTCCAGTTTCCCAGTTTGGGAATAGCACAGCTTCTTCGTCGTTCCAATCAAACCAGGATGAATCACTTTGTAAGAAGCTTGATTTGGATACATAAAGTGGTGGAGAATCACCAGGAAGTTGAATAAATCTCATAGGAGTTGGCATGAAGAAGTTATCCCACTTTCAAATCAGGTGATTCCAGTTTCCCAGTTTGGGAATAGCACAGCTTCTTCGTCGTTCCAATCAAACCAGGATGAATCACTTTGTGAGAAGCTTGATTTGGATACATAAAGTGGTGGAGAATCACCAGGAAGTTGAATAAATCTCATAGGAGTTGGCATGAAGAAGTTATCCCACTTTCAAATCAGGTGATTCCAGTTTCCCAGTTTGGGAATAGCACAGCTTCTTCGTCGTTCCAATCAAACCAGGATGAATCACTTTGTGAGAAGCTTGATTTGGATACATAAAGTGGTGGAGAATCACCAGGAAGTTGAATAAATCTCATAGGAGTTGGCATGAAGAAGTTATCCCACTTTCAAATCAGGTGATTCCAGTTTCCCAGTTTGGGAATAGCACAGCTTCTTCGTCGTTCCAATCAAACCAGGATGAATCACTTTGTAAGAAGCTTGATTTGGATACATAAAGTGGTGGAGAATCACCAGGAAGTTGAATAAATCTCATAGGAGTTGGCATGAAGAAGTTATCCCACTTTCAAATCAGGTGATTCCAGTTTCCCAGTTTGGGAATAGCACAGCTTCTTCGTCGTTCCAATCAAACCAGGATGAATCACTTTGTGAAAAGCTTGATTTGGATACATAAAGTGGTGGAGAATCACCAGGAAGTTGAATAAATCTCATAGGAGTTGGCATGAAGAAGTTATCCCACTTTCAAATCAGGTGATTCCAGTTTCCCAGTTTGGGAATAGCACAGCTTCTTCGTCGTTCCAATCAAACCAGGATGAATCACTTTGTGAAAAGCTTGATTTGGATACATAAAGTGGTGGAGAATCACCAGGAAGTTGAATAAATCTCATAGGAGTTGGCATGAAGAAGTTATCCCACTTTCAAATCAGGTGATTCCAGTTTCCCAGTTTGGGAATAGCACAGCTTCTTCGTCGTTCCAATCAAACCAGGATGAATCACTTTGTGAAAAGCTTGATTTGGATACATAAAGTGGTGGAGAATCACCAGGAAGTTGAATAAATCTCATAGGAGTTGGCATGAAGAAGTTATCCCACTTTCAAATCAGGTGATTCCAGTTTCCCAGTTTGGGAATAGCACAGCTTCTTCGTCGTTCCAATCAAACCAGGATGAATCACTTTGTAAGAAGCTTGATTTGGATACATAAAGTGGTGGAGAATCACCAGGAAGTTGAATAAATCTCATAGGAGTTGGCATGAAGAAGTTATCCCACTTTCAAATCAGGTGATTCCAGTTTCCCAGTTTGGGAATAGCACAGCTTCTTCGTCGTTCCAATCAAACCAGGATGAATCACTTTGTGAAAAGCTTGATTTGGATACATAAAGTGGTGGAGAATCACCAGGAAGTTGAATAAATCTCATAGGAGTTGGCATGAAGAAGTTATCCCACTTTCAAATCAGGTGATTCCAGTTTCCCAGTTTGGGAATAGCACAGCTTCTTCGTCGTTCCAATCAAACCAGGATGAATCACTTTGTAAGAAGCTTGATTTGGATACATAAAGTGGTGGAGAATCACCAGGAAGTTGAATAAATCTCATAGGAGTTGGCATGAAGAAGTTATCCCACTTTCAAATCAGGTGATTCCAGTTTCCCAGTTTGGGAATAGCACAGCTTCTTCGTCGTTCCAATCAAACCAGGATGAATCACTTTGTGAGAAGCTTGATTTGGATACATAAAGTGGTGGAGAATCACCAGGAAGTTGAATAAATCTCATAGGAGTTGGCATGAAGAAGTTATCCCACTTTCAAATCAGGTGATTCCAGTTTCCCAGTTTGGGAATAGCACAGCTTCTTCGTCGTTCCAATCAAACCAGGATGAATCACTTTGTGAGAAGCTTGATTTGGATACATAAAGTGGTGGAGAATCACCAGGAAGTTGAATAAATCTCATAGGAGTTGGCATGAAGAAGTTATCCCACTTTCAAATCAGGTGATTCCAGTTTCCCAGTTTGGGAATAGCACAGCTTCTTCGTCGTTCCAATCAAACCAGGATGAATCACTTTGTAAGAAGCTTGATTTGGATACATAAAGTGGTGGAGAATCACCAGGAAGTTGAATAAATCTCATAGGAGTTGGCATGAAGAAATTATCCCACTTTCAAATCAGGTGATTCCAGTTTCCCAGTTTGGGAATAGCACAGCTTCTTTGTCGTTCCAATCAAACCAGGATGAATCACTTTGTGAAAAGCTTGATTTGGATACATAATGTTGTGGAGAATCATCAGGAAGTTGGATAATGTTGAGATGAGATCACTTTGAGATGAGATCATGAGATGAAGTGTTGAGTAATGTATGTGAGGAGAGGGTATGAAGTGGTGAAGCATTAGGAAGAAAGGGATTGAGGAGGCTTAGTCCGTACAATCCGTACAGGCCGTACATGAGGAGTGACCGTACAAGTCTTGGGTAATACTCTTCACTATTCAGGATGGTTACTTGTGAAAAGGGTGATGGTAACTATGGAGAGTTACCAGCACTTGATCAGACCGTTGAGAGAAGGATAAGGCCGCGGCTTGACAGGCTGTATGCAGCTGGAAAGGGAAAGCAACCTTATCCATTCATCCCACACATGTGGAGTCTCCCATTGGCTTAGTTTGAAACCGGCGCCTAGCTCTTCCTTGACTTCACATGCTTTGCTTACTTTACCTTTAGGAAAACCCTTGTATCTTCTCCTATATATTTGTAAACTCTTCATTAATGATAATCAGACAGTTCTTGACACCAAAACACTCTCTTAGACTCAAAGGCTCTCAATCATGATCATACACTAAACTCTTAGCTAAACTCGTCCTAAATCACCTCTAGACTCTCTCTAATCTCTTTCTTTCCTTATATCAAACTCAGATTCTCTAAAACTTATATGGTATCAGGGCCAGGTTCATCATAATCTGGGTTTGAGTACTAGAACACTCAAGAACACACCAGCCGCTTAGCTTTCATCCGGGTGACTCTGAAATGGAAAGCAACAAGGCAGTGGTTCCGGTTACTCTCAAGGGGGGTAATTACCTTTTGTGGTCTCGTTTGGTGAAGACAGCAGTGGGGAGTAAGGGTTTATGGGGACACATCACACAGAGTGAAGCCCCAAAGCTCATTACTTATGAAGGCGACAAGGAGATTGTCGAGTGCGATGAAGAGAAGTGGGAGCAAGATGATCAGTTGGTGATGTCCATACTCCAACGGTCTCTTGAAGTGTCTATCCTGGAGGCATACAGCTACTGTGAGACAGCAAAGGATCTTTGGGACACGCTAAAGAAGGTTTATGGTAACATCTCAAACTTGAGCCGTGTGTTTGAAGTGAAACGTGCTATCAACAGCTTGACACAGGAGGTCATGGAGTTTACTAAGCACCTTGGGAGGTTCAGAGCCTTGTGGTCTGAACTGTAGATGCTGAGGCCAGGCACAACCAACCTAGATGAGCTGGCTGAGAGACGCGAGCAGGACAAGGTGTTTGGGTTGCTGCTCACGCTGAATCCAAGCTACAACAGCCTCATCAAACACATTCTGAGGTCCGGGAAGTTACCTGTGTTGAGATGAAGAGTGTCAAGTGAAGAATGGAGATGAGGGTTGAGTAGAATGAAGAAGAGGAAGGATAGGAAGGTTTGGGAGCTTTGGGATCAGCCTGTCCGTACAAGGCCGTACATGGCCGTACATGACAGGACAGGCCGTACAAGATAGGATCGACCAAAGCTCAACCAAACCTCACCATAAGTTATCCGAGTTACTTAAGTAAAGAGGAGAAGTTACCTTGGCATTTGTGGATGGATCAGACCGTTGGAAAGGATAAGGGAGAGTCTTGGACAGGCTGGCACAGCTGGACACGGAAAAGCAAAAGGTATGAGCCAGCTAATGAAGGCTCACACGCGCGGCTCACCTCATTGGACGAGTTTGAAATGGCCATTGACTCCACATGCTTACCTTATCCTCTTAGCTACGAAAACCCTAGTCTCTTCTCTTATAAAGTTGTAAACACTCTCATTAATACAATTAAGCAAGTTATGAGTCTCTCTTAGTCTTTCTAAAACTCTCTCTAGACTCCAAATCTTATTTCAGACTTTAATCTTTTCTAAACTCATTCTAATCTTCTCTAAACACTCAGATTACTCTTAACATCACTAAAACTATCATGGTATCAGAGCCAGGTTAGTGAGAGCCTGAGGTCGTGTGAGATTCTTTGAAGTTACAAGTTTGAAGCTTTGAAGAAACTCTTGTGTGTTCTTGTGTGTTTGAGAGGTTCCGGGTACTTTTCAAGTTCAAGACTAGTTGTGGTGTGTTGTCTGAAGCTGCGTGGGTTGAAGATCGAGGCTGTGAGGGTTTCTACAAGTCATTCAACTCAAGATAGAGTTCCTGAAGCTTAGAGAGTTCATCATTCAACATGGAGAGTGGGATGAACATGAACATGAAGGTAGCCGTGTGTTTCAAGGGAAACAACTACTTGGTATGGTCAAGGATGGTGAGAACCACGGTGGGAAGCAAGGGGTTGTGGAAGCATATCAACCCCGGAGAAGCTCCAAAACTCATCACTCAAGGAGAGGATGATGGTGAGGCTGCAAGCAACGCGGCTGAGAAGTGGTATCAAGAGGACATGCTGGTGATGTCAGTGCTTCACGCATCCCTTGAGCCAGCAATCTTAGATGCCTACAGCTACTGTGAGTCTGCTAAGGAACTGTGGGACACACTGAAGAAGGTGTATGGGAATACATCAAACTTGAGCAGGGTGTTTGAGGTGAAGCAAGCGATTAACAACCTGGTACAAGAGGATATGGAGTTCACTAAACACCTTGGGAGATTCAGATCACTATGGTCCGAGATGGAGATGTTAAGGCCAAGCACTACAGATGCAGATGAGCTCAACAAGAGAAGAGAGCAAGACAAGGTCTTTGGCCTACTTCTCACCCTCAACCCGGCGTATAATGGTCTCATCCAGCACCTGCTTAGAGAAGACACTCTACCTGACCTTGAGGATGTGTGTGCGCGGATTCAGAAGGAGCAAGGCTCCATTGGGTTGTTTGCCAAGAAAGGAGACCTTTCCCTTGCAAGCCAAGCGACTCAAGAGGAAGGGAATGAAGCTACACAAGCAAATAAGGCTGCTGCGCATGGGAAGTATGAGGAGAGGAGGTTCAATGGGAACTGTGATCACTGCAAGAAGCATGGCCACAAGAAGAGTCAATGCTGGATCCTTCACCCACACCTCAAACCGGCAAAGTTCATGAAGGACCGTGAGGCAAGGGCTAATGTATCAGATGGAACGAGTGGAGCTGGTCCAAGCAAAGGAAAGGAGATAGATGGGCGTGAAGGAGGTGATGGGAAGTCTCTTGTAGCCTACACTGGAGCCCCAAGCAACCGTGGGAACTATGATCAAGAGTATCTAAGGAGATCCGACCTGGATGCTCTCATCAAGCTCTTTAAAGAGCATGGTAACACATTTGCTTATTCCTTTGGTGCTAGGGCTATAGAGAATGATGAGAATCTAACTAGAACTGATAGGATGCATGAAAGTGTGATTGAGATATTAAACCAATCTAGAACGGCTAGTTTTGCTAGGAATGATCATGTATTCAAACCATCTAGTATCCTTGCTCATATTGCTAGTTCACATACCATTAAGCCTTTAGTAGTTGATTCTGGTGCATCTCATCATATGATAAGTGACACTAGTTTAATTAAAGACATTGTACCAATGAATGGTAATGTGATGATAGCTAATGGAGATAAGATACCTATTAGAGGAATAGGAAGTCTTAAACTGTTTGGTAAGGAGACTAAAGCCTTTTATATGCCTGAATTTACTTCAAACTTGTTATCTGTTAAGAAATGTGCTACTGATTTGCAATGCAATGTCATATTCAGTCCTAATGATGTGAAGTTTCAGGATATTAAAAGCAGCAAGATGATTGGAAAGGGAGTGACTAAAGGAGAATTGTATTTACTCAAAGATCTTGCTCCTGTTTCTAGTTATAGCTGCTCGTTTACTTCTGTTTCTGGTTCTAGTTTAAGTAAAAATGCATTGTGGCATGCTAGATTAGGACACCCTCATAATAAGGCTTTAAAACTGATGTTGCCAGGTGTTTCCTTTGAGAATAATGAGTGTGAAGCTTGCATCTTAGGCAAGCATTGTAGAACTGTCTTTACCAAGTCTACTACTGTTTATGAAAAATGTTTTGATCTTATTCATTCTGATGTTTGGACTGCACCTTGCCTTTCTAGAGACAATCATAAGTACTATGTAACTTTCATTGATGAAAAATCCAAATACACCTGGTTAACTTTAATTCCAACCAAAGATAGGGTACTTGATGCATTTAAAAACTTTCAAGCCTATGTGACTAACCATTACAATGCCAAGATAAAAATTTTTAGGTCAGATAATGGAGGAGAGTACACGGGACAAGCATTCAAGCTACATCTATCTCAACATGGAATACTTCATCAGACAAGCTGTCCCTATACACCACAACAGAATGGTGTGGCTGAAAGGAAGAACAGGCACTTGATGGAAGTAGCCAGGTCCATGATGTTTCAATCCAATGTGCCTAAGAAGTTTTGGAGTGATGCAGTTGCTACGGCTTGTTATCTCATCAACAGGACACCAACTCTGATCCTTCAAGGACAATCACCATTTGAGGTATTGAATCAGTACAAACCTTCACTCGAGCATATGAAGATCTTTGGATGTTTGTGTTTTGTGATGGTGCCTGGAGAGATAAGAAACAAGCTAGAAGCTAATAGTTCAAAGGCAATGTTCATTGGATACTCATCAAGTCAGAAAGGATACAAGTGCTATGATCCTAACACAAGGAGAGTGTTAGTATCTAGAGAAGTAAAGTTTGTTGAAGAAAAAGGATATTATGAGGAGCAGATTCAAGAAGATTTGAAGGATCTTACATCTGATAGAGCTGAAACCTTGAGGTTGATCCTAGAAGGGCTTGGAATCAACATGAATCAAGGACATCAGGGGGGGAGAAGCACGACTCCAGCACCGGATCATCAGACTTCCAACCTTGAGCATGAAGGGGGGAATGAAACAAGAACTCCAAACCTTGAGCGTGAAGAAACAAGTAGAGAAGAGAGTTCTGGCTCTCATGATCAAGCTGTGGAATCAGATGATCAACAAGAAGAAGCTAATGATCAGCTAAGGGAAGAGGGAGCTGAAGCAAGTCAGCTAGGAGAAGAAAGATCCGAAATGTTGTCACAAGAAGAAGAACAAGAGATGGCACAAGAAGGGCCAATGTTAAGAAGAAGTACAAGGCTGAGAAAGGACCCTTCCAGTTGGGTAAACACGAGAGTGTACTACAATGCCCAAGCTGTGGAGCATCCTACTCAGGCCGTGTGTTCTTTCAGTCAATATCCAGAAGCACATTGTGCATTTATGGTAAACTTGAATGAGAATCACATTCCAAGAAGCTATGAAGAGGCAATGGAGGATAAGGAGTGGAAGGAATCAGTAGGAGCTGAGGCAGGAGCTATGATAAAGAATGATACATGGTATGAGAGTGAACTACCAAAAGGGAAGAAGGCAGTGTCTAGTAGATGGATCTTTACAATCAAGTACAAGGCTGATGGGTCGATTGAGAGGAAGAAAACTAGACTAGTAGCAAGAGGGTTTACTCAGACATATGGAGAGGATTACATTGAGACATTTGCACCAGTAGCCAAGCTACACACAATTAGAATTGTTTTAAGCTTGGCTGTGAACCTTGGATGGGGATTGTGGCAAATGGATGTAAAGAATGCATTTCTACAAGGAGAACTTGAGGATGAAGTCTATATGTATCCTCCACCAGGTCTTGAACATCTAGTGAAGAGAGGGAATGTCTTGAGGTTTGTTGAGATATGGAGATGATTAAGTAAGAGGATCAAGGGTGTACATAAGAAGAAAGCTCAAGAGAAGAGAAGTGGGAGTTGTGTACGGACATGTACGGATAGGGAAGTGACCGTACAGCTCAAGTACCTTGGGAAGGAAGGCAATCCGTTTATCTATATTAGAAGTGGCCAAAGACTCGACCAGAGAGAGAGGCTTTAGGCCAGGACCGTTGGAGGATCAGATTGAACCGCGGCCTAGCTGTTGCTAGCTGTAAAGGCAAAAGGAGCATCTAGCAAAGATCCCTTTGGCATCAAGCATGTAACAGCTCTCATCCGTTCATTCAAAAGAGGCGCGCCCCTTCCTGGTTGACTCCACATGCTTAGTCTTTAGGATATGCTTTCACTATTACAAAACCCTTGTAGGCTGATCCATATAAATATGTAATCTCTCCATAATAATAAATTAGACAGTTCAGATTATTCTTAGCCTCCATGGCTTTTCTCTTAGTCTCTTGATCTTATCTTTTACTCTAAATCATCTCTAATACTTCTCTAATCTCTCCTAAACTATCAGATTACTCTTTATACTCTAAAACTTATATGGTATCAGAGCCAGGTTGTTGAGAATCTGAGTTCTTTGCGTGGGCTAAAGGCTAAAGCTTGGGAGGTTCCTTGGAGTCTCTAGCCTCAAGTCTTCCTTGGTTACGTTGTGGTTACAAGATTGAAGCTTGCGTGTGTGTTGTGAGTTCTTGAAGTGTTGGTGCGGTCTAGTCTCAAGTTCAAAGTCTTCTACAAGTAGTTCAAGAACAAGCTGTTGAAGATGGATGGAGGGATAAGCATGCACATGAAGGTGGCGGTTACTTTCAAGGGGAGTAACTACTTGGTGTGGTCTCGGATGGTAAGAACCACAGTGG
The DNA here is from genome assembly GCF_020379485.1 of Brassica napus. Lineage (NCBI taxonomy): Eukaryota > Viridiplantae > Streptophyta > Magnoliopsida > Brassicales > Brassicaceae > Brassica > Brassica napus. The sequence continues at coordinate 249,461 of NW_026015623.1, forward strand.
GAAGTAAGGGTTTGTGGAAGCATCTCACGGATGGTGAAGCTCCGCAGCTCATTACTCAGGGAGAAGACTCGGAAGAGGTCTCAAATGAAACGGCCGTAGAGAAGTGGCAGCGAGAAGACATGCTTGTGATGTCCGTTCTTCATGCCTCTCTAGAGCCGGCGATCCTAGAGGCTTACAGCTATTGTGAGTCAGCTAAGGAGCTATGGGACACCTTGAAGAAGGTGTATGGGAATGCTTCAAACCTTCACCGAGTGTTTGAAGTAAAGAAAGCCATAAACGGCTTGGTACAAGATGACATGGAATTCACCAAGCATTTGGGGAGGTTCCGGTCCTTATGGTCAGAGCTGGAGATGCTGAGGCCAAGCACAACCGATCCAGAGCTGCTTAATGAGAGGAGGGAGCAGGATAAGGTCTTTGGACTCTTGCTTACCTTGAATCCGGCTTACAACTCCCTGATTAAACACATGTTGAGAGCGGATAAGCTACCAGACCTTGAGGAGGTGTGCTCTCAAATTCAGAAGGAGCAGGGGTCTATCGGATTGTTTGGAAGCAAAGGGGACATGTCACTTGCAAATCAGGCTGCGCAAACCAACTCTGATGAAGCTCCTCAAGCAAACAAGGCCGGTTACAACAAGTTTGAAGACAGGAAGTTCAATGGGAGTTGTGATCATTGCAAGAAGCATGGCCACAAGAAGAGCCAGTGCTGGATACTCCACCACCAAGGTGAAGGATCAATTGGTGCTGGCACCTCAGGAAAGAGCAATGATGAAGGAGGAAGGGAGAGTGATGGCAAGTCCTTGGTGGCGTATGCAGGCAATCCAAATCACCGAGGAGGGGATCAAGACTTCATTAGGAGATCAGACATTAACTCCCTCATCAAGATGCTTAAGGAAAACGGTAACACTTATGGTTAGTCCTTTGGTGCATCAATGATAGTTAAGAATGATGATAATGTTGAGATAAGAGAATAAAGTGTTGAGATGAGGAGATGAAGAGTTGATACATGGATAGATGAAGGGATTTGGAGCAGGTAGTAACTTTGGAGATTTACCACAGTAACTTTATTGTTACTGTGGTAACTAAGTTAAAAGACTTGAGAAGTTACCTTGCATCCATTTGGAGAGTGGAACACGACATGGGGAGTCTGGATAAGCAAGGAGGAGTTTGGATAAGGTCTGGTCAAGGGAAGAGAGCTTTAGACAGGCTGGCACCAGCTGGAAAGCTAAAGCAAGATGCCCAAGCATGTGAGGAACCTTATTGGCTGGTTTGAATGAGGCATCTTTGACTACACATGCTTCTTATCCTAACTAGACTGAACCATCACGAAAATATGTATCTCTTATCTATATATGTTGTAAACTCTCTCATTAATCAAGCTAATGGAGTTTTGAGTCTCTCTCTCTCTTGTTCTTAATCTCCAATCTCTTTAATTCTCAGATTAAACTTCATCACTTTTTAAATCACTAAATCTAATATGGTATCAGAGCCAGGTTGCTTTAAAAGGAGAGAGTGATTTCGTGGTTCCAAATGTTCTTGAGTGTTCTTGAGAGTTCTTGAGATTTTTCAAGAGCTAGATCCTTTAAAAGTCAAGTTTGTGTCTGTTGGTGTTTCTTTTGGAGAGTCAGCTTCAAGGGAGTCTCTGTAGGCGTTTGACAAGGTCAGAAGAGGGGTCTAGCTTGTGGTTAAGCTTGGCGTGTGAGATTAGAAGCAGTTGAGTGAAGATCTAGGCTAAAGAAGATGGAGCTGCTTCAATCTGGTACAACAAGGTGTGAAGAGAAGAAAGAGAGAGGGAATGAGTGGGAGTGGTTCTCACAGATGAAAACAACTCTGAAAAGGTGTGGAGTTTGGAGAAACCATGAGAAGGAAGAGTCTTTGAAGGGTAAAGCTGCTGAGAAAGATCAGACAGCAAGAGAAACAAATGGAGATTGCTTTAGTCTTGAAGAAAGTACACTGCTTGAGAAGATTGAAGATGTTTATGAGGACAAGATCAGTCTTAGGAGAGTGTATGAAGTCAAGAAGGTGATTAGTGAAGTTAAACCAGGAAGAGAAGGGTTTAATAACCATGTGAGGAAGCTACAACATTTGTGGGTTGAACTACAAGGGTTGAGATCCCATGTGGATGGGGATACTACACAAGAGCAAGCGATGGTGCTGAAGCTCTTGGCGAGTATGGAGTCATCATATGGGTGGCTGGTGGAGATGGTTCTAAGAGGGGAACAGCTTCCGGAAATGGAAGAGGTCTGTGTGCTTATAAGAAGGGCGTATGGGATAATGAGAGATGATGAGAGGCTAACCATGAGTAGGAGTGAGAGCTCATGGAAGCCAACTGGGAGTAGGAGTGAGAGCTTCCAGAAGCTAACCATGAGTAGGAGTGAGAGCTCATGGAGGCTAACCGGGAGTAGGAGTGAGGGCTTCCGGAAGAGGAGGAGGTGCAGAATGCTATCCAAAGCTTCTATCAACATAGGAAAGGGTAGAAGAGAGAGTTGTGGGAGAGTGTTCTTACTCAGCCTACATGGGGGAATCAGTAGAAGACAGTGGGGTGTTAAAAGAGCAGGAGAAAGGGAGTGGAGCTGATGATCGCATCACCAGGAAGGAATGGAGAGTGTTCATGGAACAAGTACAAGCCTTAGCAGCAAGCAGGAAGCAGGCTATACAATCCGGAGCTTCTAAACCCATTGTGATTGATTCTGGAGCAAGTCATCATATGATCAGTGATAGGAGGCTTATAAGTGAGATCAAGGCTGCAACAGGGAGTGTTATGATAGCTAATGGTGCCATGATCCCAATAGAAGGAGTGGGAAAGCTAAAACTGTTTGAGAAGGACACGGCTGCCTTCTACATGCCTCAGTTCACTTCAAATCTATTATCTGTGAAGAAAGCTACCATTGATCTTGATTGTCAAGTAGTATTCAGACCTGATGAAGTTGAGTTTCAAGATTTGAAGACTGGGAGAGTTATTGGCAGAGGAGACAGCAAGAATCAGCTATACCACCTCGACTTGGCTAAGACCTCTAATCCCTTTGATTCTATTTGCTTGAGTAGTACTGCTGAGAAGATTGATAGTATTACTTGGCATGCTAGATTAGGACATCCTCATGCTCGTGCCATTGAATTGATAATCCCTAATATGTCATTCAATCACTTGAATTGTGAAGCATGCATATTAGGAAAGCATTGTAGGACTGTTTTCCCAACATCTGAGACTACTTATGAGCATTGCTTTGATCTAGTTCACTCGGATGTGTGGACCGCTCCATGCATGTCTAGAGACAGCCATAAATACTTTGTGACATTCATTGATGAGAAGTCTAAGTATACATGGCTCACATTGCTTCCATCTAAAGATAGGGTGCTAGAAGCTTTTATGAACTTCCAAGCATATGTATCTAATCAATACAATGCCACTGTGAAGGTACTGAGATCAGACAACGGAGGTGAATACATCAGCAATGCCTTTAAGAGTCATCTAGCCAAGCATGGGATTGTGCATCAGACCAGTTGTCCCTACACACCACAGCAGAATGGTGTAGCTGAGAGGAAGAATAGGCACTTGATGGAGGTTGCTAGGTCGATGATGTTTCATGCAAATGTCCCAAAACGCTTTTGGGGAGATGCTGTACAAACTGCTTGCTATCTCATCAACCGAGTCCCAACCAAGATACTGAAGAATCTGTCTCCATTTGAGGTGCTGAATAAGAGCAAGCCTTTTATTGATCACCTACGAGTATTTGGGTGTGTGTGCTATGTCATGACTCCAGGAGAACAGAGAAACAAGCTGGAGGCAAAGAGTACTAAGGCTATGTTCATTGGATACTCTATCACTCAGAAGGGATACAAGTGCTATGATCCTGAAGCAAGGAGAGTGATGGTATCTAGAGAAGTGAAGTTTATTGAATCAAAAGGATATTATGAAGAAAAGGAGTGGGAAAATCTGAAGGATTTGTCTCAAGCTCCATCTGATAGAGCAACAACACTGAGGGTGATGTTGGAGAAGCTAGGGATAGGGTTATCCCAGGATCAGGAATCTGGAAGAAGAGAGTCTTCCAATCCGACTAGTGAAGCTGAAAGAGCAACTCCTCTTGATCATGAGAGGGGGAATGGAACTGAATCTCATGAGCAAGTGCAAAATCAAGAAGATTCAGGCCAGCATAATCAAGAGGTGACACAGGAAGTAGAGACTGGTGCTCAGTCTAGTGGAGATGGGCAAAGAGAGTCTACTGGCTCAGATGAGAGTGGAGAGTGGGAAGGAGATCCTAATGGTTCAAATGAGAGTGGTGCTCAATCAAGTGAAGATGGGCAAGAGCCACAAGAAGAACAGGTTCAGGAGCTAAGGAGGAGCACAAGGGTGAAGAGAGATGCTTCCAACTGGGTAAACACGAGAGTGTACTACAATGCCCAGGCTGTGGAGCATCCTTCTCAAGCTATGTGTTCCTTTGCAGAGTTTCCGGACGAGCATACAGCCTTCACAGTAAGCTTGGATGAGAGCTATATTCCAAGGACATATGAAGAAGCTATGGCTTTAAAGGAGTGGAGAGAGTCAGTTGCTGATGAGTCTGGAGCCATGATTAAGAATGAAACGTGGTATGAAAGTGAGCTGCCTAAAGGGAAGAAGGCAGTGACTAGTAAATGGGTGTTCACAATCAAGTTTCATCCTGATGGGAGAATAGAGAGGCGCAAGTCTAGGTTGGTGGCAAGAGGATTTACTCAGACATATGGTGAGGACTATGTTGAGACCTTTGCTCCTGTGGCTAAACTTCATACTATCAGGATTGTATTATCTTTAGCTGTGAATCTTGAGTGGGATTTGTGGCAAATGGATGTGAAGAATGCATTCCTTCAAGGAGAGTTGGAAGATGAAGTATACATGCATCCACCACCAGGCCTTGAACATCTAGTAAAGAAGGGTAATGTGTTGAGGTTGAGGAAAGCTATCTATGGTCTCAAGCAGTCTCCAAGGGCGTGGTACAACAAGTTGAGTACTACACTGAATGGGAGAGGGTTCAGAAAGTCAGAATTGGATCACACTCTCTTTACCCTAACCACCTCATCTGGTATTGTGGTGTTGCTTGTGTATGTGGATGATATTATCATCACAGGCAGTGATAAGGAAGGCATCAAGGATACAAAGGAGTATCTCAAGGCAAGCTTTGAGATTAAAGACTTAGGGGAAATGAAGTATTTTCTTGGGATTGAGATATGCAGATCAAAGGAAGGATTGTTTATGTCCCAAAGGAAGTATGTGATTGATCTCTTGAAGGGAGCAGATGCCTATGGAGGAAAGACAGCCAAGATGCCAATGGAGGATGGTTACAAGGTTCCACGTGAGGGGGAGATTGAGGATAGCAAGCCGTTCCATGATCCTAAGCTATATAGGAAGCTGGTGGGGAAGTTGATTTATCTCACCATTACTAGACCTGATGTGTGTTTTGCGGTGAATCAAGTCAGTCAACACATGCAAGTTCCTAAGGAGCACCATTGGCAGATGGTGGAAAGGATCTTGATGTATCTGAATGGAACTACTGGTCTTGGAGTATGGATGGGATGTAACAAGAGTACTGAGGTTGTAGGCTATTGTGATGCAGATTGGGCTGGAGACCGAGCAGACAGAAGATCAACCACAGGCTATTGTACATTCATTGGTGGTAACTTGGTCACTTGGAAGAGTAAGAAGCAGAAGGTAGTGTCTTGCTCCAGTGCTGAGGCCGAGTATAGAGCAATGCTGAAGCTTACAAATGAGCTAGTGTGGATAAAAGGGATTTTGAAGCATCTGGAGATTATTCAAGCAACGCCAATGACAATGCATTGTGATAATCAAGCAGCTATCCACATTGCATCTAATTCTGTGTTCCATGAGAGAACAAAGCACATTGAGGTTGATTGTCACAAGGTGAGGCAGATGATGATTCTTGGGGTGATTCTACCTTGTTATACTCGGAGTGAGGATCAGTTAGCAGATGTGTTCACAAAGGCAGCAAGGCAAAAGACAATGGAGTCCATACACATCAGGTTAGGACTCATTGATCTCTCGCCTAAGGACTAGTCTATACACTCTCCTGATCATGTGATCTCTACTCTTTCCTCATTAAGGTTTTGTCCCAATGGGTTTTCCTTAATGAGGTTTTAATGAGGGAGATCTCATGGTTCTTCCAAGCTTGACTTGTTTCACATGGTCAAGCTTGAGGGGGAGTGTTGAGATAAGAGAATAAAGTGTTGAGATGAGGAGATGAAGAGTTGATACATGGATAGATGAAGGGATTTGGAGCAGGTAGTAACTTTGGAGATTTACCACAGTAACTTTATTGTTACTGTGGTAACTAAGTTAAAAGACTTGAGAAGTTACCTTGCATCCATTTGGAGAGTGGAACACGACATGGGGAGTCTGGATAAGCAAGGAGGAGTTTGGATAAGGTCTGGTCAAGGGAAGAGAGCTTTAGACAGGCTGGCACCAGCTGGAAAGCTAAAGCAAGATGCCCAAGCATGTGAGGAACCTTATTGGCTGGTTTGAATGAGGCATCTTTGACTACACATGCTTCTTATCCTAACTAGACTGAACCATCACGAAAATATGTATCTCTTATCTATATATGTTGTAAACTCTCTCATTAATCAAGCTAATGGAGTTTTGAGTCTCTCTCTCTCTTGTTCTTAATCTCCAATCTCTTTAATTCTCAGATTAAACTTCATCACTTTTTAAATCACTAAATCTAATAGATAATAGTCTTGCCAAACCGGATCATGCATATGCTAGTCTTGCTAGGACTAATCATTCTCTCAAGTCATCTAGTACACTTTGTCTTACGGCTAAGAACATGACTAAACCATTAGTAGTTGATTCTGGTGCATCTCATCATATGATTAGTGATACTAGTTTGATTAAAGATATTGAACCTGCTAATGGACATGTGATGATTGCAAATGGAGATAAAATTCCTATTAGAGGAATAGGAAACTTAAAACTGTTTAATAAACATACTAGAGCATTCTACATGCCAGAATTTACATCAAACTTACTATCAGTAAAGAAGTGTACTACTGATCTCCATTGCAATGTTATCTTTAGTCCTAATGATGTGAAGTTTCAGGATATTGAGAGCAGTCAGTTGATTGGAAAAGGAGTTACTAAAGGGGATCTTTACATGCTTGAAGAATTAGCTCCTGTTTCTGAATCAAGCTGTTCATTTACTACTACTTCAAGTTTGAATAAAAATGCTTTGTGGCATGCTAGACTAGGACATCCTCATAGTAGAGCCTTGAATTTGATGTTGCCAGGTGTTAATTTTGAGAATAAAGACTGTGAAGCTTGCATTTTAGGCAAACATTGTAAAACTGTGTTTCAAAGGTGATGTATGGACTGCATCTACTGTTTATGAGAAATGCTTTGATTTGATTCATTCTGATGTATGGACTGCACCTTGCTTGTCTAGGGAGAATCATAAGTATTTTGTGACATTCATTGATGAAAAATCCAAATACACCTGGTTAACCTTAATCCCATCTAAAGATAGAGTTCTTGATGCATTTAAAAACTTTCAAGCTTATGTTACTAACCATTATCATGCTAAGATTAAAATTTTTAGATCAGATAATGGAGGAGAATACACTAGCCATGCATTCAAGTATCATCTAGCTCATCATGGGATTCTTCATCAAACAAGCTGCCCTTACACACCTCAACAGAATGGTGTGGCTGAGAGGAAGAATCGACATCTCATGGAGACTGCTCGGTCATTAATGTTTCAAGCAAATGTTCCCAAAAGGTTTTGGAGTGATGCTGTGGCCACTGCTTGCTACTTGATCAACCGGACACCTACAAAGATCCTTGAAGATCAGGCACCATTTGAGGTCTTGAATAAACACAAGCCGTCCGTAGAACACTTGAGAGTGTTTGGGTGTTTGTGCTATGTGTTGATTCCGGGACAGATGAGGAGCAAGTTGGAAGCAAGGAGTACAAAGGCTGTATTCATAGGCTACTCTACAACACAGAAAGGATACAAATGCTATGATCCAGAAGGAAGAAGAGTTCTAGTATCACGGGATGTTAAGTTTGTAGAAGAAAGAGGATACTATGAAGAAAAGAACCAAGAAGACTTGAAAGATCTAACCTCAGATAAGGCTGGGGTGTTAAGGATTATCCTAGAGGGGCTAGGAATCAAGATGTCCCAGGATCAGAACTCTGGTCAAAGGGAACAACATGGAGACTCTCACCATGATCGTGAGGGGGGAAATGAACCTGAAGTTCAAGAAAGTGGCCAAGAAGGAGCCGGCTTGAATGAGGAAGGGTTGGAGACAAGTTTAGGCCAAGATGGAGCTGGCTTAAATCAGGAACAAAGGGAGATAAGTTCAGGTTCTCACAATCAAGGTGAGCAGGAACAAAGAGAAGTAGAAGCATCAGTTGAAGATGTAGAAGAAGAAGAAGAAGAACCGGATGTTCAAGAGCAAGCCGTGAGAGTTCAACAACCAGAATTGAGGAGAAGCACAAGAGTGAGGAAGGATCCTTCCTCTTGGGTAAACACGAGAGTGTACTACAATGCCCAAGCAGTGGAGCATCCTTCTCAAGCTGTATGCTCCTTTGCTCAATATCCTAAAGCACATTGCGCATTTATGGTGAATCTGGATGAGGGTTATATTCCAAGAAGCTATGAAGAGGCAATACAAGACAAGGAGTGGAAGGAATCAGTTGGAGCTGAGGCAGGAGCTATGATCAAGAATGATACATGGTATGAGAGTGAGTTACCTAAAGGGAAGAAGGCTGTGACTAGTAGATGCATCTTCACAATCAAGTATAAGGCTGATGGTCAGGTTGAGAGGAAGAAGTCAAGACTGGTTGCAAGAGGTTTTACTCAAACGTATGGAGAAGATTACATTGAGACCTTTGCACCAGTGGCTAAGCTACATACAATTTGAATTGTATTAAGCTTGGCTGTGAATCTTGGATGGGGCTTATGGCAAATGGATGTGAAGAATGCATTTCTACAAGGAGAGCTTGAGGATGAAGTGTATATGCATCCACCTCCGGGCTTGGAACACTTAGTAAAGAAAGGAAATGTGTTGAGATTGAAGAAAGCTATCTATGGGCTGAAGCAATCACCAAGAGCTTGGTATAACAAGCTGAGCACTACTCTTAATGGCCGAGGCTTCAAGAAGTCTGAGCTAGATCACACTCTCTTCACTCTCACTACTCCCTCAGGTATGATTGCACTTCTTGTGTATGTTGATGATATCATTATCACAGGGAGTGATAAGGAAGGTATCATAGCAACCAAGGAGTTCCTTAAATCTATGTTTGAAATTAAAGACTTGGGAGAAATGAAATACTTTCTTGGAATTGAGATATGTAGATCCAAGGAAGGGTTGTTCATGTCCCAAAGGAAGTATACACTTGATCTTTTGAAAGGTGCAGGTGCTTATGGAGGCAAGACAGCAAGGATGCCTATGGAGGATGGCTACAAAGTCCCACGAGAGGGGGAGATTGAAGACAGCAAACCTTATCAGGATCCTAAACTCTATAGAAAACTAGTTGGCAAATTGATTTATCTTACCATAACTAGGCCTGACATTTGTTTTGCTGTGAATCAGGTGAGTCAACACATGCAAGTGCCTAAGGAGCATCATTGGCGTATGGTGGAGAGGATCTTGATGTATCTCAACGGCTCACCTGATCAAGGAGTATGGATGGGCTGCAATGGAAGCACAGAGGTTGTTGGATACTGTGATGCTGATTGGGCTGGTGATAGAGCTGACAGGAGATCAACAACCGGCTATTGCACATTCATTGGAGGCAACTTGGTGACTTGGAAGAGCAAGAAGCAGAAGGTGGTCTCTTGCTCAAGTGCAAAAGCTGAGTATAGAGCAATGCTGAAGCTTACCAACGAGCTGGTGTGGATCAAAGGCATCTTGAAGCATTTGGAGATTGATCAAGCCATGCCTATGACGATGCATTGTGATAACCAAGCAGCTATCCACATTGCCTCCAACTCGGTGTTTCATGAGAGAACCAAGCACATTGAAGTTGATTGTCACAAGGTGAGGCAGATGATCATCCTAGGAGTCATCCTGCCATGCTACACTCGGAGTGAAGATCAGTTGGCTGATATGTTCACTAAGGCTGCAAGACAAAAGACTATGGAGTCCATTCACATTAGATTGGGACTCATAGATCTTGGAAAGAGAAGGAGCTGATCCCCTAAGTCATGAGGTCTTTACTCTTTTTCCCTCATCAAAGTTTTGTCCCAATGGGTTTTCTTTGGTGAGGTTTTTAATGAGGAAGATCTCATGGCTGTCCAAGCTTAGACTGTCACAAAGCTAAGCTTGAGGGGGAGTGTTGAGATATGGAGATGATTAAGTAAGAGGATCAAGGGTGTACATAAGAAGAAAGCTCAAGAGAAGAGAAGTGGGAGTTGTGTACGGACATGTACGGATAGGGAAGTGACCGTACAGCTCAAGTACCTTGGGAAGGAAGGCAATCCGTTTATCTATATTAGAAGTGGCCAAAGACTCGACCAGAGAGAGAGGCTTTAGGCCAGGACCGTTGGAGGATCAGATTGAACCGCGGCCTAGCTGTTGCTAGCTGTAAAGGCAAAAGGAGCATCTAGCAAAGATCCCTTTGGCATCAAGCGTGTAACAGCTCTCATCCGTTCATTCAAAAGAGGCGCGCCCCTTCCTGGTTGACTCCACATGCTTAGTCTTTAGGATATGCTTTCACTATTACAAAACCCTTGTAGGCTGATCCATATAAATATGTAATCTCTCCATAATAATAAATTAGACAGTTCAGATTATTCTTAGCCTCCATGGCTTTTCTCTTAGTCTCTTGATCTTATCTTTTACTCTAAATCATCTCTAATACTTCTCTAATCTCTCCTAAACTATCAGATTACTCTTTATACTCTAAAACTTATAAGGTTAAAGAAGGCTATCTATGGGCTGAAGCAATCACCAAGAGCATGGTACAACAAGCTGAGCACAACTCTGAATGGCCGAGGCTTTAGGAAGTCAGAATTGGACCATACTCTCTTTACCCTTACTACACCCTCAGGTATGGTTGCTCTCCTTGTGTATGTGGATGATATCATTATCACAGGAAGTGATAAAGAAGGTATCAAAGCAACCAAGGAGTTTCTAAAGTCTATGTTTGAAATAAAAGACTTGGGAGAAATGAAATACTCTCTTGGAATTGAGATTTGTAGATCCAAGGAAGGTTTGTTCATGTCCCAAAGGAAGTATACACTTGATCTTTTGAAAGATGCAGGTGCTTATGGAGGCAAGACAGCAAGGATGCCAATGGAGGATGGCTACAAAGTACCAAGAGAGGGGGAGATTGAAGACAGCAAGCCATTTCATGATCCTAAACTCTATAGAAAACTTGTTGGAAAATTGATTTATCTAACCATCACAAGACCTGATATATGCTTTGCTGTGAATCAGGTGAGTCAACACATGCAGCTTCCCAAGGAACATCATTGGCGTATGGTGGAGAGGCTGCTGATGTATCTAAATGGCTCGCCGGATCAAGGTGTATGGATGGGGTGCAATGGAAGCACAGAAGTGGTGGGCTATTGTGATGCTGATTGGGCAGGTGATAGAGCTGACAGAAGATCAACAACCGGCTATTGCACATTCATTGGAGGCAACTTGGTGACTTGGAAGAGTAAGAAACAGAAGGTGGTGTCATGCTCTAGTGCAGAAGCTGAATATAGAGCCATGCTGAAGCTTACAAACGAGCTAGTTTGGATCAAGGGCATCTTGAAGCATTTGGAGATAGCACAAGACACTCCAATGACAATGCATTGTGACAACCATGCCGCCATTCACATATCCTCCAACTCGGTGTTCCATGAGAGAACAAAGCACATTGAGGTTGATTGCCACAAGGTGAGGCAGATGATTGTCCTAGGAGTCATCTTGCCATGTTATACTAGGAGTGAAGATCAGTTGGCTGATGTATTCACCAAGGCTGCAAGGCAAAAGACAATGGAGTCCATTCATATCAGATTGGGCCTCATTGATCTTGGGAAGAGAAGCAGCTGATCCCCTTAGTCATGAGATCTTTACTCTTTTTCCCTCATTAAGTTTTTGTCCCAATGGGTTTTCCTTAGTGAGGTTTTTAATGAGGAAGATCTCATGGCTGTCCAAGCTTAGTCTTTCACAAAGCTAAGCTTGAGGGGGAGTGTTGAGATGAAGAGTGTCAAGTGAAGAATGGAGATGAGGGTTGAGTAGAATGAAGAAGAGGAAGGATAGGAAGGTTTGGGAGCTTTGGGATCAGCCTGTCCGTACAAGGCCGTACATGGCCGTACATGACAGGACAGGCCGTACAAGATAGGATCGACCAAAGCTCAACCAAACCTCACCATAAGTTATCCGAGTTACTTAAGTAAAGAGGAGAAGTTACCTTGGCATTTGTGGATGGATCAGACCGTTGGAAAGGATAAGGGAGAGTCTTGGACAGGCTGGCACAGCTGGACACGGAAAAGCAAAAGGTATGAGCCAGCTAATGAAGGCTCACACGCGCGGCTCACCTCATTGGACGAGTTTGAAATGGCCATTGACTCCACATGCTTACCTTATCCTCTTAGCTACGAAAACCCTAGTCTCTTCTCTTATAAAGTTGTAAACACTCTCATTAATACAATTAAGCAAGTTATGAGTCTCTCTTAGTCTTTCTAAAACTCTCTCTAGACTCCAAATCTTATTTCAGACTTTAATCTTTTCTAAACTCATTCTAATCTTCTCTAAACACTCAGATTACTCTTAACATCACTAAAACTATCAACCTGACCTTGAGGAAGTGTGTGCACAAGTTCAGAAGGAGGAAGGTTCTATTGGTCTCTTTGGAGGGAAAGGAGAGATCACACTTGCAAACCAAGCTGAGGTTCCGCAAGCAAACCGTGCGAGCTCTAACCAGTATGATGCAAAGAAGTTCACGGGAAATTGTGATCATTGCAAGAGACAAGGTCACAAGAAGAACCAGTGCTGGATCTTGCATCCTCATCTGAAGCCGGCCAAGTTCTCAAGAGAGAAAGATGGGAGAGCCAATGCCTCGTATGCTGGAAGTGAGCCGGGAAGTTCAAGTGTTGCTGGGAGCTCAGGCCAAGCTGGAGAGGGCGGGACACGTGAGCCTGGAGATAGTAAGGCCCTGGTGACTTACACACCTCAGCCGAGCCTTCAGAACAACCGTGAGAACGAGTACCTAAGGAGATCAGACCTTGACTCCCTCATCAAAATGCTAAAGGAGAATGGTAACACACTTGGTACTCTTGGTCACTCCTTTGGTGCATTATATGAATCGTGTAGTATTGCTAGAGAACCTGATCATTCAAGCATTGCTTATAAACCTACTAGCATACTAGGACAGTCTCATATTGCACACAATCTGTTTAAACCATTGGTAGTTGATTCAGGAGCATCTCATCATATGATTAGTGATACTAGCTTGATTAGAGACATTGAACCTACAAATGGACATGTCATGATTGCAAATGGAGATAAAATCCCAATTAGAGGAATTGGCAAGCTAAAATTGTTTGATAAAGACTCTAAAGCATTTTATATGCCTGACTTCACATCAAATCTATTATCTGTAAAGAAGTGTACTACAGATCTTAATTGCAATGTTATATTCAGTCCTAATGATGTGAAGTTTCAGGATATTAAGAGCAGCCAATTGATTGGAAAATGAGTTACCAAGGGAGATTTATATTTACTTGAAGAACTAGCTCCTGTTTCTGATTACTTATGCTCATTTACTTCTGCTTCTATGATGAATAAAAATGCACTGTGGCATGCTAGACTAGGTCATCCCCATGTTAGGGCTTTAAACTTAATGTTACCAGGTGTGGTATTTGAAAATAAGGATTGTGAAGCTTGCATTTTAGGCAAGCATTGTAAAACTGTGTTTCCCATTTCATCTACTGTTTATGACAAGTGCTTTGATCTAATTCACTCTGATGTTTGGACTGCTCCTTGCTTGTCTAGGGATAGTTTTAAATACTTTGTCACATTCATAGATGAAAAATCGAAATACACCTGGATAACACTCATTCAAACCAAAGATAGGGTGCTTGAAGCTTTTAAAAATTTTCAAAACTATGTGACTAACCATTACAATGCCAAGATTAAAATTTTGAGATCAGATAATGGTGGGGAATACACTGGTCAAGCATTCAAGCAACATCTAGCGCAACATGGGATACTACACCAAACGAGTTGTCCTTATACTCCTCAGCAAAATGGAGTGGCTGAGAGAAAGAATAGGCATCTCATGGAGGTGGCAAGGTCAATGATGTTTCAAGGAAATGTCCCTAAAAGGTTTTGGAGTGATGCTGTGGCTACATCGTGTTATCTAATCAACCGGATCCCAACTAAGATTCTACATGATCAGTCCCCTTTTGAAGCCTTGTGTTAACTTGAAGAAACGAAATGGAGACAAAGGAGAAGTATGGAGGAGTTGGTGTCTAGTGCAAAGATAGGGCAAGTCTTATAGAGATTGTCTATCAAGCTTCAGAAGTGTCTGATGAGCTCCAGAAGTGTTCTAAGGGCTGTCCAAAGATAGGGTTTAAGTCCAGGAGGGACTTAGACATCATTTGGAGAGAATTGGGTGATGGTGCAAAGATAGGGCGTCCCGGAAGTTCAGACGGTACGGACGGTACGGACGGACCGTGCAAACTTAGGGCGATCCAAACCGAGGCAAGTTCGACCGTTGGAGATGTTTGGGCGAGGCGTGCAAAAATAGGGCGCTGGTTCATCATAAAGATAGGCGACCTGATCTGATTGTATTTGGGGACCAGTTATGGATAAGGCACAGCAAGGAGTGAGCTGGCGTGAGCTGTCCCTTGGCTGTATATTGACCATGAATCTGGACACAAGGGAGACTACATTCATGGGCGCCTAAGATGATCCAATCAGAGGCCAGCCCTCCCTTTGACCAGATTCAAATCAACCAATCAAGCAACATCAGCCCTCATCCAATCACAAGAGATCACACAGATTGCAAGACCAACTTTCCATCTTAGCCATCCATACATTTCAAGTTAATATTATCCATTAGATTTAGGTTTCAGATTGTGTAAACCTATTGAGCTTATAAATAAGCATGTAAGTGGCGATTTGGAGCCTTAAGAGAGTATGGGGGGTTTCCCCATCTCCTTCATAATTATAAAAGTGTGTTCTTGATCAGATTCCCTTAATCTACCCCTTTCTTAGTCTCTAATCTCTTAATCTCTCAAAGTCTCTTTGTTTCTGATTCAAGTTCATACTAGTTTCATCAGACCTCTTATTCAACTAGTTCAAGACCTTATCTTTGCCTTTAATGGCTTTTCTTACACATACACAGCCAGAGCTCTCAAATCTCACATGGTATCAGAGCCAGGTTCATCAGAACCTGAGCTGAGCTTCCGCAAATCCACAGCTCTCATCTCAGCTCAAACCAAACCCTTGAAGTCATATCCATCCGAGTTCAGCTCTTGAAGAAGAAGAGACTTGAAGCCGTGGAGTGTTATCCTGTCCCTCAAGCCGTTTCTGTCTGTACCTGATGGAGAGAGTCTCATTGGAAGCAAAGGAGGATGGAGAGGCGTCATGAACCTCAAGCCAAAACTCCTTGTCCAAGAGCTTGTTACATCCGTCTACAAGAAAGATGAAGTGAAGAAAAGCCGGCTTGATAGTATGGAGCAAGGAGGGGTCTTTGGGTGTGAGAAACAAGAAGGAGGCCATGAGTAGAAGGAGGAGAGGCTGGGTAACGATCCATACTCTCATGTCCAACAAAACCGTGAGCCAAAAGCCATTGGAGGTTCAAGGAACCAAACCGGTTCCTTGGCTGTAAGCTAATACTATCCCTTCTTGATTATGAGCTTGTGTTGTGTTATTGCCTGGTTATTGTGATGTGTATTGATTGTGAAACCTGAGGATAATGTGATTGCTAAATATAATTAGTTGAATCTGTCCCAGGATGCTTTAAAGGCTTGTTTAGTGTTTAAAGAGTAAATGCTTGCCCCTGTTAAGTAATGAGTTTGCTAAATGCTAAATGGTATTGTTAGAATCTCATGAACTTAAAACAGATTGAAAGTAATGCATTGTCTGATGTTATGTGATGATAGTAATGCTTAGCCTCAGTTATAAATGAATGTGTGATGAATTGTATTGTTGCATTCATGAATTGAAACTGATTAAGGTTAGTGCATACTGTCAAATGGCTGTCTTACATTGAAGCATTAGATTCATGTCTAAATGTTGAGTAAAGAAGCTTTAAAAAATTGCCTAAGTAGCTTGTATTGAATCTGTTATGATCTTACTTGTGCTCAGAGAGTTAGCTTGCAAAGATTAGAACTTGAAAATGACTTGTTTAATCTGTTGCAATGCTTGTGATATTGGGAATCAAACTTGATGATTAATCAAGGAATGATCCCAATACTATTGTGTCTTATCTTTGCTGGAGTTTGAGTGATGTTTCAGGTACACTAGATGTGTTCTTAGTTCATCATCAATCCAAGTTGAAAGAGGAAGACTTTGCCCATTGTGTGGAGCAATGGAGAGATGAGAAAGAAGTGGTGATGCGCCACTGGTGTGTAGTCTCACTGAAGCTCACTTGCAAGCTTGGACCTATACTCAATCCAAGCTTGAGGAGGGGAGTTTAGTGAGCTATCAGTCGGACCAAGAAGGTTCAGAAGGTCCATTGCAAGCAACTGAAGAAGAAGGAGCCATCCGGGTCTAGGCAGTGGCGTGTCTAGGCAAGAGAGTGTTCAGAGCACTCTTGGCTGTGAGAAGATGAAGACTCTATCAGTGCAGCTTCTAGGATGAGGTGGCTGAAGAGGTAGCTGAAGCTTCCACAAGCACTCCATGAAGATGGCGAGTTCAAAAGGTGTTGCAATGGAGTAATGGTGCAGATCATGAAGCTATCCATCCAAGCTTGTTCCTGTGAGAGTCTCAAGCTTGAGGGGGAGTGTTGAAGCTTACATGATCTGAGAGTACTTGGTGGTTATTCAAGAAGAGGAGCAGATCAGTTATGAAGCATAATGAAGGATGAAGAAGCAATCACCAATGCGGCCTCTAGAGTGAGGTGATTGGTACTACAGTCTGAAGCATCCTGTCATGAAGGTTTCAGTAACATGGTGGTGACTCATGAAGAAGAAGCAGCCAAGACTCAGCTTGTATCTATCAAGGAAGATCTGGTAGTCCGAGCACTTGATACACAACAAGAAGGTTGTGAGAAAGAGGGAGAGACCAAGATCTGTCTGAAGAAGAGTACAAGAAGTGTTGATGATGAGCAAGAGGAGTGGGTTCTATCTTGCATCACACGAGGGCCATGATCCAGAGTCTTTGTGTCCCTTACATTGTTGGTAAGGCACAAAGACTCACTGGCCAATCCCTAGGCCTTGGAGACTTTACTCTTTTTCCCTCATCAAGGTTTTGTCCCAAAGGGTTTTCCTTGCTGAGGTTTTTAATGAGGAAGTTCTTCAAGGTTCCAAGCTTGACTTAGGATCAGCTAAAGTCAAGCTTGAGGGGGAGTGTTAACTTGAAGAAACGAAATGGAGACAAAGGAGAAGTATGGAGGAGTTGGTGTCTAGTGCAAAGATAGGGCAAGTCTTATAGAGATTGTCTATCAAGCTTCAGAAGTGTCTGATGAGCTCCAGAAGTGTTCTAAGGGCTGTCCAAAGATAGGGTTTAAGTCCAGGAGGGACTTAGACATCATTTGGAGAGAATTGGGTGATGGTGCAAAGATAGGGCGTCCCGGAAGTTCAGACGGTACGGACGGTACGGACGGACCGTGCAAACTTAGGGCGATCCAAACCGAGGCAAGTTCGACCGTTGGAGATGTTTGGGCGAGGCGTGCAAAAATAGGGCGCTGGTTCATCATAAAGATAGGCGACCTGATCTGATTGTATTTGGGGACCAGTTATGGATAAGGCACAGCAAGGAGTGAGCTGGCGTGAGCTGTCCCTTGGCTGTATATTGACCATGAATCTGGACACAAGGGAGACTACATTCATGGGCGCCTAAGATGATCCAATCAGAGGCCAGCCCTCCCTTTGACCAGATTCAAATCAACCAATCAAGCAACATCAGCCCTCATCCAATCACAAGAGATCACACAGATTGCAAGACCAACTTTCCATCTTAGCCATCCATACATTTCAAGTTAATATTATCCATTAGATTTAGGTTTCAGATTGTGTAAACCTATTGAGCTTATAAATAAGCATGTAAGTGGCGATTTGGAGCCTTAAGAGAGTATGGGGGGTTTCCCCATCTCCTTCATAATTATAAAAGTGTGTTCTTGATCAGATTCCCTTAATCCACCCCTTTCTTAGTCTCTAATCTCTTAATCTCTCAAAGTCTCTTTGTTTCTGATTCAAGTTCATACTAGTTTCATCAGACCTCTTATTCAACTAGTTCAAGACCTTATCTTTGCCTTTAATGGCTTTTCTTACACATACACAGCCAGAGCTCTCAAATCTCACACCTTGAACAAGTACAAGCCATCATTGGAGCATATGCGAATCTTTGGATGTCTATGCTTTGTCCTTAGGCCAAAAGAGTTGAGAAACAAGCTTGAAGCAACCAGCACAAGAGCTATGTTTGTTGGCTACTCTACTACTCAAAAGGGTTACAAGTGCTATGATCCTACTACTCGAAGAGTCTTAGTCTCTAGAGATGTAAAGTTCATTGAAGCAAAGGGGTTCTATGAGGAAAAGAATCAAGATGAGCTGCTAGAATTGACAAGAGAGTCAGATAGAGCGGCCAGCCTTAGAAGTATTCTAGAGGGGCTTGGGATACATACTACCCAGGATCCGAAGGAGAGACGCAGTACAACAACCACACAACCTACCGAGGCATCAAACCTAGATCATGGGGGGGAAAACATACCTGAACCAGCTGAAGTACATGTTGAAAGCCATGATCAAGAAGGTTCAGGTGATCATGATCAAAGTATGATGCAGGAAGATACGGAGGTACCAAGCCAAGATCAAGAGGAGGAAACTAATGCAACTACAACTGAACCTGAATCAGAGCCGGCGGTGCAGCCATTGAGAAGAAGCACCAGAGTGAGAAAGGATAGTTCCAACTGGGTAAACACGAGAGTGTACTACAATGCCCAGGCTGTGGAACATCCCTCTCAAGCTGTGTGTTCCTTTGCTCATTATCCAGAAGAACATTGTGCCTTTATGGTAAGCTTAGATGAGAGCCATGTACCAAAGTCATATGAGGAAGCCATGAAGGACAAGGAGTGGAGGGAATCAGTGGGAGCTGAATCCAATGCAATGATCAAGAATGATACTTGGTATGAGAGTGAGTTACCTAAAGGAAAGAGGGCAGTGTCTAGTAGATGGATCTTCACAATCAAGTACCTAGCAAATGGACAGATTGATAGAAAGAAGACTCGCTTGGTTGCAAGAGGATTCACTCAAACATATGGAGAGGATTATATAGACACATTTGCGCCAGTTGCTAAGCTACATACCATCAGGATTGTCCTATCACTTGCGGTGAATCTTGAGTGGGGCTTGTGGCAAATGGATGTAAAGAATGCATTTCTACAAGGAGAACTAGAAGATGAAGTGTATATGTTACCTCCTCCTGGTCTAGAGCACTTGGTGAAGAAAGGGAATGTTCTCAGACTAAAGAAAGCTATCTATGGTCTGAAACAATCACCAAGGGCATGGTACAACAAGTTGAGCACAACTCTGAATGGAAGAGGCTTTAGGAAGTCAGAGCTTGATCATACTCTCTTTACACTCAACACACCTTCAGGTATTGTCGTTCTACTTGTGTATGTAGATGACATCATTATAACAGGTAGTGATAAAGAAGAGATACAAGCCACTAAAGACTTTCTTAAATCTGTTTTTGAGATTAAAGACTTGGGAGAGATGAAATACTTCCTTGGAATTGAGATATGTAGATCCAAGTGTTGAACTGAAGAGAAGATAGAGCTTGTACAATAATAGGGCAAGCTCTAGAAGATGTCCAGAAGAGTTCAATCAAGCTTCAGAAGTGTTCTGAAGTAGTTATCTTGAGAAGTTAAGTCTAGGAAAGACTTAGACTGATCATGTGAAAGGTTTGGTGGAGTTAGAGAGAAGATGGCCATAGGTGCAAAGCTAGGGCGAGTGTACGGACCTCAAGGCCGTACATCGACCGTACATCCCATCCGGATCGACCAAAGACCCGGATCAGCTTTGTTTGGTGATGTGCAATGTGTGGGCGTGGATTATCCTTCCTTATGTGACCTTTGGGGAGTCTTGGAGGCAAAGGAAGATTCAAATGGATAAGGTGAGCTGGTGGTATGAGCTGGAAAGGTAAAGGTGCTTGACCTTTACAGCCTTGACTCATCTGATCCATCCAATTCAAATGAAGCAATCTGAGCCCTCCATTCAGTCCAACCACGACCAGCTAGCACCAGAACATCAAAGACCAGCTTCCTCTCATCCTAACCATCCATTTATCTTTAATTTACAGCCTTAGGATCTAGGTTTATGATCTGAGTTGTGTAAAGGCATAAATAAGCCTCTTAGGATCATTTTGTAACTTTTAAGCTGAGAGAGTCTCTCTTCTTCATAAACTTGTTCTTGGATCTTATTCTCTGGTTACTAAGTCTCTCTAATCTCCCATACACGTTCCTAATCTCTTAGTCTCTCCCATACTCTCTCTGATTCTCTTAAACTCATTCTATTCTTCATACTTCATCATACACAAATCTCTCATCTGTTCTTACATCACTCAAGCACTTGTACTCTGAAAATCTCACATGGTATCAGAGCCAGGTTGCTCAGACTCCTGGTAGAAGCTTCCGCAACATCCACAAGCTCCCAAGCTCACGCCCTTGAAGATTCAGCTCACCTTGTCCCAAGATACTACCTTGAAGAGTTCTTTGACAGTCTTGTTCATCCGGCTTCAACATGGAGTCCAAAAGAACCATTGTCATTGCTGTTACTCTCAATGGTCCCAACTACCTTCTCTGGTCACGCATGGTGAAGACAGCTCTAGGAGGGAGAGGCTTATGGAGCCATTGCCTCACGGATGCTCCAAAGCTCTCCAAGACTGCCGGTTCAAATGAAAGCTCAGCAGATGGTGAATCCGGTTCCAAATCTGTATCTGAGGAGAAGTGGGAACAAGAAGACCTCAAGGTCTTATCCATTCTCCATAGCTCACTGTCTCCATCCATCCTTGAAGCATACTCATACTGTGAGAGTGCTAAAGACCTTTGGAGTACACTTAACAAGATATATGGGAACATCTCCAACATCAGCCGAGTATTTGAGATCAAGAAGTCCATCAACATCCTATCCCAAGAAGATGAGGAGTTCACTGCGCATCTAGGCAAGTTCAGAGCCCTTTGGTCTGAGCTAGAGATGCTTAGACCCCAATCTGTTGATCCGGAGGTGTTGATTGAAAGAAGGGAGCAAGACAAGGTGTTTGGCCTACTACTAACCCTCAGCCCTGCCTACAGCGCCTTGATTCAACATATCTTGAGGTCTGAGAAGCTCCCAACACTTGAAGAAGTGTGTTCCCAAGTCCAAAAGGAGGAGGGATCAATCGGGTTGTTTGGAACAAAGGAAACACTCTCCTTTGCTTCTCAAGCTGAAAGAAGCTCTCAGCCCAACAAGGCACCTTACAAGAAGGGGGATAGGAGAGGCCTGAAGTGTGAACATTGCAAGAGGGATGGGCACACCAAGGAGAGGTGTTGGATACTGAATCCAAGCCTCAAACCTGCCAAGTTCAAGTGAACCGTGCCCATGGAGGTTCAAGAGATCAGCTCGGATCTCTTGTTTGTAAGCAAACCTCCTAACCCTTAATAAGAGCTTGTGTCTTTATTTATTGTGCTGTGAGTGGTGTCTAGAGTCCCAGAATCTCATGTTTTGGGTTATTGCATTGTCTTGTGAGTTGCCATTGCTTGAATCATCATGAATGGGTTGTAGAATTGAGTAGAATGTCTCTACTACTTGCATCATGTTTGAAAAGCTGTTTTGCATACATAAGCATGTCTCATATTGTCTAAGTTCAATCCGAGTGTGTACTGATGCTAATGCCTATGTTTAATCCATCAATGAAAGTCTAGCATCAATTAGAAATTGTCTAAGTTGCTTGCATCATTGGTTTTGATTGAAACTGTTGAGCATAGCTTTAATATGTCTCATGGATTGACCTTGTTGCATTCATATAGCTAATGCTTTAAGATTGTGCATTCATGTAGTGATGCATTTAAAAATGAACCTAAATTGCAAATGTACTGATGTAAGCTTGCATTGCATTTAGAGAACTTAAAAAAAAAAAATGAAAAATGAACAAATAAACCTAGAATGTCAATGTATTGTTTAGAGCTTGCATTGTCATTTTAGAGATTGAAATTTACTTGTTCTTGCCTTGATTGTCTGGTTTGTTTCAAGTATTATATACTGTTGTGGCATTGGTGATCAAACAGGATGGAAGATCTTAGTTTGATCCCAATGGGATGATCTGATCTTGCATTGAGTTGTGGTGGTGTTAGGTACACAAGGAGTGATACATGTAACTCGCCAACAGCCAAGAATGTAGAGACAAAGGTCTAGTGCCATTGCATATCATCACTAGGACATGTTAGTCCATAATCTACAGGAAGTGTAGTGTGATTGATTATGCAATGAGAGATGGCCATTGCATAATACCATTGGAAATATCCAGTCCAAAGTCTACAGGAAGTGTAGCATGGGTCATTATGCAATGAGAAGTGTGTCTTGTGAGGCTCTCTATGGTGATTCAAACACCCTAGTTCCTGGTTAAGGAAGAGAGTAAACTCACAAGAAAAAAGCTATCATGGAAGACTGATAGTTATAAGACCATGGGGATGCATATGATCATCACAAGCTTAGCTCCTTCTAGTCTCGGTTCTAAGCTTGAGGGGGAGTCTTAATGCATATGATCCATGGTCAGTAACAAGTCTTTGCAAAGGCTCCTACAAAGGATCATCAGCCGGAGCTATTCTAGGCAGTCTAAGGGTGAAGGTGAACTCATCAAAGCGGCTTCTATGGTGAAGTGATTGATGAGAAGCTGATGAATCCATTCTGCCTTTCCAAGAAGTTGATGATGCCATGGAGATGGTGCAATGGCCGAGTGGGAACTCACCAAAACAAAAGGGAAGTGTTCTAAGCTCAATTCAATTCAATACATTCATCATTTCAAATCAAAGTCTAGAAATGATACTTAAAATGTTTGAATGGATTGTGTGATGTTTCTTGATAAGTACTGATGCACCTTTGGGATAATGTATCAGGTACCATTGCTTGAGTCTCACTAAAGATGTTCCTGGTCATTTCCTAGCTTCTCTAAGGTGGCTGTGAAGTCTGTTGAGAGGGGGAGATCCAAACCAGTTCTATGAAGAGGGCAAGCATAGTTTGAAGTGTTGATCAGCCTTACTGGTGTTTTGAAGATGATCTGGTCGTGTCCTAGCTTCTCTAAGATGGCTGTGAAGTCAGTTGAGAGGGGGAGACTTCAAACCGGTTCCATGAAGAGGTGAAGCTGAAGTGTGAAGTGTGCGCAAAGCTGTGAAGTGTTGCTGCACCTATTAGGCCGTGATCCAGAGCTTCTTGTGTCCAACCACACTGGTTCTAAGGCACAAGAGCTCACTGGCCAATCCCTAGGCTTTGGAGAGCTCTACTCTTTTTCCCTTGCAAGGTTTTGTCCCAATGGGTTTTCCTTGTAAGGTTTTTAATGAGGGAGACTCTTCAGAGTTCCAAGCTTGGCTTAGGATCTCCTAAAGTCAAGCTTGAGGGGGAGTGTTGAACTGAAGAGAAGATAGAGCTTGTACAATAATAGGGCAAGCTCTAGAAGATGTCCAGAAGAGTTCAATCAAGCTTCAGAAGTGTTCTGAAGTAGTTATCTTGAGAAGTTAAGTCTAGGAAAGACTTAGACTGATCATGTGAAAGGTTTGGAGGAGTTAGAGAGAAGATGGCCATAGGTGCAAAGCTAGGGCGAGTGTACGGACCTCAAGGCCGTACATCGACCGTACATCCCATCCGGATCGACCAAAGACCCGGATCAGCTTTGTTTGGTGATGTGCAATGTGTGGGCGTGGATTATCCCTCCGTATGTGACCTTTGGGGAGTCTTGGAGGCAAAGGAAGATTCAAATGGATAAGGTGAGCTGGTGGTATGAGCTGGAAAGGTAAAGGTGCTTTACCTTTACAGCCTTGACTCATCTGATCCATCCAATTCAAATGAAGCAATCTGAGCCCTCCATTCAGTCCAACCACGACCAGCTAGCACCAGAATATCAAAGACCAGCTTCCTCTCATCCTAACCATCCATTTATCTTTAATTTACAGCCTTAGGATCTAGGTTTATGATCTGAGTTGTGTAAAGGCATAAATAAGCCTCTTAGGATCATTTTGTAACTTTTAAGCTGAGAGAGTCTCTCTTCTTCATAAACTTTTTCTTGGATCTTATTCTCTGGTTACTAAGTCTCTCTAATCTCCCATACACGTTCCTAATCTCTTAGTCTCTCCCATACTCTCTCTGATTCTCTTAAACTCATTTCTATTCTTCATACTTCATCATACACAAATCTCTCATCTGTTCTTACATCACTCAAGCACTTGTACTCTGAAAATCTCACACCAAGGAAGGTTTGTTTCTATCCCAAAGAAAGTATACACTTGATCTGTTGAAAGATGCAGGTAAGCTTGATGGAAAGACGGCCAAGACTCCCTTGGAAGATGGATACAAGGTTCCACGTGAGGGGGAGATTGAAGACAGTCCACCATTCAAGGATGCAAAGCTTTATAGAAAGCTAGTGGGTAAGCTCATATACCTAACCATCACACGTCCTGATATTTGTTTTGTTGTGAACCAGGTGAGTCAGCATATGCAAGTTCCAAAAGAACATCATTGGGGAATGGTGAACCGGCTCTTGATGTATCTTAATGGCTCAGCGGATCAAGGAGTGTGGATGGGGTGTAATGGGAGTACAGAAGTTGTAGGCTACTGTGATGCGGATTGGGCAGGAGATAGAGCAGATAGAAGGTCCACAACCGGCTACTGCACATTCATTGGAGGGAACTTAGTAACTTGGAAGAGTAAGAAGCAGAAGGTGGTCTCATGCTCAAGTGCTGAAGCTGAATACCGAGCCATGCTGAAGCTGACTAATGAGCTTGTATGGATCAAAGGGATACTGAAGCACTTGGAGATTATTCAATCCACTCTAATGACCATGCATTGTGACAACCAGGCTGCTATACACATTGCCACCAACTCAGTCTTCCATGAGAGAACCAAGCACATTGAAGTAGATTGTCACAAGGTGAGGCAAATGATTCTTCTTGGAGTCATCTTACCATGTTACACGAGAAGTGAAGATCAGCTAGCAGATGTGTTCACAAAGGCAGCAAGACAGAAGACAATTGAGTCCATTCATAGCCGGCTAGGACTCATTGATCTCACGAGAAGGAGCTAAGCCCCTTAGCTATGAGGTCTTTACTCTTTTTCCCTTATCAAAGTTTTGTCCCAATGGGTTTTCTTTGATGAGGTTTTTAATGAGGAAGATCTCATGGCTATCCAAGCTTAGACTTTCACAAAGCTAAGCTTGAGGGGGAGTGTTGAGATGAGATCACTTTGAGATGAGATCATGAGATGAAGTGTTGAGTAATGTATGTGAGGAGAGGGTATGAAGTGGTGAAGCATTAGGAAGAAAGGGATTGAGGAGGCTTAGTCCGTACAATCCGTACAGGCCGTACATGAGGAGTGGCCGTACAAGTCTTGGGTAATACTCTTCACTATTCAGGATGGTTACTTGTGAAAAGGGTGATGGTAACTATGGAGAGTTACCAGCACTTGATCAGACCGTTGAGAGAAGGATAAGGCCGCGGCTTGACAGGCTGTATGCAGCTGGAAAGGGAAAGCAACCTTATCCATTCATCCCACACATGTGGAGTCTCCCATTGGCTTAGTTTGAAACCGGCGCCTAGCTCTTCCTTGACTTCACATGCTTTGCTTACTTTACCTTTAGTAAAACCCTTGTATCTTCTCCTATATATTTGTAAACTCTTCATTAATGATAATCAGACAGTTCTTGACACCAAAACACTCTCTTAGACTCAAAGGCTCTCAATCATGATCATACACTAAACTCTTAGCTAAACTCGTCCTAAATCACCTCTAGACTCTCTCTAATCTCTTTCTTTCCTTATATCAAACTCAGATTCTCTAAAACTTATAGATAAATCTCATAGGAGTTGGCATGAAGAAGTTATCCCACTTTCAAATCAGGTGATTCCAATTTCCCAGTTTGGGAATAGCACAGCTTCTTCATCGTTCCAATCAAACCAGGATGAATCTCTTTGTGAAAAGCTTGATTTGGATACATAAAGTGGTGGAGAATCACCAGGAAGTTGAATAAATCTCATAGGAGTTGGCATGAAGAAGTTATCCCACTTTCAAATCAGGAGATTCCAGTTTCCCAGTTTGGGAATAGCACAACTTCATCGTCGTTCCAAACAAACCAGGATGAATCACTTTGTAAGAAGCTTGATTTGGATACATAAAGTGGTGGAGAATCACCAGGAAGTTGAATAAATCTCATAGGAGTTGGCATGAAGAAATTATCCCACTTTCAAATCAGGTGATTCCAGTTTCCCAGTTTGGGAATAGCACAGCTTCTTCGTCGTTCCAATCAAACCAGGATGAATCTCTTTGTGAAAAGCTTGATTTGGATACATAATGTTGTGGAGAATCACCAGGAAGTTGGATAAATCTCATAGGAGTTGGCATGAAGAAGTTATCCCACTTTCAAATCAGGTGATTCCAGTTTCCCAGTTGGGAATAGCACAGCTTCTTCGTCGTTCCAAACAAACCAGGATGAATCACTTTGTAAGAAGCTTGATTTGGATACATAAAGTGGTGGAGAATCACCAGGAAGTTGTATAAGTTTTAGAGAATCTGAGTTTGATATAAGGAAAGAAAGAGATTAGAAAGAGTCTAGAGGTTATTTAGGACGAGTTTAGCTAAGAGTTTAGTGTATGATCATGATTGAGAGCCTTTGAGTCTAAGAGATTGTTTTAGTGTCAAGAACTGTCTGATTATCATTAATGAAGAGTTTACAAATATATAGGAGAAGATACAAGGGTTTTCCTAAAGGTAAAGTAAGCAAAGCATGTGAAGTCAAGGAAGAGCTAGGCGCCGGTTTCAAACTAAGCCAATGGGAGACTCCACATGTGTGGGATGAATGGATAAGGTTGCTTTCCCTTTCCAGCTGCATACAGCCTGTCAAGCCGCGGCCTTATCCTTCTCTCAACGGTCTGATCAAGTGCTGGTAACTCTCCATAGTTACCATCACCCTTTTCACAAGTAACCATCCTGAATAGTGAAGAGTATTACCCAAGACTTGTACGGCCACTCCTCATGTACGGCCTGTACGGATTGTACGGACTAAGCCTCCTCAATCCCTTTCTTCCTAATGCTTCACCACTTCATACCCTCTCCTCACATACATTACTCAACACTTCATCTCATGATCTCATCTCAAAGTGATCTCATCTCAACACTCCCCCTCAAGCTTAGCTTTGTGAAAGTCTAAGCTTGGATAGCCATGAGATCTTCCTCATTAAAAACCTCACCAAAGAAAACCCATTGGGACAAAACTTTGATAAGGGAAAAAGAGTAAAGACCTCATAGCTAAGGGGCTTAGCTCCTTCTCGTGAGATCAATGAGTCCTAGCCGGCTATGAATGGACTCAATTGTCTTCTGTCTTGCTGCCTTTGTGAACACATCTGCTAGCTGATCTTCACTTCTCGTGTAACATGGTAAGATGACTCCAAGAAGAATCATTTGCCTCACCTTGTGACAATCTACTTCAATGTGCTTGGTTCTCTCATGGAAGACTGAGTTGGTGGCAATGTGTATAGCAGCCTGGTTGTCACAATGCATGGTCATTGGAGTGGATTGAATAATCTCCAAGTGCTTCAGTATCCCTTTGATCCATACAAGCTCATTAGTCAGCTTCAGCATGGCTCGGTATTCAGCTTCAGCACTTGAGCATGAGACCACCTTCTGCTTCTTACTCTTCCAAGTTACTAAGTTCCCTCCAATGAATGTGCAGTAGCCGGTTGTGGACCTTCTATCTGCTCTATCTCCTGCCCAATCCGCATCACAGTAGCCTACAACTTCTGTACTCCCATTACACCCCATCCACACTCCTTGATCCGCTGAGCCATTAAGATACATCAAGAGCCGGTTCACCATTCCCCAATGATGTTCTTTTGGAACTTGCATATGCTGACTCACCTGGTTCACAGCAAAACAAATATCAGGACGTGTGATGGTTAGGTATATGAGCTTACCCACTAGCTTTCTATAAAGCTTTGCATCCTTGAATGGTGGACTGTCTTCAATCTCCCCCTCACGTGGAACC
Organism: Brassica napus; assembly: GCF_020379485.1. Taxonomy (NCBI): domain Eukaryota; kingdom Viridiplantae; phylum Streptophyta; class Magnoliopsida; order Brassicales; family Brassicaceae; genus Brassica; species Brassica napus. Next base: position 277,826 of record NW_026015623.1, read on the forward strand.
TTGTATCCATCTTCCAAGGGAGTCTTGGCCGTCTTTCCATCAAGCTTACCTGCATCTTTCAACAGATCAAGTGTATACTTTCTTTGGGATAGAAACAAACCTTCCTTGGATCTACATATCTCAATTCCAAGGAAGTATTTCATCTCTCCCAAGTCTTTAATCTCAAAAACAGATTTAAGAAAGTCTTTAGTGGCTTGTATCTCTTCTTTATCACTACCTGTTATAATGATGTCATCTACATACACAAGTAGAACGACAATACCTGAAGGTGTGTTGAGTGTAAAGAGAGTATGATCAAGCTCTGACTTCCTAAAGCCTCTTCCATTCAGAGTTGTGCTCAACTTGTTGTACCATGCCCGTGGTGATTGTTTTAGACCATAGATAGCTTTCTTTAGTCTGAGAACATTCCCTTTCTTCACCAAGTGCTCTAGACCAGGAGGAGGTAACATATACACTTCATCTTCTAGTTCTCCTTGTAGGAATGCATTCTTTACATCCATTTGCCACAAGCCCCACTCAAGATTCACCGCAAGTGATAGGACAATCCTGATGGTATGTAGCTTAGCAACTGGCGCAAATGTGTCTATATAATCCTCTCCATATGTTTGAGTGAATCCTCTTGCAACCAAACGAGTCTTCTTTCTATCAATCTGTCCATTTGCTTGGTACTTGATTGTAAAGATCCATCTACTAGACACTGCTCTCTTTCCTTTAGGTAACTCACTCTCATACCAAGTGTCATTCTTGATCATTGCATTGGATTCAGCTCTCACTGATTCCCTCCACTCCTTGTCCTTCATGGCTTCCTCATATGACTTTGGTACATGGCTCTCATCTAAGCTTACCATAAAGGCACAATGTTCTTCTGGATAATGAGCAAAGGAACACACAGCTTGAGAGGGATGTTCCACAGCCTGGGCATTGTAGTACACTCTCGTGTTTACCCAGTTGGAACTATCCTTTCTCACTCTGGTGCTTCTTCTCAATGGCTGCACCGCCGGCTCTGGTTCAGGTTCAGTTGTAGTTGCATTAGTTTCCTCCTCTTGATCTTGGCTTGGTACCTCCCTATCTTCCTGCATCATACTTTGATCATGATCACCTGAGCCTTCTTGATCATGGCTTTCAACATGTACTTCAGCTGGTTCAGGTGTGTTTCCCCCCCCATGATCTACATTTGATGCCTCGGTAGGTTGTGTGGTTGTTGTACTGCGTCTCTCCTTCGGATCCTGGGTAGTATGTATCCCAAGCCCCTCTAGAATACTTCTAAGGCTGGCCGCTCTATCTGACTCTCTTGTCAACTCTAGCAGCTCATCTTGATTCTTTTCCTCATAGAACCCCTTAGCTTCAATGAACTTTACATCTCTAGAGACTAGAACTCTTCGAGTAGTAGGATCATAGCACTTGTAACCCTTTTGAGTAGTAGAGTAGCCAACAAACATAGCTCTTGTGCTGGTTGCTTCAAGCTTGTTTCTCAACTCTTTTGGCCTAAGGACAAAGCATAGACATCCAAAGATTCGCATATGCTCCAATGATGGCTTGTACTTGTTCAAGGCTTCAAAAGGAGACTGATCATGTAGAATCTTAGTTGGGATCCGGTTGATTAGATAACAGGATGTAGCCACAGCATCACTCCAAAACCTCTTAGGAACATTTGCTTGAAACATCATTGACCTTGCCACCTCCATGAGATGCCTATTCTTTCTCTCAGCCACTCCATTTTGCTGAGGAGTATAAGGACAACTCGTTTGGTGTAGTATCCCATGTTGTGCTAGATGTTGCTTGAAGGCTTGACCAGTGTATTCCCCACCATTATCTGATCTCAAAATTTTAATCTTGGCATTGTAATGGTTAGTCACATAGTTATGAAAATTCTTAAAAGCTTCAAGCACCCTATCTTTGGTTTGAATAAGTGTTATCCAGGTGTATTTCGATTTTTCATCTATGAATGTGACAAAGTATTTAAAACTATCCCTAGACAAGCAAGGAGCAGTCCAAACATCAGAGTGAATTAGATCAAAGCATTTGTCATAAACAGTAGATGAAATGGGAAACACAGTTTTACAATGCTTGCCTAAAATGCAAGCTTCACAATCCTTATTTTCAAATACCACACCTGGTAACATTAAGTTTAAAGCCCTAACATGGGGATGACCTAGTCTAGCATGCCACAATGCATTTTTATTCATCATAGAAGCAGAAGTAAATGAGCATAAGTAATCAGAAACAGGAGCTAGTTCTTCAAGTAAATATAAATCTCCCTTGGTAACTCCTTTTCCAATCAATTGGCTGCTCTCAATATCCTGAAACTTCACATCATTAGGACTAAATATAACATTGCAATTAAGATCTGTAGTACACTTCTTTACAGATAATAGATTTGATGTGAAGTCAGGCATATAAAATGCTTTAGAGTCTTTATCAAACAATTTTAGCTTGCCAATTCCTCTAATTGGGATTTTATCTCCATTTGCAATCATGACATGTCCATTTGTAGGTTCAATGTCTCTAATCAAACTAGTATCACTAATCATATGATGAGAAGCTCCTGAATCAACTACCAATGGTTTAAACAGATTGTGTGCAATATGAGACTGTCCTAGTATGCTAGTAGGTTTATAAGCAATGCTTGAATGATCAGGTTCTCTAGCAATACTACACGATTCATATGATGCACCAAAGGAGTAACCAAGAGTACCAAGTGTGTTACCATTCTCCTTTAGCATTTTGATGAGGGAGTCAATGTCTGATCTCCTTAGGTACTCGTTCTCACGGTTGTTCTGAAGGCTTGGCTGAGGTGTGTAAGTCACCAGGGCCTTGCTATCTCCAGGCTCACGTGTCCCGCCCTCTCCAGCTTGGCCTGAGCTCCCAGCAACACTTGAACTTCCCGGCTCACTTCCAGCATACGAGACATTGGCTCTCCCATCTTTTTCTCTTGAGAACTTGGCCGGCTTCAGATGAGGATGCAAGATCCAGCACTGGTTCTTCTTGTGACCTTGTCTCTTGCAATGATCACAATTTCCCGTGAACTTCTTTGCATCATACTGGTTAGAGCTTGCACGGTTTGCTTGCGGAACCTCAGCTTGGTTTGCAAGTGTGATCTCTCCTTTCCCTCCAAAGAGACCAATAGAACCTTCCTCCTTCTGAACTTGTGCACACACGTCCTCAAGGTCAGGTAACTTCCCGGACCTCAGGATGTGTTTGATGAGGCTGTTGTAGCTTGGATTCAACGTGAGTAGCAACCCAAACACCTTGTCCTGCTCACGTCTCTCAGCCAGCTCATCTAGGTTGGTTGTGCCTGGCCTCAGCATCTCCAGTTCAGACCACAAGGCTCTGAACCTCCCAAGGTGCTTAGTAAACTCCATGTCCTCCTGTGTCAAGCTGTTGATAGCACGTTTCACTTCAAACACACGGCTCAAGTTTGAGATGTTACCATAAACCTTCTTTAGCGTGTCCCAAAGATCCTTTGCTGTCTCACAGTAGCTGTATGCCTCCAGGATAGACACTTCAAGAGACCGTTGGAGTATGGACATCACCAGCTGATCATCTTGCTCCCACTTCTCTTCATCGCACTCGACGACCTCCTTGTCGCCTTCATAAGTAATGAGCTTTGGGGCTTCACTCTGTGTGATGTGTCCCCATAAACCCTTACTCCCCACTGCTGTCTTCACCAAACGAGACCACAAAAGGTAGTTACCCCCCTTGAGAGTAACCGGAACCACTGCCTTGTTGCTTTCCATTTCAGAATCACTCGGATGAAAGCTAAGCGGCTGATGTGTTCTTGAGTGTTCTAGTACTCAAACCCAGATTATGATGAACCTGGCTCTGATACCATATAAGTTTTAGAGAATCTGAGTTTGATATAAGGAAAGAAAGAGATTAGAAAGAGTCTAGAGGTTATTTAGGACGAGTTTAGCTAAGAGTTTAGTGTATGATCATGATTGAGAGCCTTTGAGTCTAAGAGATTGTTTTAGTGTCAAGAACTGTCTGATTATCATTAATGAAGAGTTTACAAATATATAGGAGAAGATACAAGGGTTTTCCTAAAGGTAAAGTAAGCAAAGCATGTGAAGTCAAGGAAGAGCTAGGCGCCGGTTTCAAACTAAGCCAATGGGAGACTCCACATGTGTGGGATGAATGGATAAGGTTGCTTTCCCTTTCCAGCTGCATACAGCCTGTCAAGCCGCGGTCTTATCCTTCTCTCAACGGTCTGATCAAGTGCTGGTAACTCTCCATAGTTACCATCACCCTTTTCACAAGTAACCATCCTGAATAGTGAAGAGTATTACCCAAGACTTGTACGGCCACTCCTCATGTACGGCCTGTACGGATTGTACGGACTAAGCCTCCTCAATCCCTTTCTTCACCACTTCATACTCTCTCCTCACATACATTACTCAACACTTCATCTCATGATCTCATCTCAAAGTGATCTCATCTCAACAAGTTGAATAAATCTCATAGGAGTTGGCAAGAAGAAGTTATCCCACTTTCAAATCAGGTGATTCCAGTTTCCCCGTTTGGGAATAGCACAGCTTCTTCGTCGTTCCAATCAAACCAGGATGAATCACTTTGTGAGAAGCTTGATTTGGATACATAAAGTGGTGGAGAATCACCAGGAAGTTGAATAAATCTCATAGGAGTTGGCATGAAGAAGTTATCCCACTTTCAAATCAGGTGATTCCAGTTTCCCAGTTTGGGAATAGCACAGCTTCTTCGTCGTTCCAATCAAACCAGGATGAATCACTTTGTAAGAAGCTTGATTTGGATACATAAAGTGGTGGAGAATCACCAGGAAGTTGAATAAATCTCATAGGAGTTGGCATGAAGAAGTTATCCCACTTTCAAATCAGGTGATTCCAGTTTCCCAGTTTGGGAATAGCACAGCTTCTTCGTCGTTCCAATCAAACCAGGATGAATCACTTTGTGAAAGCTTGATTTGGATACATAAAGTGGTGGAGAATCACCAGGAAGTTGAATAAATCTCATAGGAGTTGGCATGAAGAAGTTATCCCACTTTCAAATCAGGTGATTCCAGTTTCCCAGTTTGGGAATAGCACAGCTTCTTCGTCGTTCCAATCAAACCAGGATGAATCACTTTGTAAGAAGCTTGATTTGGATACATAAAGTGGTGGAGAATCACCAGGAAGTTGAATAAATCTCATAGGAGTTGGCATGAAGAAGTTATCCCACTTTCAAATCAGGTGATTCCAGTTTCCCAGTTTGGGAATAGCACAGCTTCTTCGTCGTTCCAATCAAACCAGGATGAATCACTTTGTAAGAAGCTTGATTTGGATACATAAAGTGGTGGAGAATCACCAGGAAGTTGAATAAATCTCATAGGAGTTGGCATGAAGAAGTTATCCCACTTTCAAATCAGGTGATTCCAGTTTCCCAGTTTGGGAATAGCACAGCTTCTTCGTCGTTCCAATCAAACCAGGATGAATCACTTTGTGAGAAGCTTGATTTGGATACATAAAGTGGTGGAGAATCACCAGGAAGTTGAATAAATCTCATAGGAGTTGGCATGAAGAAGTTATCCCACTTTCAAATCAGGTGATTCCAGTTTCCCAGTTTGGGAATAGCACAGCTTCTTCGTCGTTCCAATCAAACCAGGATGAATCACTTTGTAAGAAGCTTGATTTGGATACATAAAGTGGTGGAGAATCACCAGGAAGTTGAATAAATCTCATAGGAGTTGGCATGAAGAAGTTATCCCACTTTCAAATCAGGTGATTCCAGTTTCCCAGTTTGGGAATAGCACAGCTTCTTCGTCGTTCCAATCAAACCAGGATGAATCACTTTGTAAGAAGCTTGATTTGGATACATAAAGTGGTGGAGAATCACCAGGAAGTTGAATAAATCTCATAGGAGTTGGCATGAAGAAGTTATCCCACTTTCAAATCAGGTGATTCCAGTTTCCCAGTTTGGGAATAGCACAGCTTCTTCGTCGTTCCAATCAAACCAGGATGAATCACTTTGTGAGAAGCTTGATTTGGATACATAAAGTGGTGGAGAATCACCAGGAAGTTGAATAAATCTCATAGGAGTTGGCATGAAGAAGTTATCCCACTTTCAAATCAGGTGATTCCAGTTTCCCAGTTTGGGAATAGCACAGCTTCTTCGTCGTTCCAATCAAACCAGGATGAATCACTTTGTAAGAAGCTTGATTTGGATACATAAAGTGGTGGAGAATCACCAGGAAGTTGAATAAATCTCATAGGAGTTGGCATGAAGAAGTTATCCCACTTTCAAATCAGGTGATTCCAGTTTCCCAGTTTGGGAATAGCACAGCTTCTTCGTCGTTCCAATCAAACCAGGATGAATCACTTTGTAAGAAGCTTGATTTGGATACATAAAGTGGTGGAGAATCACCAGGAAGTTGAATAAATCTCATAGGAGTTGGCATGAAGAAGTTATCCCACTTTCAAATCAGGTGATTCCAGTTTCCCAGTTTGGGAATAGCACAGCTTCTTCGTCGTTCCAATCAAACCAGGATGAATCACTTTGTGAAAAGCTTGATTTGGATACATAAAGTGGTGGAGAATCACCAGGAAGTTGAATAAATCTCATAGGAGTTGGCATGAAGAAGTTATCCCACTTTCAAATCAGGTGATTCCAGTTTCCCAGTTTGGGAATAGCACAGCTTCTTCGTCGTTCCAATCAAACCAGGATGAATCACTTTGTAAGAAGCTTGATTTGGATACATAAAGTGGTGGAGAATCACCAGGAAGTTGAATAAATCTCATAGGAGTTGGCATGAAGAAGTTATCCCACTTTCAAATCAGGTGATTCCAGTTTCCCAGTTTGGGAATAGCACAGCTTCTTCGTCGTTCCAATCAAACCAGGATGAATCACTTTGTAAGAAGCTTGATTTGGATACATAAAGTGGTGGAGAATCACCAGGAAGTTGAATAAATCTCATAGGAGTTGGCATGAAGAAGTTATCCCACTTTCAAATCAGGTGATTCCAGTTTCCCAGTTTGGGAATAGCACAGCTTCTTCGTCGTTCCAATCAAACCAGGATGAATCACTTTGTGAAAAGCTTGATTTGGATACATAAAGTGGTGGAGAATCACCAGGAAGTTGAATAAATCTCATAGGAGTTGGCATGAAGAAGTTATCCCACTTTCAAATCAGGTGATTCCAGTTTCCCAGTTTGGGAATAGCACAGCTTCTTCGTCGTTCCAATCAAACCAGGATGAATCACTTTGTGAAAAGCTTGATTTGGATACATAAAGTGGTGGAGAATCACCAGGAAGTTGAATAAATCTCATAGGAGTTGGCATGAAGAAGTTATCCCACTTTCAAATCAGGTGATTCCAGTTTCCCAGTTTGGGAATAGCACAGCTTCTTCGTCGTTCCAATCAAACCAGGATGAATCACTTTGTAAGAAGCTTGATTTGGATACATAAAGTGGTGGAGAATCACCAGGAAGTTGAATAAATCTCATAGGAGTTGGCATGAAGAAGTTATCCCACTTTCAAATCAGGTGATTCCAGTTTCCCAGTTTGGGAATAGCACAGCTTCTTCGTCGTTCCAATCAAACCAGGATGAATCACTTTGTGAAAAGCTTGATTTGGATACATAAAGTGGTGGAGAATCACCAGGAAGTTGAATAAATCTCATAGGAGTTGGCATGAAGAAGTTATCCCACTTTCAAATCAGGTGATTCCAGTTTCCCAGTTTGGGAATAGCACAGCTTCTTCGTCGTTCCAATCAAACCAGGATGAATCACTTTGTAAGAAGCTTGATTTGGATACATAAAGTGGTGGAGAATCACCAGGAAGTTGAATAAATCTCATAGGAGTTGGCATGAAGAAGTTATCCCACTTTCAAATCAGGTGATTCCAGTTTCCCAGTTTGGGAATAGCACAGCTTCTTCGTCGTTCCAATCAAACCAGGATGAATCACTTTGTAAGAAGCTTGATTTGGATACATAAAGTGGTGGAGAATCACCAGGAAGTTGAATAAATCTCATAGGAGTTGGCATGAAGAAGTTATCCCACTTTCAAATCAGGTGATTCCAGTTTCCCAGTTTGGGAATAGCACAGCTTCTTCGTCGTTCCAATCAAACCAGGATGAATCACTTTGTGAGAAGCTTGATTTGGATACATAAAGTGGTGGAGAATCACCAGGAAGTTGAATAAATCTCATAGGAGTTGGCATGAAGAAGTTATCCCACTTTCAAATCAGGTGATTCCAGTTTCCCAGTTTGGGAATAGCACAGCTTCTTCGTCGTTCCAATCAAACCAGGATGAATCACTTTGTAAGAAGCTTGATTTGGATACATAAAGTGGTGGAGAATCACCAGGAAGTTGAATAAATCTCATAGGAGTTGGCATGAAGAAGTTATCCCACTTTCAAATCAGGTGATTCCAGTTTCCCAGTTTGGGAATAGCACAGCTTCTTCGTCGTTCCAATCAAACCAGGATGAATCACTTTGTAAGAAGCTTGATTTGGATACATAAAGTGGTGGAGAATCACCAGGAAGTTGAATAAATCTCATAGGAGTTGGCATGAAGAAGTTATCCCACTTTCAAATCAGGTGATTCCAGTTTCCCAGTTTGGGAATAGCACAGCTTCTTCGTCGTTCCAATCAAACCAGGATGAATCACTTTGTGAAAAGCTTGATTTGGATACATAAAGTGGTGGAGAATCACCAGGAAGTTGAATAAATCTCATAGGAGTTGGCATGAAGAAGTTATCCCACTTTCAAATCAGGTGATTCCAGTTTCCCAGTTTGGGAATAGCACAGCTTCTTCGTCGTTCCAATCAAACCAGGATGAATCACTTTGTGAGAAGCTTGATTTGGATACATAAAGTGGTGGAGAATCACCAGGAAGTTGAATAAATCTCATAGGAGTTGGCATGAAGAAGTTATCCCACTTTCAAATCAGGTGATTCCAGTTTCCCAGTTTGGGAATAGCACAGCTTCTTCGTCGTTCCAATCAAACCAGGATGAATCACTTTGTGAGAAGCTTGATTTGGATACATAAAGTGGTGGAGAATCACCAGGAAGTTGAATAAATCTCATAGGAGTTGGCATGAAGAAGTTATCCCACTTTCAAATCAGGTGATTCCAGTTTCCCAGTTTGGGAATAGCACAGCTTCTTCGTCGTTCCAATCAAACCAGGATGAATCACTTTGTAAGAAGCTTGATTTGGATACATAAAGTGGTGGAGAATCACCAGGAAGTTGAATAAATCTCATAGGAGTTGGCATGAAGAAGTTATCCCACTTTCAAATCAGGTGATTCCAGTTTCCCAGTTTGGGAATAGCACAGCTTCTTCGTCGTTCCAATCAAACCAGGATGAATCACTTTGTGAGAAGCTTGATTTGGATACATAAAGTGGTGGAGAATCACCAGGAAGTTGAATAAATCTCATAGGAGTTGGCATGAAGAAGTTATCCCACTTTCAAATCAGGTGATTCCAGTTTCCCAGTTTGGGAATAGCACAGCTTCTTCGTCGTTCCAATCAAACCAGGATGAATCACTTTGTAAGAAGCTTGATTTGGATACATAAAGTGGTGGAGAATCACCAGGAAGTTGAATAAATCTCATAGGAGTTGGCATGAAGAAGTTATCCCACTTTCAAATCAGGTGATTCCAGTTTCCCAGTTTGGGAATAGCACAGCTTCTTCGTCGTTCCAATCAAACCAGGATGAATCACTTTGTGAGAAGCTTGATTTGGATACATAAAGTGGTGGAGAATCACCAGGAAGTTGAATAAATCTCATAGGAGTTGGCATGAAGAAGTTATCCCACTTTCAAATCAGGTGATTCCAGTTTCCCAGTTTGGGAATAGCACAGCTTCTTCGTCGTTCCAATCAAACCAGGATGAATCACTTTGTGAGAAGCTTGATTTGGATACATAAAGTGGTGGAGAATCACCAGGAAGTTGAATAAATCTCATAGGAGTTGGCATGAAGAAGTTATCCCACTTTCAAATCAGGTGATTCCAGTTTCCCAGTTTGGGAATAGCACAGCTTCTTCGTCGTTCCAATCAAACCAGGATGAATCACTTTGTGAGAAGCTTGATTTGGATACATAAAGTGGTGGAGAATCACCAGGAAGTTGAATAAATCTCATAGGAGTTGGCATGAAGAAGTTATCCCACTTTCAAATCAGGTGATTCCAGTTTCCCAGTTTGGGAATAGCACAGCTTCTTCGTCGTTCCAATCAAACCAGGATGAATCACTTTGTGAGAAGCTTGATTTGGATACATAAAGTGGTGGAGAATCACCAGGAAGTTGAATAAATCTCATAGGAGTTGGCATGAAGAAGTTATCCCACTTTCAAATCAGGTGATTCCAGTTTCCCAGTTTGGGAATAGCACAGCTTCTTCGTCGTTCCAATCAAACCAGGATGAATCACTTTGTAAGAAGCTTGATTTGGATACATAAAGTGGTGGAGAATCACCAGGAAGTTGAATAAATCTCATAGGAGTTGGCATGAAGAAGTTATCCCACTTTCAAATCAGGTGATTCCAGTTTCCCAGTTTGGGAATAGCACAGCTTCTTCGTCGTTCCAATCAAACCAGGATGAATCACTTTGTGAGAAGCTTGATTTGGATACATAAAGTGGTGGAGAATCACCAGGAAGTTGAATAAATCTCATAGGAGTTGGGATGAAGAAGTTATCCCACTTTCAAATCAGGTGATTCCAGTTTCCCAGTTTGGGAATAGCACAGCTTCTTCGTCGTTCCAATCAAACCAGGATGAATCACTTTGTGAGAAGCTTGATTTGGATACATAAAGTGGTGGAGAATCACCAGGAAGTTGAATAAATCTCATAGGAGTTGGCATGAAGAAGTTATCCCACTTTCAAATCAGGTGATTCCAGTTTCCCAGTTTGGGAATAGCACAGCTTCTTCGTCGTTCCAATCAAACCAGGATGAATCACTTTGTGAGAAGCTTGATTTGGATACATAAAGTGGTGGAGAATCACCAGGAAGTTGAATAAATCTCATAGGAGTTGGCATGAAGAAGAAGTTATCCCACTTTCAAATCAGGTGATTCCAGTTTCCCAGTTTGGGAATAGCACAGCTTCTTCGTCGTTCCAATCAAACCAGGATGAATCACTTTGTGAGAAGCTTGATTTGGATACATAAAGTGGTGGAGAATCACCAGGAAGTTGAATAAATCTCATAGGAGTTGGCATGAAGAAGTTATCCCACTTTCAAATCAGGTGATTCCAGTTTCCCAGTTTGGGAATAGCACAGCTTCTTCGTCGTTCCAATCAAACCAGGATGAATCACTTTGTGAGAAGCTTGATTTGGATACATAAAGTGGTGGAGAATCACCAGGAAGTTGAATAAATCTCATAGGAGTTGGGATGAAGAAGTTATCCCACTTTCAAATCAGGTGATTCCAGTTTCCCAGTTTGGGAATAGCACAGCTTCTTCGTCGTTCCAATCAAACCAGGATGAATCACTTTGTGAGAAGCTTGATTTGGATACATAAAGTGGTGGAGAATCACCAGGAAGTTGAATAAATCTCATAGGAGTTGGCATGAAGAAGTTATCCCACTTTCAAATCAGGTGATTCCAGTTTCCCAGTTTGGGAATAGCACAGCTTCTTCGTCGTTCCAATCAAACCAGGATGAATCACTTTGTGAGAAGCTTGATTTGGATACATAAAGTGGTGGAGAATCACCAGGAAGTTGAATAAATCTCATAGGAGTTGGCATGAAGAAGTTATCCCACTTTCAAATCAGGTGATTCCAGTTTCCCAGTTTGGGAATAGCACAGCTTCTTCGTCGTTCCAATCAAACCAGGATGAATCACTTTGTGAGAAGCTTGATTTGGATACATAAAGTGGTGGAGAATCACCAGGAAGTTGAATAAATCTCATAGGAGTTGGCATGAAGAAGTTATCCCACTTTCAAATCAGGTGATTCCAGTTTCCCAGTTTGGGAATAGCACAGCTTCTTCGTCGTTCCAATCAAACCAGGATGAATCACTTTGTAAGAAGCTTGATTTGGATACATAAAGTGGTGGAGAATCACCAGGAAGTTGAATAAATCTCATAGGAGTTGGGATGAAGAAGTTATCCCACTTTCAAATCAGGTGATTCCAGTTTCCCAGTTTGGGAATAGCACAGCTTCTTCGTCGTTCCAATCAAACCAGGATGAATCACTTTGTGAGAAGCTTGATTTGGATACATAAAGTGGTGGAGAATCACCAGGAAGTTGAATAAATCTCATAGGAGTTGGCATGAAGAAGTTATCCCACTTTCAAATCAGGTGATTCCAGTTTCCCAGTTTGGGAATAGCACAGCTTCTTCGTCGTTCCAATCAAACCAGGATGAATCACTTTGTGAGAAGCTTGATTTGGATACATAAAGTGGTGGAGAATCACCAGGAAGTTGAATAAATCTCATAGGAGTTGGGATGAAGAAGTTATCCCACTTTCAAATCAGGTGATTCCAGTTTCCCAGTTTGGGAATAGCACAGCTTCTTCGTCGTTCCAATCAAACCAGGATGAATCACTTTGTGAGAAGCTTGATTTGGATACATAAAGTGGTGGAGAATCACCAGGAAGTTGAATAAATCTCATAGGAGTTGGCAAGAAGAAGTTATCCCACTTTCAAATCAGGTGATTCCAGTTTCCCAGTTTGGGAATAGCACAGCTTCTTCGTCGTTCCAATCAAACCAGGATGAATCACTTTGTGAGAAGCTTGATTTGGATACATAAAGTGGTGGAGAATCACCAGGAAGTTGAATAAATCTCATAGGAGTTGGGATGAAGAAGTTATCCCACTTTCAAATCAGGTGATTCCAGTTTCCCAGTTTGGGAATAGACAGCTTCTTCGTCGTTCCAATCAAACCAGGATGAATCACTTTGTGAGAAGCTTGATTTGGATACATAAAGTGGTGGAGAATCACCAGGAAGTTGAATAAATCTCATAGGAGTTGGGATGAAGAAGTTATCCCACTTTCAAATCAGGTGATTCCAGTTTCCCAGTTTGGGAATAGCACAGCTTCTTCGTCGTTCCAATCAAACCAGGATGAATCACTTTGTGAGAAGCTTGATTTGGATACATAAAGTGGTGGAGAATCACCAGGAAGTTGAATAAATCTCATAGGAGTTGGCATGAAGAAGTTATCCCACTTTCAAATCAGGTGATTCCAGTTTCCCAGTTTGGGAATAGACAGCTTCTTCGTCGTTCCAATCAAACCAGGATGAATCACTTTGTGAGAAGCTTGATTTGGATACATAAAGTGGTGGAGAATCACCAGGAAGTTGAATAAATCTCATAGGAGTTGGCATGAAGAAGTTATCCCACTTTCAAATCAGGTGATTCCAGTTTCCCAGTTTGGGAATAGCACAGCTTCTTCGTCGTTCCAATCAAACCAGGATGAATCACTTTGTGAGAAGCTTGATTTGGATACATAAAGTGGTGGAGAATCACCAGGAAGTTGAATAAATCTCATAGGAGTTGGGATGAAGAAGTTATCCCACTTTCAAATCAGGTGATTCCAGTTTCCCAGTTTGGGAATAGCACAGCTTCTTCGTCGTTCCAATCAAACCAGGATGAATCACTTTGTGAGAAGCTTGATTTGGATACATAAAGTGGTGGAGAATCACCAGGAAGTTGAATAAATCTCATAGGAGTTGGGATGAAGAAGTTATCCCACTTTCAAATCAGGTGATTCCAGTTTCCCAGTTTGGGAATAGCACAGCTTCTTCGTCGTTCCAATCAAACCAGGATGAATCACTTTGTGAGAAGCTTGATTTGGATACATAAAGTGGTGGAGAATCACCAGGAAGTTGAATAAATCTCATAGGAGTTGGGATGAAGAAGTTATCCCACTTTCAAATCAGGTGATTCCAGTTTCCCAGTTTGGGAATAGCACAGCTTCTTCGTCGTTCCAATCAAACCAGGATGAATCACTTTGTGAGAAGCTTGATTTGGATACATAAAGTGGTGGAGAATCACCAGGAAGTTGAATAAATCTCATAGGAGTTGGGATGAAGAAGTTATCCCACTTTCAAATCAGGTGATTCCAGTTTCCCAGTTTGGGAATAGGACAGCTTCTTCGTCATTCCAATCAAACCAGGATGAATCATTTTGTGAGAAGCTTGATATGGATACATAAAGTGGTGGAAAATCACCAGGAAGTTGAATAAATCTCATAGGAGTTGTGATACAAGCCTAAGCTATCAAAGGCCGTACGTTCCCAAGCAAGAGAGAAGGAGCCGATCTAACACAAGGGTGATCCGGATGGACTGATCTAATCAACCAAGGGATCTGAACTGGAACTGTATGATGGGATGAAGTGCACCACACGAGAGATGGGGAGGCTCGTGATACAACACAAGGTTCCTCTAGGCCGTGGAGGTACTGGTCTCACAAGGCAAAGAGAAGGAGGCGAGTTCTAGCTTGAGAGCTCTAGGGTTTTCTTTAAAAGAAAAGTTTATGATTATTCAAAGTCTGCCCCAAAAGTGGGCTTGCGAAAACATATAAATAGGACTAAGGGAACAGGCTCCACTTAGGTCACGAAAGTACAAATAAGGAAACAAACTATAATGTAAAACATGAAATAAGGTCATGAGGCTTCTTAGCCTTGGATCGAACTTGGCACTTGGGATAAGTGTGAAGCAAGTTGTGGCCTCGTTAAAAACCTTCTCTGGAAAACCCATTTGGGACAAAACCAAGAGTAAGGGAAAAAGAGCACACACAAAGAGCTTGGCCTAGTTGCTAGATTCGTCCAAGAGACTTGCTAGGCAAGTTGATCTTCCATGGTAATGATCATCAGGTTGGTGTGGCATTGCTCCGGGATGAATGGCCACATATCCTCACTTGATGCTTGTTTCTCCTTAACCGGTTCTGCACCCTTTAGTTCATCTTGCTTCAAGCTTGGTTCACCAGCCAGTTTAACCTGTCCAAGATCAGAAGCAAGTATCATGCTCTCATTAAATTTATGTTGAAGTACCTTAGCTCTTTGTCTAGTGATAGCTCCCTTGAATACGGTTGGTACTGGCACTTCTTGGACTGTCTCTGATTTGGTTATGTTGCTGATCATGTCCTGGATATCAGGTTCAGTTAAGTCTGGTTCCGGCTCTGGTTGAATGTCCTCATCATTCCCTCCCTCTTCAAAAGGTTTTGACCTCAAAACTGGTTCATCTGCAAAACAAGGAGATAGATCAGTAACATTGAAAGTAGAAGACACATTCAACTCACCTGGCAGATCAAGACGGTAGGCATTGTTGTTGATCCTCTCAACAACTTGAAATGGGCCGTCCCCTCTTGGCTTCAGCTTGGAACTTCTCTGGTTAGGAAACCTTTCTTGCCGCATGTGTAACCAAACCCACTCCCCTGGTTCAAATACAATGTCCTTGCGGCCCTTGTTGGCATGTTTAGTGTACTGCTCAGTCCTCTTCTCTAAATTCTCTTGAACCTTCTGATGGAGTTCTTTGACATAAGCAGCTTTAGCTTCCCCGGTAAGACTGACAACTTCAGCTGGGGGTAATGGTTTAAGATCCAAAGGGGTTTTCGGGTTGAACCCATAGGCTGCCTCAAAGGGGGACATCTTAGTGGCTGAATGCTGAGCTCGGTTGTATGCAAATTCGATGAATGGAATACAATCAACCCAATTCTTCATGTTCTTCCCAATGGTTGCCCTAAGCAGCGTAGAGAGCGTCCTGTTGACAACTTCAGTCTGCCCATCAGTTTGGGGATGGCAAGTAGTAGAGAATAGCAACTTTGTTCCCAACTTCTTCCATAGTGTTCTCCAAAAGTGGCTGAGGAACTTGGTGTCTCGGTCAGATACAATAGTCCTTGGCACCCCATGTAAGCGCACTACCTCCTTAAAGAACAGATCAGCAGTTTTGGACGCATCATTCACCTTGGCACAAGGTATGAAGTGTGCCATTTTGGAGAATCTGTCCACGACAACAAAGATTGAATCCTTGTGATGAATTTTTGGTAATCCTAGGACAAAATCCATGGAGATGTCTACCCAAGGAGCTGTAGGAATCGGCAGTGGCATGTAAAGGCCATGAGGCTGGACTCTAGACTTAGCCTTCTTGCAAGTCACACATCTGGCGCAATGAGATTCTACTGATTTCTTAAGATGCGGCCAATAGAAATGTTCCCTGACCACAGCAAGTGTCTTATCTACTCCAAAGTGACCCATGAGCCCTCCTCCGTGAGCCTCTCTAGTGATTAGATCTCTCAAGGAGCATTGAGGAATGCATAATCTCCTGCCCTTGAAAAGAAATCCCTCATGCAAGTAGAACTTTCCTTGTGGTCCTTTGGTGCAACTTGAGTAGATAGCAGCAAGATCCGGATCTTCTCCGTACAAACTTTTGATGAACTCAAATCCCAACACCTTTGCTTCCATGGTTGCAATCAAAGCATATCTCCTGGAGAGTGCATCTGCTACAATGTTCTCCTTGCCCTTCTTATACTTGATAATGTAGGGAAATGTCTCAATAAACTCTAACCAGCGAGCATGTCTCCTCTTGAGATTGGTTTGCCCTCTTAGATGTTTAAGGGTTTCATGGTCAGTGTGTACCACGAATTCTTTAGACAGCAGGTAGTGCTGCCATGTCTCCAAAGCTCTCACCAAGGCATACAACTCTTTATCATAGGTCGGATAATTAAGAGCTGCTCCACCAAGCTTCTCACTGAAGTAAGCCACGGGTTTTCCTTCTTGAATAAGAACTGCCCCTATCCCAATCCCTGATGCATCACATTCTACTTCAAAGGTCTTATTGAAGTCGGGTAAGACCAGTACTGGTGCATGGGTCAGGCGATACTTCAAGGTCTGAAAGGCTTCCTGTTGAGCTTTTTCCCAAATGAACCCAATACTCTTCTTCACCACAGCAGTAAGGGGTGCAGCTATACTACTGAAATCCTTGACAAACCGCCTGTAGAAGCTAGCTAGGCCATGGAAACTTCTAACTTGGCTGATGTTTGTTGGAGTCGGCCACTCTTGAATGGCCTTAACCTTCTCTTCATCAACCTGTAAGCCCTGTGAACTCACAACAAAACCTAGGAAGACAAGTTTATCAGTGCAGAATGTGCACTTCTTGAGGTTTGCATAAAGCCCTTCTTGTCGAAGTGTCTCTAGTACTTGCTCAAGATGTGTCACATGATCAAGTAAACTAGTACTGTAAATTAAAATGTCATCGAAATAAACCACAACAAACTTACTGATGTATGGCCTAAGAATGTGGTTCATGAGACGCATGAAAGTACTAGGAGCATTGCTAAGTCCAAATGGCATCACCAACCATTCATATAGACCTTGCTTTGTTTTAAAAGCTGTCTTCCACTCATCTCCCTCTTTCATTCTTACCTGATGGTACCCACTCTTAAGATCAATCTTGGAGAAGATGGTGGCTCCGCTTAGCTCATCTAACATGTCATCAAGCCGTGGGATGGGGTGTCTATACTTGATGGTGATGTTGTTGATGGCTCGGCAGTCTACACACATTCTCCATGTCCCGTCCTTCTTTGGTACAAGTAAGACAGGCACAGCGCAAGGACTGAGACTCTCCCTCACGTATCCTTTGTCTAATAGGTCCTGCACTTGTCTCTCCAACTCCTTAGTCTCTTCCGGGTTCACCCTATAAGCCGGTTTGTTTGGCAGGGCAGCTCCTGGCACAAAATCTATCTGGTGCTCAATGCCTCGGAGTGGGGGTAAACCGTGCGGAATCTCCTCTGGAAACACATCTTTGAACATGTCAAGAAGCTTAGTAATCTCTGGATGAAGAGTTAACTCATCAGAACCTGCACTCAAAAGCTCCTTAAAGATCATTAGTAGCATTGTGTGTTTGGTAGTAGCAGCCTTTCTTACACAGCTAGAACGGATAAGAAAGTTTGATTTAACAGACTTTTCCTTTTCCTTAACCATTTGCAAATGAATTTCATGAACTTGTGTTGGAGTGAGAGGCGCTAAGCTTATCTTACGCTTATCATGCATGAATGTATACATATTAGTTCTACCATCATGCTTAGTTTCTCTATCCCACTGCCATGGTCTTCCTAGCAATACATGTCCAGCTTGCATAGGGACTACGTCACAAACTACTTCATCTTGATACTTACCAATGCTAAATGGAATGCTCACTTGTTCCTTAATTTTAAGCTCAACCTTATCATCTAACCACCTTAGCCTATATGGATGCGGATGCTTTGTCTTTTCTAAACCAAGTTTTTCTACCATGTAAGCGCTAGCAGCATTGGTACAAGACCCACCATCTATAATAAGGTTACATACCTTGCCTTTTATGGTGCAACGGCTGTGGAATATGTTTTCTCTTTGGATTGTCTCGGCGGGTTGAACTAAGACGCTAAGCACACGTCGGATCATCAAGCTCTCTCCCACATCAGCATATTCAACTTCTCCATACTCTTCTTGAATCTCAGGTACTTCTCCTTCATCACGAGATTCATAGCCATCATCGGTGAGCAGCATAACCCTCTGGTTTGGGCACTCTCTTGCCATGTGCCCTCGGCCTCTACATTTGAAACAGGTGATGTCTCTGGCACGTTGGGGGTTGGTAGCTTTGGCTGGCTCGGTTTTGTTGTCCTTCGTGGGTTCGGTGGTGCGAGGCTTAGGCCGGCTGTCTCCTTCAACCCCTTTTCCTTTGTCCACCGACTTGTTGTAGTTGCTATTGCTTGAATTCCAAGAAACTTGAGACTTGCCCTTGGAGCTCTTCTTCTTGATGTGTTGTTCAGCTTGGATAGCTAGATGGAACAGGTCCTTCATGTCAGCATAAACATGTCTCTCCACCTTGCAGCTTATCCTCTCCTGTAAACCATCAAGGAATTGAGCCATGGTAGCTTCCTCATCTTCATTAAGGTCCAAACGGTTTCTTAATTTCTCAAACTCTTCATAGTACTCTTCCACTGACTTGCTGCCTTGCTTGAGTGCCCGTAACTTCCTTTGCAAGTCTCTGTGAAAGTGTTGAGGCACAAACCGTTGCTTCATCGCATCTTTCATGTCTAGCCAAGAGTCTAGTTGCCTCAATCCGTTCCTTCTCCTATCGGAGCACAATCTATCCCACCAGGAAAGTGCATTGTCCGTGAGCTGAGCTACTGCCAAAGCAACTCTTTTAGGACCAGGGTGGTTATAGTAGGCAAAAATGTGATCCATCCTTTTCTCCCAGTCTAGGTAAGCTTCTGGATCAACCTTCCCCGCATAGCCGGGAGCATTCATCTTGATGTGCTCTGGCCCTTGGTTATAGTTTTGTTGGCGTGGGGCTCGGTGTTGAGGTAGGAGTTCCTCTTCTTCAAACCCTTGGTGCCGGTTTTGCCTGCGTGGAGCTCGGGGTTGAGGTGCAAACCCTTCCTCCTCTTCTTCTTCACCATAGTCATCTGGTGGCAACCCTGCTCTCTGGTTTGGTATTGGACCGTGCTGCTGTCCCGTGTCTTCATCAGTCTGCTGGTTCCGGGTGCTAGTCTCCGGGTTGTCATGGACGGGCACTCCATATCTTCTGTTGTTTGGATTCAAGAACCTATCAACGTTCCGTACTGGTTGCAAAGGAGGAGGTCTTTGCTCAACTCTAGTCATCCTTTCCCCAAGGTCTTGCCGCATAACCCTCATCTCTTCTCTCAAAGCGTTGAGGACTTGCATCATGGTAGCTTGCTCACTCGCTTCTCCCATGTATGCGGTTGAGTTGTACCTTGCAAGATAAACAAGAGATGCCTTAGCTTTTCAATAGGTAAATAAGAAAGAAAACGAGAAAGAAAAGATACAAATTTCCTTTTTTTTTTTTTTTTATAAATTCGAATAGGCAATAGACACTAATAAAAGCTGTAGTAGTAATAGAATTGGAAAGACTTGGAAAAGGTGATCGACCGGGAAGGAAACAATTTGAAAACTCTTTGCAAAAATGGAAACCGAATTATGCAATCCTAGCAACACGTTTTTATTTTTTTTTTTTTGACTTGATGAAGATTAAAACTAAGCAGAACAGGATGTAACAATCGGATGCAAGCAAGATGTGAAGAAAACAACTAAGTGCAACAATGAAACGCGATCTCTTTATTTGGTTTTATGATTTCATGAAAGCAGAAACAATGAATCACAAATCGGATGCAAATAGAAGAGACAAGGATAGATATAACCTGATGCTGAAGGAACTTCAGCTCTGATACCAGAAATGATACAAGCCTAAGCTATCAAAGGCTGTACGTTCCCAAGCAAGAGAGAAGGAGCCGATCTAACACAAGGGTGATCCGGATGGACTGATCTAATCAACCAAGGGATCTGAACTGGAACTGTATGATGGGATGAAGTGCACCACACGAGAGATGGGAGGCTCGTGATACAACACAAGGTTCCTCTAGGCCGTGGAGGTACTGGTCTCACAAGGCAAAGAGAAGGAGGCGAGTTCTAGCTTGAGAGCTCTAGGGTTTTCTTTAAAAGAAAAGTTTATGATTATTCAAAGTCTGCCCCAAAAGTGGGCTTGCGAAAACATATAAATAGGACTAAGGGAACAGGCTCCACTTAGGTCACGAAAGTACAAATAAGGAAACAAACTATAATGTAAAACATGAAATAAGGTCATGAGGCTTCTTAGCCTTGGATCGAACTTGGCACTTGGGATAAGTGTGAAGCAAGTTGTGGCCTCGTTAAAAACCTTCTCTGGAAAACCCATTTGGGACAAAACCAAGAGTAAGGGAAAAAGAGCACACACAAAGAGCTTGGCCTAGTTGCTAGATTCGTCCAAGAGACTTGCTAGGCAAGTTGATCTTCCATGGTAATGATCATCAGGTTGGTGTGGCATTGCTCCGGGATGAATGGCCACATATCCTCACTTGATGCTTGTTTCTCCTTAACCGGTTCTGCATCCTTTAGTTCATCTTGCTTCAAGCTTGGTTCACCAGCCAGTTTAACCTGTCCAAGATCAGAAGCAAGTATCATGCTCTCATTAAATTTATGTTGAAGTACCTTAGCTCTTTGTCTAGTGATAGCTCCCTTGAATACGGTTGGTACTGGCACTTCTTGGACTGTCTCTGATTTGGTTATGTTGCTGATCATGTCCTGGATATCAGGTTCAGTTAAGTCTGGTTCCGGCTCTGGTTGAATATCCTCATCAAGTTGGAAAGAAGAAGTTATCCCACTTTCAAATCAGGTGATTCAGTTTCCCAGTTTGGGAATAGCACAGCTTCTTCGTCGTTCCAATCAAACCAGGATGAATCACTTTGTGAGAAGCTTGATTTGGATACATAAAGTGGTGGAGAATCACCAGGAAGTTGAATAAATCTCATAGGAGTTGGAAGAAGAAGTTATCCCACTTTCAAATCAGGTGATTCCAGTTTCCCAGTTTGGGAATAGACAGCTTCTTCGTCGTTCCAATCAAACCAGGATGAATCACTTTGTGAGAAGCTTGATTTGGATACATAAAGTGGTGGAGAATCACCAGGAAGTTGAATAAATCTCATAGGAGTTGGGATGAAGAAGTTATCCCACTTTCAAATCAGGTGATTCCAGTTTCCCAGTTTGGGAATAGCACAGCTTCTTCGTCGTTCCAATCAAACCAGGATGAATCACTTTGTGAGAAGCTTGATTTGGATACATAAAGTGGTGGAGAATCACCAGGAAGTTGAATAAATCTCATAGGAGTTGGCAAGAAGAAGTTATCCCACTTTCAAATCAGGTGATTCCAGTTTCCCAGTTTGGGAATAGCACAGCTTCTTCGTCGTTCCAATCAAACCAGGATGAATCACTTTGTGAGAAGCTTGATTTGGATACATAAAGTGGTGGAGAATCACCAGGAAGTTGAATAAATCTCATAGGAGTTGGGATGAAGAAGTTATCCCACTTTCAAATCAGGTGATTCCAGTTTCCCAGTTTGGGAATAGCACAGCTTCTTCGTCGTTCCAATCAAACCAGGATGAATCACTTTGTGAGAAGCTTGATTTGGATACATAAAGTGGTGGAGAATCACCAGGAAGTTGAATAAATCTCATAGGAGTTGGGAAGAAGAAGTTATCCCACTTTCAAATCAGGTGATTCCAGTTTCCCAGTTTGGGAATAGACAGCTTCTTCGTCGTTCCAATCAAACCAGGATGAATCACTTTGTGAGAAGCTTGATTTGGATACATAAAGTGGTGGAGAATCACCAGGAAGTTGAATAAATCTCATAGGAGTTGGGATGAAGAAGTTATCCCACTTTCAAATCAGGTGATTCCAGTTTCCCAGTTTGGGAATAGCACAGCTTCTTCGTCGTTCCAATCAAACCAGGATGAATCACTTTGTGAGAAGCTTGATTTGGATACATAAAGTGGTGGAGAATCACCAGGAAGTTGAATAAATCTCATAGGAGTTGGGATAAGAAGTTATCCCACTTTCAAATCAGGTGATTCCAGTTTCCCAGTTTGGGAATAGGACAGCTTCTTCGTCGTTCCAATCAAACCAGGATGAATCACTTTGTGAGAAGCTTGATTTGGATACATAAAGTGGTGGAGAATCACCAGGAAGTTGAATAAATCTCATAGGAGTTGGGAAGAAGAAGTTATCCCACTTTCAAATCAGGTGATTCCAGTTTCCCAGTTTGGGAATAGCACAGCTTCTTCGTCGTTCCAATCAAACCAGGATGAATCACTTTGTGAGAAGCTTGATTTGGATACATAAAGTGGTGGAGAATCACCAGGAAGTTGAATAAATCTCATAGGAGTTGGGATGAAGAAGTTATCCCACTTTCAAATCAGGTGATTCCAGTTTCCCAGTTTGGGAATAGCACAGCTTCTTCGTCGTTCCAATCAAACCAGGATGAATCACTTTGTGAGAAGCTTGATTTGGATACATAAAGTGGTGGAGAATCACCAGGAAGTTGAATAAATCTCATAGGAGTTGGGATGAAGAAGTTATCCCACTTTCAAATCAGGTGATTCCAGTTTCCCAGTTTGGGAATAGCACAGCTTCTTCGTCGTTCCAATCAAACCAGGATGAATCACTTTGTGAGAAGCTTGATTTGGATACATAAAGTGGTGGAGAATCACCAGGAAGTTGAATAAATCTCATAGGAGTTGGCAAGAAGAAGTTATCCCACTTTCAAATCAGGTGATTCCAGTTTCCCAGTTTGGGAATAGCACAGCTTCTTCGTCGTTCCAATCAAACCAGGATGAATCACTTTGTGAGAAGCTTGATTTGGATACATAAAGTGGTGGAGAATCACCAGGAAGTTGAATAAATCTCATAGGAGTTGGGATGAAGAAGTTATCCCACTTTCAAATCAGGTGATTCCAGTTTCCCAGTTTGGGAATAGACAGCTTCTTCGTCGTTCCAATCAAACCAGGATGAATCACTTTGTGAGAAGCTTGATTTGGATACATAAAGTGGTGGAGAATCACCAGGAAGTTGAATAAATCTCATAGGAGTTGGGATGAAGAAGTTATCCCACTTTCAAATCAGGTGATTCCAGTTTCCCAGTTTGGGAATAGCACAGCTTCTTCGTCGTTCCAATCAAACCAGGATGAATCACTTTGTGAGAAGCTTGATTTGGATACATAAAGTGGTGGAGAATCACCAGGAAGTTGAATAAATCTCATAGGAGTTGGGAAGAAGAAGTTATCCCACTTTCAAATCAGGTGATTCCAGTTTCCCAGTTTGGGAATAGCACAGCTTCTTCGTCGTTCCAATCAAACCAGGATGAATCACTTTGTGAGAAGCTTGATTTGGATACATAAAGTGGTGGAGAATCACCAGGAAGTTGAATAAATCTCATAGGAGTTGGCAAGAAGAAGTTATCCCACTTTCAAATCAGGTGATTCCAGTTTCCCAGTTTGGGAATAGCACAGCTTCTTCGTCGTTCCAATCAAACCAGGATGAATCACTTTGTGAGAAGCTTGATTTGGATACATAAAGTGGTGGAGAATCACCAGGAAGTTGAATAAATCTCATAGGAGTTGGGATGAAGAAGTTATCCCACTTTCAAATCAGGTGATTCCAGTTTCCCAGTTTGGGAATAGCACAGCTTCTTCGTCGTTCCAATCAAACCAGGATGAATCACTTTGTGAGAAGCTTGATTTGGATACATAAAGTGGTGGAGAATCACCAGGAAGTTGAATAAATCTCATAGGAGTTGGGATGAAGAAGTTATCCCACTTTCAAATCAGGTGATTCCAGTTTCCCAGTTTGGGAATAGCACAGCTTCTTCGTCGTTCCAATCAAACCAGGATGAATCACTTTGTGAGAAGCTTGATTTGGATACATAAAGTGGTGGAGAATCACCAGGAAGTTGAATAAATCTCATAGGAGTTGGGATGAAGAAGTTATCCCACTTTCAAATCAGGTGATTCCAGTTTCCCAGTTTGGGAATAGCACAGCTTCTTCGTCGTTCCAATCAAACCAGGATGAATCACTTTGTGAGAAGCTTGATTTGGATACATAAAGTGGTGGAGAATCACCAGGAAGTTGAATAAATCTCATAGGAGTTGGGAAGAAGAAGTTATCCCACTTTCAAATCAGGTGATTCCAGTTTCCCAGTTTGGGAATAGCACAGCTTCTTCGTCGTTCCAATCAAACCAGGATGAATCACTTTGTGAGAAGCTTGATTTGGATACATAAAGTGGTGGAGAATCACCAGGAAGTTGAATAAATCTCATAGGAGTTGGGATGAAGAAGTTATCCCACTTTCAAATCAGGTGATTCCAGTTTCCCAGTTTGGGAATAGCACAGCTTCTTCGTCGTTCCAATCAAACCAGGATGAATCACTTTGTGAGAAGCTTGATTTGGATACATAAAGTGGTGGAGAATCACCAGGAAGTTGAATAAATCTCATAGGAGTTGGGATGAAGAAGTTATCCCACTTTCAAATCAGGTGATTCCAGTTTCCCAGTTTGGGAATAGCACAGCTTCTTCGTCGTTCCAATCAAACCAGGATGAATCACTTTGTGAGAAGCTTGATTTGGATACATAAAGTGGTGGAGAATCACCAGGAAGTTGAATAAATCTCATAGGAGTTGGCAAGAAGAAGTTATCCCACTTTCAAATCAGGTGATTCCAGTTTCCCAGTTTGGGAATAGACAGCTTCGTCGTTCCAATCAAACCAGGATGAATCACTTTGTGAGAAGCTTGATTTGGATACATAAAGTGGTGGAGAATCACCAGGAAGTTGAATAAATCTCATAGGAGTTGGGATGAAGAAGTTATCCCACTTTCAAATCAGGTGATTCCAGTTTCCCAGTTTGGGAATAGCACAGCTTCTTCGTCGTTCCAATCAAACCAGGATGAATCACTTTGTGAGAAGCTTGATTTGGATACATAAAGTGGTGGAGAATCACCAGGAAGTTGAATAAATCTCATAGGAGTTGGGAAGAAGAAGTTATCCCACTTTCAAATCAGGTGATTCCAGTTTCCCAGTTTGGGAATAGACAGCTTCTTCGTCGTTCCAATCAAACCAGGATGAATCACTTTGTGAGAAGCTTGATTTGGATACATAAAGTGGTGGAGAATCACCAGGAAGTTGAATAAATCTCATAGGAGTTGGCAAGAAGAAGTTATCCCACTTTCAAATCAGGTGATTCCAGTTTCCCAGTTTGGGAATAGCACAGCTTCTTCGTCGTTCCAATCAAACCAGGATGAATCACTTTGTGAGAAGCTTGATTTGGATACATAAAGTGGTGGAGAATCACCAGGAAGTTGAATAAATCTCATAGGAGTTGGCAAGAAGAAGTTATCCCACTTTCAAATCAGGTGATTCCAGTTTTCCAGTTTGGGAATAGCACAGCTTCTTCGTCGTTCCAATCAAACCAGGATGAATCACTTTGTGAGAAGCTTGATTTGGATACATAAAGTGGTGGAGAATCACCAGGAAGTTGAATAAATCTCATAGGAGTTGGGATGAAGAAGTTATCCCACTTTCAAATCAGGTGATTCCAGTTTCCCAGTTTGGGAATAGCACAGCTTCTTCGTCGTTCCAATCAAACCAGGATGAATCACTTTGTGAGAAGCTTGATTTGGATACATAAAGTGGTGGAGAATCACCAGGAAGTTGAATAAATCTCATAGGAGTTGGCAAGAAGAAGTTATCCCACTTTCAAATCAGGTGATTCCAGTTTCCCAGTTTGGGAATAGCACAGCTTCTTCGTCGTTCCAATCAAACCAGGATGAATCACTTTGTGAGAAGCTTGATTTGGATACATAAAGTGGTGGAGAATCACCAGGAAGTTGAATAAATCTCATAGGAGTTGGGATGAAGAAGTTATCCCACTTTCAAATCAGGTGATTCCAGTTTCCCAGTTTGGGAATAGCACAGCTTCTTCGTCGTTCCAATCAAACCAGGATGAATCACTTTGTGAGAAGCTTGATTTGGATACATAAAGTGGTGGAGAATCACCAGGAAGTTGAATAAATCTCATAGGAGTTGGCAAGAAGAAGTTATCCCACTTTCAAATCAGGTGATTCCAGTTTCCCAGTTTGGGAATAGCACAGCTTCTTCGTCGTTCCAATCAAACCAGGATGAATCACTTTGTGAGAAGCTTGATTTGGATACATAAAGTGGTGGAGAATCACCAGGAAGTTGAATAAATCTCATAGGAGTTGGCAAGAAGAAGTTATCCCACTTTCAAATCAGGTGATTCCAGTTTCCCAGTTTGGGAATAGACAGCTTCTTCGTCGTTCCAATCAAACCAGGATGAATCACTTTGTGAGAAGCTTGATTTGGATACATAAAGTGGTGGAGAATCACCAGGAAGTTGAATAAATCTCATAGGAGTTGGGATGAAGAAGTTATCCCACTTTCAAATCAGGTGATTCCAGTTTCCCAGTTTGGGAATAGCACAGCTTCATCGTCGTTCCAATCAAACCAGGATGAATCACTTTGTGAGAAGCTTGATTTGGATACATAAAGTGGTGGAGAATCACCAGGAAGTTGAATAAATCTCATAGGAGTTGGCAAGAAGAAGTTATCCCACTTTCAAATCAGGTGATTCCAGTTTCCCAGTTTGGGAATAGACAGCTTCTTCGTCGTTCCAATCAAACCAGGATGAATCACTTTGTGAGAAGCTTGATTTGGATACATAAAGTGGTGGAGAATCACCAGGAAGTTGAATAAATCTCATAGGAGTTGGCAAGAAGAAGTTATCCCACTTTCAAATCAGGTGATTCCAGTTTCCCAGTTTGGGAATAGCACAGCTTCTTCGTCGTTCCAATCAAACCAGGATGAATCACTTTGTGAGAAGCTTGATTTGGATACATAAAGTGGTGGAGAATCACCAGGAAGTTGAATAAATCTCATAGGAGTTGGCAAGAAGAAGTTATCCCACTTTCAAATCAGGTGATTCCAGTTTCCAGTTTGGGAATAGACAGCTTTTCGTCGTTCCAATCAAACCAGGATGACTCACTTTGTGAGAAGCTTGATTTGGATACATAAAGTGGTGGAGAATCCCAGAAAGTTGAATAAATCTCATAGGAGTTGGGATGAAGAAGTTATCCCACTTTCAAATCAGGTGATTCCAGTTTCCCAGTTTGGGAATAGCACAGCTTCATCGTCGTTCCAATCAAACCAGGATGAATCACTTTGTGAGAAGCTTGATTTGGATACCTAAAGTGGTGGAGAATCACCAGGAAGTTGAATAAATCTCATAGGAGTTGGCAAGAAGAAGTTATCCCACTTTCAAATCAGGTGATTCCAGTTTCCCAGTTTGGGAATAAGACAGCTTCTTCGTCGTTCCAATCAAACCAGGATGAATCACTTTGTGAGAAGCTTGATTTGGATACATAAAGTGGTGTAGAATCACCAGGAAGTTGAATAAATCTCATAGGAGTTGGCAAGAAGAAGTTATCCCACTTTCAAATCATATGATTACAGTTTCCCAGTTTGGGAATAGCACAGCTTCATCGTCGTTCCAATCAAACCAGGATGAATTATTAGATTTTCAGAGCACAGGCTGTGTGTGGGCGTGATGAATCAACCTCCACAGGTTGGGACTGAGTCTTGTGTCAACAATGGAAGAGAATAAAAAGAGATGATGGAAGAATAAGAATGGCGTGAGAAGAGAATAAGAGACTTTGAGAGAGATTGAGAGATTAGAGAGACTGAGAGATTAAGTAACCAGGGAATAGAGATTTGAAGTAACCAAAGATAGGAAGGAGAAGGGGAAATCCCCCTTACTCACTTAAGAGGATAATTTCCTAACATATGAGCGATATATGCTCTTACATTCAATAAACTTAAAACCTACATCTCATGGCTCATAAAGATAGAAGGATGGAGGGACGAGATGGAGAGTTGATATGGTCATTATAGCCTCATTCTGATTGGTTTAAAATCTCTTTGGTGCCTGGTTGGTTAATTCAAATCTAGTCAAAGGCAAGGCTGGCCTTATTGGCTGGCTAGGCTCTGAAACCTGCCCTTGTATCTGTTCAGATAAAAGGTAACTATAGCTTCTTCTTTACAGCTCACACAGATCATAGACAGCCGTCTTGGCGCCAGCTTCTTCTTTGTCTTCTTCACTTAAGAGCCTCTTTTTCTTCTTCCTTCCTTAAGAGCATCCTTTGCCCTATTTTTGCACAAACTCCAAATAGGCTCAGATGTCGAGTCATGAACTTCCGGATGGTCAGGTCCGTACATTTCGTACGGCTCGCCCTAAGTTTGCACACTCGACCATTCTCCTCAACTATGCTTCTAAGTCCCTCATAGACTTGGCCCCTATCTTTTGCACAACCATCAGATCACTTCTGGATACAAGGGACACTCCTGAAGTCTTGCCCTATTTGACCATTGGCCACTTCTCCCAAACTCTCCAACCCTTTCTATCTTCTCTTCGTTCAAAAAAACCCCCTCAAGCTTGACTTTAGAGATCTCTAAGCCAGCTTGAACTCTGAGAGTCTCCCCATAAACAACCTTACAAAGGAACCCATTGGACAAAACCTTGCAAGGGAAAAAGAGTAGAGCTCTCAAAGCCTAGGATGGCCAGTGGCTCTTGTGCCTTAGAAACCAGTGTGGTTGGACACAAGAAGCTCTGTTCACGGCTAACAGTGCAGCAAATCTTCACAGCTTTGCGCACACTTCACACTTCAGCTTCATCACCTCTCATGGAACCGGTTTGAAGTCTCCCCCTCTCAACTGATTCACAGCCACTTAAGAAGCTAGGACACATCAGATCATCTTCAGAACCCCAGTGAGGCTGATTAACACATTCACACACGGTTCCCTCTTCATAGACAAGGTTTGGATCT